>NC_141073.1:14960367-15147867 GCF_041138505.1 Cibotium barometz
TAGGTTCCTTAATACAAGATGGTCTCTGTTAATCCTATCAAATGACCTCTGTACTTTTCGAATCAGACTTCGACCTTATCGACAAAATTATAGGTCTCAAAATCAGGTTTCTATTGATAAAAGAAGTTTTGGATTCCTACCACCTATGAGCAAGTTATGACCATTTTAGTACAGACTACTTTTTTCCCCTTTTCAGAAATAGCAGTTTTGACAAAAAAATTACCATGGGGAGAGATTTGGGGTTTGGAAAGAGGGGCCCCTTTTGGGCCCTTGGAATATGGTCAAAGGTGTCCCTTGGGCTAGGGGAAGGCTCTGATACCTTAACCCCTTGCTCCCTTGCCCGTACAGGCTCCCGTTCTCCCTATCGTAAGCAGTAAATTGTCGTTCTAGGTCCATCGGGTGCCCGTTTGAGCCCCGTAAATCATGTTGAGATCTTGGAAAAATTATCCATGCACTTATGAAGTAGCATTCACATTCTGACACTTCTCTGTCCATGAAAGTACTTCCTGGCATGTCTCCCTGTCTTCCGGACATGTGCTTTCTTGTGCTTTCTCTCTCTAGAATTATTGTTTAAGAGAGGAAAAGTTCTTGTAAAAGCATAGTGAATTAATATTTATCTTTTAGTACTTAGTTTTTCATGAATACAATTCTGTTCATGTTCCATGGTCCTTATATATGCTTTCATGTGCTTTCTCTCTCTAGAATGTCCACTTTTTAGAGAGAGAAAGGCCTTGGTAAAGCCTAAAAGACATCAAAATTAAATTTTGATGACATACGCCTCCCTTGAAATCATAGTCACCCTCAAATATGCTTACATCAAGTGGATGGAAGCCTCTTTTCTGCTTGGGATCCACATTTAAGCGAGAATACTTTTTCCAGAACTAGATGGCAAGTCTAGTAGGTGTTTAGGTGACGTAGTCATCGCGAAACTATTCCTTGAACATTGGTGTACACATAAAACATTTCAATGCACGTTAAATAATAAGAGAAATAAGTAAAGTATTGCATTAAATCATTAAACAATTTTATACATCGATGTCTTAGCTTACATCTAAGCCTTGGCTTAGCTTTCATTTAAGCCTTGAAGGAACTTGTAATCTTACTGGGGTTCCTGCATCCGTTTAGCATCTTCAAGTGGATAATTCCTAAACTTAATCAAATACCTACATATTACCTTTCCACTTTGTAGGACGTTGTCTTTATGCCTAAGTATTACCTCAGGCTGTAGGATCTCCTCTTGTTCATCAAATTCAAGAGGATCCTCTTCAATGGGTTCCACTGGGGGTTTACCTTTGAATGGCTTCAATAGACTCACATGAAAGGCATTGTGTATATGCCAATGCTCAGGGAGCTTGAGTCTATAAGTTGTGGTTTCATTGATTCTTTGCAGAATCTGAAACAGGCCATAGTACCTCTTTGCGAGTTTTACATAGAACTTTTGTTCTTGCCGATTCTTGCCGGTCTTTTGCCTTAACTGGGCCTTGGGGAATTTAAGCAAAACCCAATCATTCTCTTTAAACTCTAAAGGCCTTCTATGTTTATCTGCATCTCACTTTTGCTTTTGTTGTGATAGCCTCTTTTATCTTTTGAAAGGTTATCTTAATGTCACGAACACATTCATCAGCTGCAAATATCTTTTGATGCATTTTCAAGATAGGTGGAGGCTTGGGATGACCTTCAATTATCTCGAAAGGAGCCTTGCTCATGGAAGTATGCACCGTGTTATTGTATGCAAATTCCACTAAAGGTAAGTACTTTTCCCATTGATTTCTTTGATCCTTCTCATGTACATAACTTTTGAGAAGATCAAGTACTGTCAAGTTAGAGATTTCACTTTGCCCATCCGTTTGAGGGTGATAGGCCAAAGAGAAATCTAGACGAGTGCCCATATTTTCAAATAGTCCTCTCCAAAAGAGACTTGTCATTCTTGGGTAATATGGGAAATGAACAAAGTAATCTGTGAGAACTCAAAAGTCAAACTTAAAAATGAGGCATTTTTCTCTCTCCTCCCATCCTATTTATCCACCTTGCCACCTCATCGAAGCTTTTGGGTAGTGGTCGTTCCCACGCGCGCTTTTCTTGGGAACTTCTGACCCCACCTTTGTGCTCTGAAACCTGACTGTGGCGCGTGAATACCCCCGAGCGAGCTAGACCCCTGGCATCGACCTTGGTCCCATGCCTCTAATCCGGCTCCTTGGCAGCTGGCCAGTAAACATCTAACATTCTCTCCCCCTTCAGAGATCATCGTCCTCGATGATCAGATCTGGGAAGTGTTTCCGTACAAAGGTTGCGGATTCCTAAGTGGCATCCGTAAGTTGTAAACCCTTCAGGCAACTAGATATTCTCATAGAATACAGTTTCTACGTCGTTTCTCTCTCCTATCTAGTATCTTGTCTGGACCTTGGTCAATCGTTTCTTGTTCATGTAGTGAAACCATTCCATCTATCAAATTATCATCTTTAGATATAAATCTTTTTAGTTTACTAACATGGAACACTGGATGAACACGACAGTGTGGAGGTAATTCCAATCGATAAGCAACTTCACTAAGCTTTTTCAAAATCTTCCAAGGTTCGCAATACCTTGGTGAAAGCTTATGGCATTTACCAGTGGATAAAGAGGTTGATTTTGAAGGAACCAAGAGAAACACTCTGTCACCTTCCTCAAAAGTTCTTAGTGACCTTTTCTTGTCCGCATAGAACTTAGCTCTATGAGCAGCTTGCTGAAGTTTGAGTCTAGCCATGTCCAACATCTGTTGCATCTTGGCTAAAAATTTTGCTGCACTAGGGCATTTTTGTGAAGTACCTATAGTACCAGATGCTAACAGGGATTTACCATAATTTATTTCAAAAGGTGAAAGACCAATCACCTTATGAGGTCTATTATTGTAAGCAAATTCTAGAAGAGGTAAATATTTGTCCCAATCTATTTGCCTGTCTGATACATAGGCTCTTAGCATATCTTCGAGTACTTGGTTGACCCTTTCTGTTTGACCATCAGTCTGTGGGTGGTCACCGCTACTCATATTAAGAGACACATTAAGTCTACCAAAGACATGTCTCCAAAAATAACCTGTAAATATTTTATCCCTATCAGATATAATGGATGTAGGTAGTCCATGTAATCTGAAGATATTCTCGATAAACAAATCAGCAACCTGTGGAGCTTCGACCACAGTTTCTACTGTAGGAATTGTAAAGAATGAGGATACAAGAGAGCTACACAAGACAAGCACGATACAGAGAGCGATGGAAAGCTTCTTCTTCTTCTTCACACAGAAAAGAGAGTACAAAATGACTAAGTGCTAAAACTGAAAATAGCACATATGTACATGCGGTCACTAAGTGCCTAGAAGCATACTAGGCTGACACTATAAGTGTAGTCCAGATGTAGAATCACTAGCAGAGATCCTCCATGTTGGTCACCTAACGTGCCAGTGAGTAGATGTCGTAAGCGGTCAAGACCCGTAGTGGATGCCAGCTCAAGATGTAGAGCTCAACATCTCAACACTCCCCCTCGAGCTCTGCATGTCGCAGAGTCCAAGCATAGTCCGGAAACGTCGAAGCTTCTCAGCTCCGAGGGCCTTGGTAGAGATATCCACTATCTGCTCCTTTGTGCTGACGTAGACCAAGTCGATGTCACCCGCCAACACTCGATCTCGAACGTAGTGGTAATGGACCTCTATGTGTTTGGTCCTGGCATGGAACACTGGGTTCCTAGCCAACTGTATGCTGCTGAGGTTGTCACAATGAATGACAACCTACTGGTCGACCTGCACTCCCAAGTCCTCAAGTATGTGTCGCAATGGATGACAACCTGCTGGTCCACCTGCACTCCCAAGTCCTCAAGCTACCTCGCATGCCGCAACTGCTGCGCGTCTGTACTCAGCCTCTGTGCTCGACAAAGCAACCGTAGGCTGCTTTTTGCTTCTGCAAGTAACAACAGCACTCCCAAAAGAGAACATGAAGCCACTCGTAGACCTCTTATCAGCAATGCTACCTGGCCAATCTGCATCTGTACACCCATACAATGCTAATGGCGCATCTGCTGCATAGAAGAACGGCTCGGACACCCACTTGGAGTGCACCGATAGCAGAAGAAGTAGCTTACGAGATAGACTCTAACCTAAGCATGGCCTCTACATCCAGAGCAAACACTGCAAATCACGGAGTGGAGTTGGAGTACAACCAACAGATACTCTATGAGAGAGAGAATCTGCATGCAGCTAAGATTTACAAGGACCAAACAGACCAGTACTTGGTAAAGGTTGAGGACCATCAAACAGCGTTTGATCGAGCGCCCTGGGTGAATTACCAAGCAGATCACCATCAGTCTGTGGGTGGTCACCGCTACTCATATTAAGAGACACATTAAGTCTACCAAAGACATGTCTCCAAAAATAACCTGTAAATATTTTATCCCTATCAGATATAATGGATGTAGGTAGTCCATGTAATCTGAAGATATTCTCGATAAACAAATCAGCAACCTGTGGAGCTTCGACCACAGTTTCTACTGTAGGAATTGTAAAGAATGAGGATACAAGAGAGCTACACAAGACAAGCACGATACAGAGAGCGATGGAAAGCTTCTTCTTCTTCTTCACACAGAAAAGAGAGTACAAAATGACTAAGTGCTAAAACTGAAAATAGCACATATGTACATGCGGTCACTAAGTGCCTAGAAGCATACTAGGCTGACACTATAAGTGTAGTCCAGATGTAGAATCACTAGCAGAGATCCTCCATGTTGGTCACCTAACGTGCCAGTGAGTAGATGTCGTAAGCGGTCAAGACCCGTAGTGGATGCCAGCTCAAGATGTAGAGCTCAACATCTCAACACTCCCCCTCGAGCTCTGCATGTCGCAGAGTCCAAGCATAGTCCGGAAACGTCGAAGCTTCTCAGCTCCGAGGGCCTTGGTAGAGATATCCACTATCTGCTCCTTTGTGCTGACGTAGACCAAGTCGATGTCACCCGCCAACACTCGATCTCGAACGTAGTGGTAATGGACCTCTATGTGTTTGGTCCTGGCATGGAACACTGGGTTCCTAGCCAAGTGTATGCTGCTGAGGTTGTCACAATGAATGACAACCTACTGGTCGACCTGCACTCCCAAGTCCTCAAGTATGTGTCGCAATGGATGACAACCTGCTGGTCCACCTGCACTCCCAAGTCCTCAAGCTACCTCGCATGCCGCAACTGCTGCGCGTCTGTACTCAGCCTCTGTGCTCGACAAAGCAACCGTAGGCTGCTTTTTGCTTCTGCAAGTAACAACAGCACTCCCAAAAGAGAACATGAAGCCACTCGTAGACCTCTTATCAGCAATGCTACCTGGCCAATCTGCATCTGTACACCCATACAATGCTAATGGCGCATCTGCTGCATAGAAGAACGGCTCGGACACCCACTTGGAGTGCACCGATAGCAGAAGAAGTAGCTTACGAGATAGACTCTAACCTAAGCATGGCCTCTACATCCAGAGCAAACACTGCAAATCACGGAGTGGAGTTGGAGTACAACCAACAGATACTCTATGAGAGAGAGAATCTGCATGCAGCTAAGATTTACAAGGACCAAACAGACCAGTACTTGGTAAAGGTTGAGGACCATCAAACAGCGTTTGATCGAGCGCCCTGGGTGAATTACCAAGCAGATCGCTACATGGGGAGAGATGGGGCCATGTACCTCATCATTGATGATCCGGAAATAGTAGATTACTTAGGGAACGTTACGATAGTGGTAGACCCGTTGAGGCCTGAAGGACCGCCAACCTTAACCCCTACTGGATATAAGCTAGTGAATTCTATATGGACTCAAAGAGTTCCCATAGATGACACCACAAGGGCTGTTTACAAGAGGGAGGATACGGGAACCGAGTTTTTCTATGTACGAGATAATCCTCCCGAGTACAGTCTAGAAGCTGACAAAGCCTTATATGTCTACGTGCAAACTTCTATGACAGAGGGAGGAATGCCGACGATATTCTTAGATAAGTTTGGCTTGGAATGGTCACTCCTCCTTGAGAGTGAAGTAGGTGGGATCACATTCATGGGTAATCCAATCTCTAGGTTTGGGGGTGTAGGAATCGGAACTCCAGGGGTGGGTTTTAGAACCCCTCCCAGCATCCTAAGACCAACCTATAGCGGATCATCCATGCCATTGCCAAGGCCTAAGTCAAGACCAGCAGTGAATGGACCAGGAGTGTCATACTCTAGTGGGTTTGCAAGACCAAGTGTACCACCAGGGTTTAGACCATTGGGATCGGTAAACATGCAGGCCATGAGTGGTCATCCGGCCAGTAGAGGGCCAACAAGACCACTTTCAACATCACTATTCCATGCACCTTTGGGATCTACTGGGTTCAGGCCAGGTGGATTGCCATGGGAGACACCGCGCAGCAAAGTAAGACCATCATATTTTCAAAAGTGGGTTAAGAAGTTCAGTGGAGCAGGGGACCCTTATGACCACCTAGCTTCATTTAAACAGATAGCTAGAGCAGAAGAGGTCACTAATCTTCATACTTTGGTAGAAGGTTTTGGGTTAACCTTAGAAGGGAAGGCCTTATCGTGGTTTCAGACTTTAGATCCGAGTGCCTTTAAAGATTTTAATGCTCTAGAAAAGGATTTCGTTGGAGCCTTCACGAAAACGGGAATCAAAAATAGTGTGAGCGCAGTGCTGTATGAATTTAAACAGGGAGAAAAGGAGTCTATGAGGGATTGCGCTAACAGATTACGCCAATACATCTCTAGATGTCCAGAGGGAGAAATGCCGGGACCAGAGAAATTAGTCTCTATCTTCTTAGAAGGACTAACGAACAAATCCTTGCATGCAAGCCTCTATGGCAAGAAACTCACCGTCTTGAATGATTGCATCTACGATGCTATAGACATGGATGACAATTGCGACATCTATGGAAAAGACAAGCCTCTTACGGCCTTAGATGCATCAAGTGCAAAGAGTCCCCTAGAGAATGATAATACCAAGCCTAGAGATGCTGAGGCTATTGCAGAGATGGTCATGCGAAAAATGAACCAAGTTTTTCGACCACCTCAAAGGCAATATAGATGTGAACTTTGCGGAGGAGACCACCCTACATCGCAGTGCTTGCCTAGGCAAAGTACGCAAAACGTAAAACCTCGAAGGGCAGACAAGTGGTGTGATTTCGAGAAAAAGTGGACAAATCATGAGTCCCAAGAATGTTATCATCGCAATAGGTACTTGAGAGAACAGGGAATGGTTCAACAACCAATGGGAGCACCTCAACCCCAGTACTACCAAAGAATAGGAAATCCAAGATTTGTAGCACCACGAGTGGAAAGAGTGCAACCTGTTCTAGGAAATCAGCCACCCTTGCTAGGAAAGGCTCCTGTGAGATTCCTGTTACCCAACGAGACAATATCTCATGGGGCCATGGTTTGAGTCAGCCGATACTATGATGAGGAAAGAGGAATCACGACTAGTGAGTTCACTACGTTGAGTCCTCCTGACATGCCATCGGTAGTATTTGAGGGTAGTTATCAAATGGACCTTAACACATTGTGGTTTATAGCCAATGGGGGAGTTGGACAAATGAGACCAGGGCCAATACCTAGACCGTGTAGACCAGCACCTACAGGCACCCCTCAAGGACCGGACTTTAAGTGCGAAAAGGATCCCTCGATAAGAGATTGTCCTCTTCCCAAAGGGGAAAATCCGATAACATCTACTCTACCACCATTGGTAAGGCATTGTGCTGACTGCGGATACAAACATGTCGTACAAGACTGTCCAATGAGACCAAAAGGCATTGAAGTGATACCATCCACGAGTGCACCTAGTTCATCAGAATCTGAAAAGATTTCATCTGAATCTGAAAATATTGTTCCTATAAAGGCCATCACTAGAGCTCAAGCACAAGCTAAGCTTAAAGATAAAGATGAAAAGAAAGAAAACCCTAGTGAGATGAAAACCCCCAGTGAGAACTCCAAAAGTGCCAAAAACAGCTGGAAAGCTAGAAGGGAAAGACGGGCTGCGAGCAAGAAACGAAAAGCTGAGCAAAACGAAAAGGAAACTAAAGAGAAACCAGTAAAACCAACAAATGAAAAGGGAAAGACAAACAAAGAAACGAACCCTCTAAAAGAGAAAGAAAATCAAATACGAGGGGAAGCGGGTTCAGTTCTAGCGGAGAAGCTCTTCGAGCCACTTGACGCCATGTTAAAGGCTTACGAAGCTAGACTGAAGCCCCTTGAGACTATGGAGGAACGATGGAAGAACTACCCTGACCCTGCTCAAGAGTCCAGGCAACTGGAAATCTATAGAAAACTGGTTGAGGCAGTTCAAGCCATCGAAGAACAACAAAAAACAAACAAGCTTCTAGAATCTGAAATTCAAAAGAGAAATGAGACAGCTCATAACGACAAATTGTCTGTCATTCTAGAAGAAGAAAAAAACAAAACAGGACACATAGGGGGAGAGGTAAAGAAAAGCGAACCAATCTTGATACCTAACACTAGTGTTCCCGAGGTAGATGAAGAATGGGCAAATCAACTGTGGGAAGCAGTGAAACATACTCAATCGGATGCTCACTCTCGAGAAGAACCACCACTTGACGAGATTGATTTCGATCAGAAGACTTTAGAGCTTGTGCTGCGATCGGAGTACGGTGATGCAGGGTCCGAGAAATCTGAAGATAGCAAAGCTGAAACCTTCAAGACGTTGCCTTCTTATGAAGGTGACTATGAGGCTAGATCGGACATAAAAAGACTCCCAACAGTCAAGAACCAACAGCCACCTATCATGGATTTGGTCAATCTTTCCGCCTTAATGTCAGCTCCAATTAAAATCACGCTGGCATTAGCTGATGTGTTGAAAGTTAAGCCGGAGTTGTGGAAAGATGTGGGCAAAACGTTGAAGAGATTAGGAGTGGAAATCCCTATCTCAGAAACCATCTTAGCTTGGCAAGCTGAAAAAGAAACTAAGAAAGTGTATCAACCAGTCCCAATAAACAAAGTTGGAGAATACTGTCAATGATAACACTACAATCTTAGTTGAGTACGCGGGGAAAAGTTCGGTAGCCATCCTAGACAGTGGGGCAGGCATTGCCATAGCCACAAAGAAAATTTGGAAAAACTGGGGAAAACCGGCTCTTCGCAAAACTCGCATGAAGTTACAATTAGCGGACGGATACGAAGAGAGACCTATAGGACTGCTTGAAAAAGTGGTAGTCACATCGTGTGGGGTTGAATACGAGCAGACTTTTGCGGTAGTGGATTTTGGTTTAAATCCTAACTATGACATCATTCTCGGGAGACCATTCATGCATCAACTAAAGATGATTCAAGATTGGGGTTTTAACTATATCTATCTGCGGAAGGAGGATGCAATTACGCGGATAAACCTCACAGATCACTCCTACAGAGACGTGGCAAGAACCCCTATAGAAGATTTTGAGTCTGCAACTGCAATTGAAAAGTCTACGAGACACTCAAGAGAAAGCTTTGAAACTCAACTATGGATGTGTGGAGCTTCTGAGTGTGGAAGCCTTGAGAAAGAGATGTGCGAAAAGGATAGAGATGGGGATGACGAAGCATACATTCATGAACCTTTTCCTGAAGCCAAGTTACAACCAGATGGATGGTATGAAGTATTGGCTACTGTGGATGTGTGTGTGAATGAAGTAACCCCAACTGTCTTCTGTGACGAAGAGGGCTACGACTTAACACCTTTCCACATGATCAGGGTAATCACCAACATCGCTGAAAACATGGAAGAAAGCAAGGATCAGGCACATAAATGTAAAATCCGAGAAGTGCTTAAACGGACGGAAGTTCAAAGAATCTGCCAACAAAATGGAGAGATAGAAGAGGATCCGGATTGCCTAAGACCCTACATTTGTGTAGAGATAGGTGATACACGGATAGCACATTGTGCTTTGATAGATTCAGGAGCAGATATAAACTCTATAAGCTACGACACTTGGGACAGCATTGGTCAGCCACCACTAACACAATCTAAAATGAGGGTTGGAACCTTTGCTGGAGATCATTCCTCTGTAGAAGGGTTAATAGAGTTACCTCTTTTCATTGGCAGTAGTAATTCTAATCTGGTGCACAAGTTTTATGTCATGAAGCCAGGTACAATGCTCACGCCAGTGATCTTAGGTCAACCATGGCAACGAAAATACAATTGTAGACCTGATTGGAAGCGAGAGGGAGTCTTATTCACGATGGAAAATACAGATGCATTTGAACCGTTCCTCAGCAAAGAATGTTATCAAGATACGGAGTCCGATGCATCAGCTGTTGAAGAACCATTTCGAACACTTCCACAAAGACAGCAACAACCCTCAACAAGCCAAGTTGGTGCGGTAAAAGGTGAACATGTTCAAGAAAAGAAGCCTCTTGTACATCAAAGAAAAGTGAACTCCTGGAGGCCCAACAGTTATCAAACACGGGTTCCAAAGAAGCTGATACAAGCTCAGAGGGACAAAAAATTCATATGGGTTCCAAAAAAGAAGTGCACTACTCAATCGCAAATTCCTAAACAAGCGAGTAGTACCACAGGTCGCAAAAGAAAATCAAAGGTCAAGAAAAAGCCATTACAGACTTCAAATTATGTGCCTACAGCTCTTTACAGCATACGATGGATCCCAAAGAAGACTTTACAAGCACAAGGATATTATGAAGGAGCAAGGTATATATGGCTTCCTAAGCAATGCAAAACTTCTTCAATCCTATCCACATAGGTACAGGTATCAATGCCGAAGAAAGAAAAAGTTACAGGTCCGCAATGGAAACCAAAGGCTTCAAGCACTACACTACTGAAAGCATTGCCAAAAACGAATAAGCCATTACAACCGCTTTCCATGGACAAACCAAAGCAAAAGGCTACAAGGCAAGAAAAAGGGAAATGGGTGCCAAAGACTAGGTCTATTCTAATGCACACTCTAACGGTAACAAAGCCGGCATCCAAATTGTCATCCACAGATGCAACCAATGATAATACACCAACAAGTCAACAAACTAGTAGCCCAAGCTACAAGCTCACAAGTAAAGCTTCACAGTTTGCATCTAACATGTTTGGGTACAATCGGCTAGACATTTTGCGCAAACTAGAGGACATTTTTACTCCCAGAGCAGAAAACGACAACAAACACTAGCCTCGCCAGCAAAATCCCTTGGACCATAATTGCTCCAAGACCCTCTTCTTTTGCACCGCATATTGTTACCCATGCATAGATATTCAACGCATATAGGGCCACATTACATGGCCATGCATAGACACTGTTCTTTTCCCATGCACAAGACCACAAGAGCGGCAACACAATACATTATCTCACCCAAGTACTTCAACTATTAGTGCCCGAGGATGGACACCACTTTAGGTTTGGGGGAGGCACTTTAATCATCTGAGGGTTCTGGCAAGAAGAAAGATACTAGTTTTCATGCTCATGAGATAGCCCAATTTTAGAATTTCAGAATTTTTGACTCTGAAAGCACTAGATCTCATCTAGCAAACCAAGAAAATTCACCAATCAGGGTACAGGGCCATAGGAGATGTTAATGACATGCAGGGGATGCAGCCCTGTGGTAAGAACATCAAAATCAGCTAACAATAGGAAAAGCATGAGAGTCGCGACTCTCATGAAAATGGGCTTCTGGGCATGCAATGGATGATTGGAGCGTACAGTTTTATTCCTTGCATCACAAAAAGTCTACCTAGCAGTCTAGATGCATAATTGACTTGTTCAGGTACAGGAGATGGCCAAAATATAGCTGCAGCAGGACTGAAAAGTGCTAAAAAGTGATACCACCAAGTCAGGAAACTCACAACTTCAAGCTGGAAACATACCTTTCCGGTCGAGCAGCTGCATTTAATTTGCATGAGAACTTCATGTGTGATGACCTACGGGTTATGAATGATAGCTGATCTACAATCAAAGAAAGAGCACAAAAACTACAAGCACTACTCATGGTAAGAGCTCTTTCCAATAAAGTCAAGTCGCCACCAACGAATAAATGTGTTGGTAGGCATAAGAGTCAAGAGTCGGGCAGCCAAGCCGATAAATGAGCAAGGCGTCAGTCCCAAAGCTTCAAGTCATATCTACTCTGTGAATATAGTTTGCATGCGATTAAAACTTACTTCTTTTTCTTCATTTGGTATGCAACTATGCTCAAGCTGGAGAGTTGAGCTAATACGTGTGTCGCTCATGCTGGATGAGATGAGCATAAGTGTCAAAGTCTAAGTTACTCAAGTGTCGGTGGAGTGGCGGAGAGTCCTACACTCACGCACATGTGCACAGGTAAGGAGAGTGGAGAAACCTCGACGTCAAAAGCCCTTTTAGGAGTAATGATAGCTATTTGAGCGCTTCTTAGTGCTCTATGCGCTACATTTACCTCTAAAAGCACCCATCAAAACTCTTCTCACGCACATCATACTGTTTTGATTGCATATTCTATGAATGCATTCTAGGGTGTCCCACCATTGGACACATGCATTAGGCACCTTTTTACTTCCACCCATGCACAATCATCACATGAGTTACACTTTAAAGATAACTCCAGCAATAATAAATACTCACTAAGATCGAAAAGCCAGGGCACTTTTTCCCACTAGGTTTTTCCCCTCGGCCAAATCAGGCGTTCAGCGCTTACTTCTTTTTCTTTTCCTTTTTATTTTCTTAAAGACAATAAAGCTCAAGGGAGGTTGTCAACCACCATTCAACTAAGTACAAGCAGAGAACATCAACACAACAAAGCCAAAGCAAAGCCTGGTCTCCACAAGAATTCAATCCCATGAATTGCACCCTATGCCTTACAGAAGCATACAAACGCAACAAGAAGACAACCAGTCATCTTTTCATTACGAACACTACTACCCTTGGACACAACATTGCTCGTGTCCAGGGAGACGGACACTGAAATAGGTTTGGGGGAGTGATCCGGGATTTGCGGAACCAAGTGAAGATTGAAGATGTCAGCGAAAACGGTGTTCCGAAATGGCGGAATGGGGCGCAGATTGAAGACGCGAGGCGCTTTTATTGAAGATGCTGCGGGAGCCCGGGAACATAATTTTTACACTTAGATCATTTAATTTCACCCTTTTTTATGTAAATGAGAGCATGTAATGTAAAAAGGGGCTTAGTGCTTCCAGTTTGTAAGTGAGATTTGAACCCACAACCTGTTTGGGAAGCCTAAGGTTCACTTAAGTGACTTTTTGTAAAATAGAGTAAAATTATTATTGAAGATAAGTGGAAAACGTGCAGAAGCTTTTACCTCTTTGTGAAGGCAACTTCCCGCGCTCACTACGCGCCCACTGTAATCGACATTGCTATTCCGTTGATTGCAATACAATCTACAGGTGTTTCTCTTCGCGTAGCTATCAATTTTCTTTGATTTAAGCTCTCTTTGTTTTCGAGATTAGCAAGCTTAATATTGTCATTGTGAGCTTAATTTGATGTTTTTGAGTTATGTGATGATGAAAGAGTAGTCTCTAGGTAATTGCTAAGTCATTTGCATGCTTAATTAGTAATTTCCCACAACTTTGTTAAGAGGGCTTAATCTCTCGATTAGCTTAATTACAGTGTTTAATTAATTAAGTCTCATGTTTTAGCATTGTCGTAGTGTCCCTGTGAGTCTTGTGAAGCATTCTACGAGTGTGTATCTCGGATTTGGATGTGTATGCGTAGATGCCTAATCTTGCTTAGCTTTATATTAAGTGTGATTAGTGATTAGTGATGTGTGTGTGTGACCTTATCACATAGAGCTTTGTGCATTGCATGTTTTAGCATTAGACTCCATAGAGATTGACAACCTCTATGTGCCTCCATGCCCTAATCGGGTTCCTTCCCTAGCATTGAACAAGAGTGTGTTAGTGCTTGAATAGCTATGCTATTAGACGTCCGTCGCGGCGATCCGCTAACAACCCCCGGGTAATATTCCCGGTAATACCCCCGGTAATACCCTCGGTAAAACCCCCGGTATTAGGCCCGAAAAATTTGGGATTTAAAAAAAAAACAGTACTTTCAAAATTAAACATCATCCATATCACAATAGTTATCATCTTCTAGAAGATCTTGGTGAGCTTTAATATCAATAAAAATATCAAGTTCACCCATTTGCATGTCTACGTGGTGATGATGATCATATACATCAGCATCATCATTAAGCATACTAGGATCTGCATTTGTGTCTATTTGATCATAATTAATGTCATTAATATTATTCTCTAGATCTTGGAGTGCTGTCTCTATCTCATTGTCTTCATCTGCATCATCTGCATCTTCATCTAGTTGATGTTCATCTTCCACCTCTACTGATCCATTATAAGAAATATCATTGGCGGACCCGACAATTATATCTACGTGCTCGATGTTATTGTGATCTACTGAACAATGATCGATATCACTGGTATTTGCTTCCTCTTGCTCTTGAATAAGCTCGTGCTCCTCATATATTTGCTTGCTACGTGGAGCTACTTGAATGACATACCACCATGTTGGATTTGTTGGAACTGGTTGAAAAATGACCTGTGAAAATTAACACATGCTTGGAGTAATTAATAATTAGTACATATATTTAGTTAATTAGGATTTAAAACCATAAATATATTATATACAAATCTAATTAAAAGTTGGAGTACTAAACGTGCTCGCATGTCTCTGCAAGTACAAAGGTGTCACTTCTATTTGTCCATAGTTTTGTTGAGTCAATGGCAACAAAGCCTGAGCCATCTCTTCGAATTGTTGGGTTTTGCCCTGTTGTGGTCGCCTTGAACCATTGCACATCAAGTAGAAACATATGGAAGCTTCTGTAGTCCACTTGAAAAACATTTTGTATCCTTCCACAATACTCTATCTTTGAAAGTTGCACCTCATCATTTTGCCTTGTAACTATCTCTTGATCAAATGATGCCATGACCCTCGAGTCAAATGTTTGTCTTTTGTGATTTATCCGATGCACTCAAAAATGTCGTTTGTGTGACCACAAAGCACCAAAAGATTCATATTTTCTACTACATCCTCTTGCAAACTCTTTCTCAATTTCTGTCACTGTCTCCCTATTTAAAACTGCTTCTTGTAGTTTGTTATGCAACCAAGCAAGCCTCATAAATTTTGGTAGTTCTCTTAAACTTGGAGGATATTGGACGTTTGACATGTTTCTTTGGGCTCTTTTATACTCTTGTCTTTCATTGGAAATTCTATTCCTTTCTATCTCATATTCTTTCATCCACTTCTCCATGGCTGGATGATTTAGAATGCAAAACCTATTCACCTTTTCTTCTAGAATAAGATCCATTTTACGGTCAAGTCCCCTCCCTTGTAGCACCTCACCAATCATTCTGTCATCTTCTTTGTTGTGTCATAGTACAGGCATAGATGGTTCTCTTTGTCCAAGGAATTCAGAGAGGTATACTAGGGACTCTTGAACCAACCAACCCTCTGCCATACTACCCTCTGGTCTTGCTCATTGACGCACAAATCCCTTCAAAGTTTTCATGAACCTTTCAAGGAAGAACATCCATCTACTATGGACAATTCCTGCAATTGCAACTTCATCCACTATATGAACCATGAGATGAACTTGTATTGTGAGGATACTTGTTGGGAAGTGCTTTTCAAGCATACAAACTGCTTTTGCTGCATTAATCCTATTCTCATCAATGCTACTTAGTGTGATCTCCTTTTGAGAAATCCACCTTACCAAACGGGATATTTTGTAAATTACTTCGCGAACCTGGTGTTGCCCAATTTCTTATTGAAGTTAGGAGAATATATTGCAAGAACTTGTGCCAGTCATGTGTCTTCAACCCACATAGTTTGTTATCCTTTATGAATGCCCCCTTTAAGCAATGCATGTGTCCTGTTGGTGTACAAAATTCGGCTATGACCTTCTTCACCCTCTTCTCCTTTTCTCTCGTCAACACCCAAGGTGCAGTTTGGAGTGTGACCAATTTATCTACCCCTATTAGAGGCCAATATGGTTGCATATATAAGATCCGTGCATCTTTTAGATCACTCCGAGCTTTATTGTCGTCTCGAGCTCCAGCTAAGCATTCCCATAGTATTTGCCCAACATTTTTGAAGATATGCATTGGATCTAGCAGGTTATTCACAAGAAGTCTCCTCCAATATGGCAACCTATGGAAGATTGATAGTCGTTTCATTCCAAAAGAACTGGGACTTTCCCCTCCATTCTCTATCCATGAGTTATATTGAGAGGAGGTTGTCCATGGTGTAGGTGGTTTTGCAAGACTACACTCCCGCGCATGGGATGATTTGCAGGAAGAAATCTTGTATGATTCTCTTTTCTTAAGTGAGTTAGAGTATCGAGCATTGAGTGCTGGACCATATATAGGACAAGCATGATAGCCACTTGTTGCAAGGCCACTGGCCACATCAAAATGCCACGCAAGTTAACTGATCGCGTTACCCACTACGTCTTGACACGTCTATGACAGAAATACCATCCCAAACGACTTTTAGCTCATCCACTAGCGGAGCCAAGTATATGTCCATGTTTCTAACCTTGCACTTCCCTGGCACAAGCAATGCAAGTAAAAGATGACCCTTTTTAATTGTTAGCCAAGGTGGAATATTATAGTTGACGCACACCACTGGCCATGTGCTCCAAGTAGTGGACCGTAAACCAAAAGGATTCACTCCTTCCATGGCAAGACCTAATCTAAGGTGGCGAGGTTCCTTCTTGAACTCTGGCCATTGTTGCTCAATATGCTGCCAAGCTGCACAATCAGCTGGAATGCGCATCACATTGTCAGTGGACCTATTTGTAGAGTGCCATGTCATTAGCTTTGCTATATCTGGACACTCGAACATATGCTTGATTCTAGGTAGTATAGGAAAGTGTCGAAGCACCTTTGTAGGTATTGTGGTGCCTGTAAGACCTTGACGATATCTGCTAGCTTGACACTTTGGACATGATTCCATGTTGGCGTATTCCCCTCGAAATAGAATGCAATCGTTAGGACATGCGTGGATACTATTGTAATCCATTCCTATATCTGCTAAGATCTTCTTTGCCTCTTCCCTGCATGCTGGCATTGCATTTACAATGGTAGGATAGTTGACTTCATAAGTGAGAAGAGGGCACTAACACTCGCATTACTCCATCCATATATGGATTGCAAATTAAGCATTGACAAACAAGTTCGAAGGACTATGGCACGAGAGCCTTCGAATAATGGAGTAGAGGCTAGAGATCCCAATCGTTGAATGCCCTCATCATCTTGTTGAACATCAATGGGATTTGGATTGGACTCATCATGCGGACTGGACTCTTCATTCATGTAGAAAGCCTCAATCATCTCCTCCATATCCTCATCATGTAAGGGACCATCCATGTTAGAGTCTCCATGTGTGGTTAAGGGCACACGCGTTACATCCTCCACGATATTATGTTGGTACATTTGCGAACGTGGTGGATATGATGGTAGTACCTGTGAGAAATCTACTGGTTCTTTGGAGGCGTATTGGCATATTTGATTCTCGATTACACTATCGTCCCGTTGCCCCCAATCTTCTACATGCTCATTAGCTATTTGTCGTTAATGGATGACTGTTCGCTTGCATCGATTACATGGACACAAGATCCGGTCAGACATGTTAGTAGACTTGCTTATCGGATAATCCTGCCTATGACCCACTGATCACACCTGTACACAATAAAGATAAAATTAATACTTTAAATGGTTTCAAAGACACGCTCATATGTATGCTCCCCCTCTCTCTCCTTACACACTCATATGTATGCTCCCCCTCTCTCTCCTTACACGGTCATTAGGGAGCTCTTTGTCTTAGTCCAGGACCCGCCACGTGGAGGCGGCTCCCAATTGGGTCCCGCGGGACGAGATGGCACATACGCGGGATGGCGGGACGGCACATATGCGGGACGACGGGATGAGGGGATGGTAACGTGTGACGTCGCAGTGCGGGGCGAGATAGCACATAAGCGGGACGGCGGATGGCACATACGCGGGACGACGGGACGGTAACGCGTGACGTCGAAGTGCGAGACGAGACAACATATAAGCGGGACGGCGGGACGGCACATACGCGGGACGGTGGAGTACGCAGGGGACCAGGGCTACGCGGGCATGAGGGGCACCTAGTACCCTTAAAGTAGCGGAGTACACAGGGGACCAGGGCTACGCGGGCATGAGGGCCACCTAGTACCCTTAAATACCGGGTGGACCATGCTACTTTAGATAGAAATGCCGCGCGTCAAAAACTGCCCCGATATCACCCCCGGTAAAACCCCCAAAAATTTTAAATTTCAAAATTTCTGGGGGTCTTACCGGGGGCCTAGGGAAATTGAGTAAAGCCCAATTTCTTTTGCGCGAGCTTATTCTTCTCTCTTGGCCGCCTAGATCTGCAGGTATGTTTCACCCAACACACATACACACACCCACACACATGCACATACACGTTTTCATCTCTCTCCTCCTTCTAATGCACGTGTTTGTTTTGGTTTTGTAGGTGTGTGTGCGTATACGATCTCAACGTCGCGACCTCCGACAGCGACATATCACTCATACGCCACTCTAATCAAAGAGGTAAGTGCTCGATCTCAACCCCTATTCTTTCAATTTCACACAAACACACACTATGTACACAATGTATACAAACACACACACACACACACACACACAATGCACGCGCACGCGCGCGCGCACACACACACACACACAATGCATTCATATGCACAATGTATACACACACACACACAATGCATACGCATACGCATACACACACACAATGCGCACACACACACACACACACACACAATGCGTAATGTATACATAAGCAATGCACACACAATGCTCTCACACACACACACACACACACACACACACACACATTGTGTGTTCTTTTCTTTTCCTTTTTAATTATTAAAAGTATTATATCTTTTAGGGCTTTTTTAATTTTAAGAAAATTTGTAGTAGTTTAAATTTAATATTTTGTTTCTCTCTCTCTCTCTCTCTCTCTCTCTCTCTCTCTGGAGCCACCTAAACAAGCAGATAGACCTTTTCTAAGGCTTTTTTAAGTACTAACTACATGGTTTTAGAATAAATCTATAAATAGTCTTTTAACTTATTTCTCTCTCTCTCTCTCTCTCCCCAGCGGAAAACCAACATTATATATCTTGTTATTAAGGCTTTTTGGAAAATACAATTCTTTTTTATGTTCAAAATGAACGACGTGTCTCTCTCTCTCTCTCTCTCTCTCTCTCTCTCTCTCACTCTCTCTCTCTATCTCTCTCCCACACGCGCATGCATGCTCGTTGATTACACTGCAGCTGTTTGATAGTATTTTAAGCTTATCCTTTTCTCCTCGTGACCGACGAGATGCTGCCAGGCTCACGAAGTTCCTCTCTTTCTCTCTCTCTCTCTCTCTCTCCCTCCACATTTGGCAGCTGTCCCTTCTTTCATATGAACTATTAAGAGTGATGGCTGGGGCCCTCTCTCCCATGTGCATAATTGATGGTAAAGAGAGACCCTCTCTTTCCTTCCCCTTGTTATACACACACTGCACAAACTGCCAGGCCGTGACCTTTATTGCTGCCCTTGTGGCCTCTCTCTCTCTCTCTCTCTCTCTCTCTCTCTCTCCCTCTCCTGCTGACTTAAGAATGCTCTCTCAATTTGTCTCTCTCCGTGATTGGCGTTGATTCACGCTGAATATAGCTGGCTCTCTCTCTTTCTCTCTCGCATACCTTCCATACCTTGCAGTACGCCTCTCTCTCTCCCCGTAAATGGCGGGCTAAGTTGCATTCTCTACACACACCTCTTGCTACACACACCTCTTGCTACACACACACACACTATGTGCACTCTCTCTCTCTCTCTCTCTCTCTCTCTCTCTCTCTCTCTCTGTGCAGACAGCCAGCCGCCTCTCTCTCTCGCGGACTGACCTTACTCTTGATGCTTTGAATAAGCTCCTCTCTCTCTATCAACTGGCACTCTTGCTCCCTGTCTCTCTCTCGGGTTGCATCGTTTCGAGCCTGCTTGCTTGCATACAAGCTTATGACCTTGACAGTGATCCTTCCTCATGAAGGCCATCTGACAGCTTTTCTATTGATTGGAAAAATAGGTTTTTATTATCACTTATATTCACATTTGTTGGATTAATATAGGCTACAATTTTAATAATTAGGATTTAATTTCATATTTTGCTTGAATCCATGAGCCATAGCTTTAGCTATATTCCTGTTCGCCTTAGCTGCCATAGTCTCTTCTATGGATTTAATTTAATTTACTTAAGATTTTCTGTGCTAGTTTTCTTGATAGCTTTCATGGCTACCTTATTTACCTTCTCTTTGCTGCAAGCCTTGCTTCCTGTGCCAGATCGCCATAGCCTATTCTTGGCCATGCTTTGTCTATGCTCTCCTGCGCACGTCCACTTCTCAAAAACACTACCACAAACACTAATGTTGCTCTCTCTCTCTCTCTCTCTCTCTCTCTCTCTCTCTCTTCTCTTTTATATCTTCCTTGCTAGCTTCTTTTTTTCATACAATTCTCTTTCTACCCATAGGTATCAAACCTTTACCTTATGATTTGACGTATGGTAAAGGTTATGGTTTTTTGAAGCTGAATGACTACTATTCTTGACCTTAATAAAAGGCTATATTTTTATTTTTACAAGTTATTTTAAAATGCTAGCCTTTTTTGTTAAAAAGCAGTATCAACATAGTTTGAAGTTTTGAATCATTAATGCTAGCTAGTGTTTGATATACTTGTTTAGTCTTCAAGCTGTAATGTTCTGTTTCCAGTACGTCTCTAAGTTTTTATACTTGTCTTAGTAAGTACCTATTCTAAATTTAAGCTTGTGTACATTGGAATGATTTTACAGCTTAGAAATTGTTTAATTTTTTAGTACATGGACCACTATGATCATCTTGTAGTGATATTTTTTGTAAATTAGTGAAACCTATTTCTTTCACTAAGAGTTAAACTATGTTTTCGTGCAAAATTCCTTAGCTAGAGCAAACTATGTTTTATTGTTTAAGTTTTACATTATTTTCAAAGGTTTTTTATATGGCAAAGATCTTCATTTAAAAGTATCACATTACAGGTTATAAACTGAAGCTCCTTTTCCAAACCTACTAATTTTTGCCTGATTAAATGTACTTTAAGTTTAATTTTTTGAATACATCAAAGTTTATAGCACTTGTTATTCTAAAATTGTGAATTATGTATAGGTTCCACTCGTAATCTAGGTTTTTTCTTTTGGAATAGTTTTAAGATACCTTTCTCACTCCTCCAATTGTCATGCCTCCTTATAGTTATGGGGATTGCTATTATGAATCCTTTAGATCTTTTTTCATGTAATACATGCATTGTATATTCTTTCACCTTTTGAGGAAAGGGACTTTAAATTACATAGCCTATGGAGTTTAAAAATCTGATGTCTTGACCTTAGGAATTTCCTAAACTATTTAGCTAACATGCTTAGCACACTGGCTTTCAATGTCCTATAATTAGCTAGATTATTTTGATGGTGCTTCTCTAGTCATTAACTTACAAACAATACTCTAACTATTGTGGTTTTGATGGTGGTAACACTTGGTCCTAAATCATCTTAACCCTAGTATCTTTTGGCTTACTTTAATACTTTGGATTGATCATTACTAGACACTCTTTATGTTCTGGGCTTAGGAAACTAGGTTTCAAAATTGTTTCATTTTATGGGCTTATGCAAGGTGTTCAATTCTGTGACCTCGATAACAAGAGGGAGCATGCACTCACACCTGCATTCCCCTCTCATAAATGCTCGTTCTTACTTGGTTTGTGTTTGGGATGGCTGCAGGTAACAGCGTGCTCCCCTAAGCATTGGTCTCCTTGTAGCTGCCTTGCCCACCTCTAATTGTTTCTTATTGCTAACTGATCCTAACTCTTTATTAAGCAAAATCTTGTAATCATTCTCTAACTGCTCCTAACTCTCCCACTAATGCTCAAGTATGTCTTCTAATCAATTTTTTTATACAATGTATTTTTTATTCACTGGCTTTATATTTTTTTGCTAGCCATCTCTGGCTAATTCTGGGACTATAGGGTAAACTGGGTCGAACACGCTACACACACACACACACACACACACAAACACACACACAATGCATACACACACACATAATGCATACACTAACACAATGCACACACACACAAAGCCTCAAGCCGCATGCGCATACAATGCTCACACGCATGCCACATACGCATACGCATACGCATGTTGCATGTCGCATACGCATGCCGCATAGGAATACGCATACGCATACCGCATGCCGCATGTACAGACACATACGCATATGCATGCCGCATACGCATACGCATACGCATACGCATACGCATATGCGTGCCGCATACGCATATGCGTGCCGCATACGCATATGCGTACCGCATGCGCATACGCATACGCATACGCATGCCGCATGCCCATGCACATGCGCATGCGCGTACGCATATGCATACGTGTATGCATACGCATATGCATACGCATACGCATACGCGTACTCACATGCATGTCGCGTACGCATACGCATACGCATACCGTATCCGCATGTCGCATGCGCATCCGCATGCCGTATACGGATGCTGCATCTGCATGTCGCATGCTCATACGCATGCGCATGCCGTATGCACATGCGCATGCCGCATACGCATGCCGCATGCGCATACGCATACGCATGTCGCATGCGCATGTCGCATACGCATGCGCATACGCATACGCATACGCATACCGCATGTTGCATACGCATGTCTCGTACACATACACATACGCATACACAGCCGCATGTAGCATGCCAGATACACATACGCATACGCATGCGCATACGCATACGCATCCGCATGTCGCATACGCATTCGCATCCGCATCCGCATGCCGCATGCGCATACGCATACGCATACGCATATCGCATGTCGCATGTCGCATACGCATCCGCATGTCGCATGTCACATGCCGCATACGCATGTGCATGCCACATACGCATACACATACGCATACTTATCCGCATCCGCATCTGCATTCGCATGTCACATACGCATGCCGCATACGCATGCCGCATACGCATACGCATACGCATACGCATCCGCATCCGCATACGCATAAGCATCCGCATGTCGCATACGCATGCCGTATACACATCCTTCTACTGCACATGCGCATACAAATACGCATACGCATACGCATTTGAATGTCGCATACGCATGATG
Source organism: Cibotium barometz (assembly GCF_041138505.1). Classification (NCBI taxonomy): domain Eukaryota; kingdom Viridiplantae; phylum Streptophyta; class Polypodiopsida; order Cyatheales; family Cibotiaceae; genus Cibotium; species Cibotium barometz. Next base: position 14,983,570 of record NC_141073.1, read on the forward strand.
CATACGCATACGCATGATGCATACGCATACAAATGATGTATACGCATACATCATGCATACACATACGCATGATGCATATGCATACGCATGATGTATATGCATGACGCATACGCATACGCATACGCATACGCATACATATGTAGCATATGCATACACATAGACATGCACACACATACGCCTTTGTCTTAGACGGGGACCCACCTTGTTTGATTACAGATATGGCATCCTGTGATCCTTGGGACCCACCCACCCCAAGACCTGGTTTGGTAGTGGGTGCACTTACCCCAGAGGAGCATGAGATGATGCAACGCCTCTCACAACACTATGATCAGTGGGGTGCGTCTCCATCTCCACTACCTTCTACTGCCCCTCCAGCGCGCCTGGCACTGCATTGCCTTCTCGTAGCATCTCACAATCTCCTTCACGTAGATCTGAGAGTTCTCACACGGGGTCACGACGTCATGAGTCGAGCGAAGGGAGCAGGGGGAGCATGGGGAGCAGGGGAGGCGGGGGTTGTTGTGGGGGCGCTGAGGATGTTGTGCATAGCACCGCGCCTTCCCCAACTCGCATCACACATAGACACCTTGACCCTCGCCCTACACCTCCAGGATACTTCTACTTATGTGAGGCGGATGGTTCAGTCGTCCGCAATGAGGAAGGAGAGCACCTTGACAGTCGCTTAAAAGAAATTTCTTGGAATGTCTTTCGTCATGATCTCTTGACAAAATGGAAGCAGGTTTCAAAAGAGCGAAAGGATTACGTCATTGCCGCTCTGCATGAAGACTTTCCACAACCAAGTGAAGATGCAAAGTTTAATGAAGCTCTCATGAAAAAAAGGATGGGAGTGTTAGTTGGGCATCGCCGCTCGGAGGCTCGTGATGCATATAAAGAGGGCAGGAATCAACCCAATTGGGTTGAAAATGACATGTGGGCGGCAATCAAGGCAGAGCAGGATGGTAACCCGCACTTATTTCAACAACAAGTGGAGGCGCGATGAGAGCAAAGCAGCAGTAGCACGTCCCATCTTGGGAGCGCAGGGATGGATGCCATGAACCGTGATTTTGTAAGTATTTCTTCACATATGGTGTGATTATGTAGGTTTTGAAGAGTGCTTAATTAATGTCATGTTTTTGTATGTGTTTCATTTGCAGCGAGGGGAGTTTGATGGATGTCCTACTCGATTAGAGAAGGAATACGCAAGCTCTCATGGCTTCAATCGTCTTCGAGTGAAGATAATGTCCAAGGATAGCTACATTGAGGTATGTTTTTTCACTTTTAATTAGCTATAAAGTAGTGTGAGTGTATGTATAAGCAAGTCTCGCATGTTCTTATTATGCTTGTTCGATTTTGTTTATGTGTAGGAAATGCTGCCATCCCCATTGCATGAGGACGAGCTCTCCGATTAGGGACTTGGCGATATGCCTTATTTATCATGTTTTGTAGCTTAGTGATTACTTTGTAGATACATCGATGTAATTGGCAGGCAACAATATCATGTTTTGTAATTGGCAGATGTTGCTTCTTGTACTTCCAACAATTTTGTATACTCGTGTTTTTGCAGACATATATGCAGAATATAATTGCGTTATGGTCTCTTGTTATTTTTATGATCTCTCTTGCGTTATGGTCTCTTGTTATTTTTATGCAGAATATAATTGCGTTATGCACTTGTCTCTTTTTATGGCAACATGGAGATTTTGTTATGCCGTGCATAACATTCATTATATACCCTTACAAGGGTGTATTTGGGCAGAGTGTGGCATATTGTAGTTGGGGGATTTCCCAACTACAATATGCCCCACTCTGCCCATTTTTTTTTTTACACAAAGCCGGTATAACCCCCGAAAATTTTATCTGCAAGGGCCCAGTATATTCCCCGGTAAAACCCCTGGTATTACCCCCGGTAATACCCCCGGCACAACCCTCGGTAATACCCCCGAAACTACCGGGGGTTTTACCGACGTTATGAGACCGGGGCTAGTACCGGGGGTTTTACCGGGGCCGCGGCATTTTTTGATAAAATTAATCTTAGTTATATTTACCCCGGTGTTTCCCCGTCCTTTGTTATGTAGTATTACTGAATAGGAATAGGGAATTTAACACCCTTGTCTCTCGCTCTCTCTATCCCTCTCTCTGTGTGTTCTTAAGTATGTAAGGATGGTGAGGTATTCCCATTCTAGGGAAGCTCACCCTGTGTTAAAGGAGTAAGTCTATCTTGGAATTACATGTGCTGCGGGTAAAAGTAGTGTGTGTGTACTTGCAAGGGTGTGTGTGCGTGGACGTTCTGCAGGACAGGCTGAAGAGTGCTCAAGGAACCTGAGGGGGTACTTGCCACCCCGGGTTAGGCCTTGCCCGTGCCCCAGGCAACACATGGCGATTCTGCTGGGGAATTACATTGAGCTGACAGCATAAGCAAAAGAACCCCAACACCCTAGAGACTCGAAGCTCAAGGAAAGCAGCCGAGGCACAAAAAGAAAACCCACGCGGATTGGGGGATCGCAGGCCTGCAGAGGAGAGGCAGGAAGCGGTGTTCATGATCTTAGAAGAAGAAGTACTAGCAGTACACGTCAACGAAGTAGTCCCGGATAACCAACACCCAGTTGGAGAAGAAATACTGGCACAGGAGGAATTACTAGTCATAGAAATTCTGGTAGAAGAGCAACCAAACGACCAAGAGGACAACGAGCGATACCAGGAGCCAGCAATGGCAGCACTGGCAAAGAATTTCCCGGTATTTGCTGGAAAGAAATCCGAAGACGCACATATCCACGTTAACAGATTTGAGCACTACTGGAAGGTAGCACGGCCCCGGGATCCTAATCCTGCCGCTCCAGCATTGGAAGAATTAAAAAGAAATGCGTTTATGAACACTTTCACAAAGGGAGCTACAGAATGGATTTCAAGGTACAACGAGAATCACTTCAACACGTATGCACAAGTGGTTGCAGCCTTCTTACAAAGATTTCGAAAAGAAAAATCAAGCTCGCAATTGTGCAGTAATATTAGGGAATTACAACAAGGACGCATGGATGTGGAAGCTTACGCGTCAAAAATACTGAGCATGAGGTAAAGAGTAGAGGAAGAGCTAAGACCAACCATTAAACAAACAATAGAATGGTTCATCAAAGGGTTAAGGCCTGAGTGTCATGCCTCAGTCAATACAAAGAATGTTGAAACTGAGGAAGAGTTTGATGCAATAGTGGAAAAAGCCAAAATGGCAGAAAGAAGGGAACAGGAAGTTAAGAAAGCAAGAAAAGAAGTTAAGAAGAAGAAAAAGGAAGTGGCATCTGAGAAGGAAACCTCCGACTCCTCGGAATCCTCGTCGTTAGAAAGTGAGGAAGAAGATAAGAAAAAGGACAAGAAGAAGGGTAAAGCCCGCAAAATCACATGCCTTAGGAGAAATGCAAACCCTGTTGGAAGAATTCAAAAAAGTAAAAAATGATATAGTAAGGAGGAACATGTTCTGCTCCCAATGTAGAATGGAAGGACATGTGAGAGAAGAGTGCACAACGCCACCAACATGTGCTTAATGCGAAATGTACAATCACTCAACATCAAACTGCCGCTACAACATGAGGAACAGAGCTGCAGCAGTAAACCAAGTGGAAACACAAGAAGTGCGTGAACCACAAGCATATCAAAATAGGGGCCGGGGTAGATATAGAGGCAGGGGCATGCCCCGGGACCAGTAAAGGGATACAGGTGGCACGAGCTGTTACTACTGCCAAGTTCCCGAGCACATAAGCCGGGACTGCCCTCTCAAAATCAGGCATCAAACCGAGAAGAATGCCGAGTTGGAAAAAAGCAAGAACGGTCCAGCTGATGTACAAATGATTTCCCTGGATAAGGAGAGAAGGGAGGTAACACAGCTGCTAGCAGGGCTAACTGATGCATTGGCCGTAGCAAGAGCACAAGCAAAAAGAACACCACAAAACATCTCTAGCAGAAAGAGGAAGATCTGAAAAACATGTGGGAAAAACAGCAGCAAGTAAGGAACCAAGCGCAAGAAATCATAGAAAAACAGCAAAGGAAGCAAGGAAAAGCAACACCAGTTGAACAGCTGATGGGGAACATAAAGAAAGTAACAAAGGATACAGGGCCTGAGATGCCCAGAGAGCCGGTTCAACAAGGCCCGAGCAAGAATATACAAGGCCTGAGGTGCCTGGAGAGAATCTAGGAGGCCCAAAGAGGCCACTAGAACATACAAGGTCAGAGGTGCCTGGAGAGAACCTAGTAGGCCCAAAGAGGCCACTAGAGCATACAGGGCCTGAGATGCCCGGAAAGCCAAGTCCAAAGAGACTTGATCATACAGGGCCTGAGATGCCCGGAGAGCCAAGTCCAAAGAGACTTGAGCATACAGGGCCTGAGATGCCCGGAGAGCCAAGTCCAAAGAGACTTGAGCCAAGTCCAAAGAGACTTGAGCATAGAGGGCCTGAGATGCCCGGAGAGCCAAGTCCAAAGAGACTTGAGCAAAACAATGGAAGGCCTTTGGTGCCAGGAGGAAAAAATGAAAATAGGTTGAAGGAAAAAGGGAAGAACAAAAAAACCCCCAGGGAATTATCAGTAGATCATGAGCATGGCAAGAAAACAAAGCTTAACAAGCTTGACCAAGCAGCTCGAAGCAAAAGAAAGAACCAAGAGAAAGAAGGAAATGGAATGCCCGAAAAATAAAAAATGAACGAAATAGGGCAGGACAAATCAAATGAAAGGTCAAAACAAAGAAAATCAGAAGCAACAGAGTGCTCGCATGATGCTAAAAAAACAGAGTGCTCGCATGATGCTAAAAAAACAGGGAAGAAAAGAAATAAGGGTATGAGAAAAATAACCATGGAGATGCTAATGGATCAAAATATACCATTAAAAAGCATCTTGGACCTGTGCCCAAGATTCAAAGAGAAAGTACTCAGAACATGGGCAGAAGAACTCAATCAAGAAGTCAAGGGACTACAAGGGGAAGTGGAGTGCAACATGGCACAACCAGAACAGCCCCCAAGAACCTGGGATGACAATGTGGCAAAAATCAAAATGACCATAGCCACACATGAGGTGCAATGGGTAATATTGGATGGTGGGTCAGGAGTGAATGTCATCACGGAAGACCTGGCCAACAAATTGGGATTAAAATGGGAACCTATCCCTTTTAACATAAGGATGGCCGATAATAGAACGGTGGTACCAAAGGGCTTGATAAGACATGCCAAGATAAAAGTAGGAGGAATGGACTACCTAGTGAACTTAGTGGTTATGGCAATGCAGAAACCCACCCAGGATTCAAATGCTACTTGGAAGATCCTGGTTAAGAGATGCTAAAGTCAAGCATGACTAGAATAGAGACAGAATCTCATTAAGAAAAGGAAAGAAGAAAATCTACATAGAATTCGGGCTAAATAAAACAACTAGAGTAGCCAAGCTGACACCCCTACATGCTGAAACGTACAACATGGCGGAAGGACTAGAAGAAGATGAAGAGGAATATCTGTTGCAGCAGAATCCAAATTTGGTGCCACTCTTTGAAGTACCCTTGGATAAAATTCTGCAACAAAAGATGGATGCCGGGAGCAAGAAAGGCAAAAGAAAACAAATAGAGCCCGAGGATATAGAACTGAGAGCCCAACAGTGCAATCAGGGGGATCTACCAAGCATGGGTCAAAGCTCAGAAGGACAGGGAGCAGGAAGAGATCACCCGGGTCAAGCAAGACAAGCTAGGGGAAGTGGATCTGGGAGAAAAAGGAGAAGGAAAACAAGTAAGGGTGAGCGTGGAGCTAGAGGAGCATTTCATAGAACAACTGGTGCAACTCCTCAAAGAATACAGGGATGTGTTTGCCTGGTCATACACTGACATGGAAGGCATTGACCCCAAGTTCTATCAGCACAAAATAAATTTAAAACAGGGCGCTGTACCATAAAGCAACAAAGGTATAGAATGAATCCCAACTATGCAAAACAGGTCAAAGCAGAGATTGATAGATTATTAAGAGTGGGATTCATCTACTCGGTAGAAAAAGCCACATGGATCTCTACCATAGTGATGGTACCAAAGAAAAACATGAAGATAAGGGTATGTGTGGATTACAGAAGGCTAAATGCGGCCACAATACTAGACCCATTCCTGCTACCCTTCTTCACAGACTCATTATTGGATGAAGTGGCCGAAAAGGAAATGTACACATTCCTGGATGGATTTAGCGGCTATAACCAAGTCAAGATGGCCCTGGAAGATATGGAAAAGACTGCATTCATAACCGAATGGGGCATATTCGTGGCCACAGTAATGATGTTTGGGCTCAAAAATGCACCAGCAACATTCGAAAGAATGGTACAAGAGATCTTTTATGATTACTTGACAAATTTCATGAAGGTATTTGTAGATGACTTTAGTGTGGCCGGAGAAAGGGCTAAACACTTGTTTCACTTACAATTGTGTCTACAAAGCTGTCGGGACGCAAGGCTAAAACTCAACCCAGCCAAGTGTGCATTTGCAAGGAAATCAGGGATACTACTAGGACACATAGTCTCGAAGGAAGGCTTATCAATTGACCCTGACAAGGTAAAGGCCATACAGGAAATGAAGCCACCAAGCAATGCAAAGGAACTAGAAAGATTCATTGGTAAGGTAAAATGGCACACAAGGTTTGTAAGATACTTAGCACATGTGGCATGTCCATTGTACCAACTAAGAAAGAAAGATGCATTATTCGCATGGACGGCAGACTCTCAATACTCATTTGAACTACTAAAAAAGATGTTGACAAAAGCACCAGTCATGGTCAGTCCAGATTGGTCAAAAATATTTCATGTGTACACAGATGCATCTGAGAGAGCATTGGGAGGTACATTACTGCAGGAAAAAACAATTGGATACTTGCAACCAATTTACTATGCCAGATAACAAAGACAGAGAGAAATTACAACACCACGGAGAGGGAGGGATTGGGCATAATATATGCTGTGGCAAAGTTCAGACATTACCTCCAGGGAAGTAAATTTGTATTGCATGTAGACCATCAAGCCTTGATATACTTAGTGAACAAAGCTACCTTAGTGGGAAAGATGGCTTGGTGTATGCTAATCCTACAAGAATTCGATTTTGTCATCCGGGAAATGAGAATGCTGTGGGCAGACTTCTTGTCTAGATTGGAAGAACCCGGGATAGATCAAGGCGTGGCAGATGACCTACCGGACGCTGCACTCTTCAGTCTCTCACATGACCAGGAAAATGATTGGTATGAATAGATGAGAAATTTTATTATGGATTATTCGTTTCCATCTCAATGGTCTAAAGACAAGAAGAAAAGACTGGCACTAAGGAGCCGAGACTTCACAATAATAGCAGGGCAATTATATAAAAAGGAAATAGATCAAATATGTAGGAGATGTGTGCCAGAGCATGAAAAGGTGGGCATTTTAACAAAAGCCCATCAAGGCATAACTGGAGGACACCAAGCAGCAGAAGTCACCAAAAGAAAGATACTGCAAGCCGGGCTGTGGTGGCCCACCCTATCAAAGGATACCCACTTCTTCACTAAGAACTCTGATTTATGCCAATGCTTGGGCCAGCCCACAGACAGGGACAGGATGCCCATTCATCCGGTACTACCCTTACAACCCTTTGCCAAATGGGGGTTGGATTTCATAGGACCCATCAAGTCAAAGGCACAACCAATTGGCTGTGAATACATACTAGTGGCAACAGACTACTTCACTAAATGGCCTGAAGCTAAGGCACTAAAGAAAAACACTATTGCTGAAGTAGCCAAGTTCTTGTACGAGAACATCATGACCAGGTTTGGGTGCCTAGTGGAACTAGTAAGTGATCAAGGGACACACTTCCTAAACAAGGTAATGGAAGAATTAACTGCAAAGCACATGATAATTCACAAAAAATCATCAGTTTATCACCCGCAATGAAATGGACAAGCGGAATCCACCAACAAAATACTGGTAAAAACTCTCAAGAAAATAGTGGAAGGAAATAAAAAGGACTGGGACAGGAAGGTGAGCAGTGCATTATGGGCATACATGACATCATACAAAGTGACTATAGGAATGACCCCTTTTAGAATGGTATACGGGCTAGAAGCAGTAGTGCCCATGGAATTCATGATACCCAGCCTAAGGATGGCAATACAGCAAAACTGCCAATGAAAAGGTCCCGATAAGAGCGAATCCATGAACTGCTAAACTTGGAAGAAGACAGACAGCAAAGCATCCTGGTGACCGAGGCTGGGAAAAAAAGAAGGAAGGCCCGGGCAGACAGACATGGTAAACAAAAGGTGTTTAACAAAAGGGATCATGTCTTGATGTTCAATTCCAAGCTTGGCAAACACCCGGGAAAGCTAAAGCTCAGGTGGATTGGACCATACATAATCAAGGAAGAAATAGCACCAGGAGCATTCATGCTGGAAAACCTAGATGGGACACTACACCCGGGAATTGTTAATGGATGCAGGCTAAAACCTTACTATGGAATGGAGCAACCAATGGAAGAAACTGCGCCTTCTCAGATATTGAGTATTCGGTGCGAGCCAGTGACCTTGGGCAGCAGAGCTGCAAAAAACAAAAGACAGAAAGAATGGTGGGAAACAGGCCCAACAAATTAATAATGAAAAAGAGAAAGAGAAAATGAAAAAAGGTAAAAAGAAGCAGAAAGGCAAGTTTCAAAATGATGACATGCAAAAAGATGTCGAATCGAGAGTAATCAATGACCATCATGACAAGACGATCAACCTCGAAACAAGTAATGACTCACCAATCGAAGAAATTAAAACATCGAACAACAATATTAACAAGCAAACGACTGAAGCGGCAGAAAGCGCAAGTGACAAAATGTCTTTAAGCTCTCAAAGCAAGCGAGCACCAAACAGAAGCTCGAATCAAGCACAACAGAACAATCAAACAGACAGTATGGCCAAAGGAAAAGGAACATCCAAGGCCATACAGCCGATGCCCCTATGCGTTATACCATCACTCAGCAGTCCAAAGAACGATGAGTGGGCGACAAAACCAGGGTTCAAGAAGCTGCTCAACCAAAACTGGGCAGCACTAGCACAACCCCAGGATGCTGAAAGTCTCATAAAAATATTTGTTGAAACAGATTCGGTGGTTGTACCCGGAAGATTACCCATACTCATAGACACTCAACTAATACATGAGGTGCTTGGTCTGAACAATGAAGGACTCACGAATTCTGACAAAGCTCACCCAGTGCAGAAAGAAATACCCAGCACTGGTCAGATGCATCAGACCAAGGATGTGAGCAATCCAGAAAGGAGGTCACAGTTTCAATTCTACTTACATAATATAATGCACATGGCAAAGAATGAGGACATGTCTGCAAAGAACTACATCATATTGAAAGCTGTTGAGGAGGGAGTTGAGATGAATTGGGCAGCAATTTACTTGGATAATCTTAAAAAGAGAGCAGCAACAGTCCTGGAAAAGGGAGGGCCTACAGTGGTGCACGCACATTTACAAGCACTTGCTCAGGCAGCAATAAGGGACCCTGAAGCAAAAAAGGTGAACACTCCCAAAAAAGACAGGCAAAAGGAAACAGAACTGAGGCCGATTCCCCCAAAACCAACACCCTCGGTGGCACAATCTGACGCTGGCACCAGCAAAAAGACCCCACCGGTCTCGTTCAAAGATATGGACGATGCGAGTAAAGCTAATCCATTTGACAAAGTGGAAGATCTACAGGGAAAGAAAAGAAAAAGAGGTAACAGGAGTGAACCCGGGAAGGCAGATCAGCAAGAAAAAGAACAACAAACTGAGGAAGAAAAAGAACAGGAGAAAAGGCAGAAACAACAGCAGGAAGAAGCAGAAAGGCAAGAAAAAGAGAAGCAAGAAAAACAATAACAAGAGGAAAGGGAAAGGAAAGAAAGGGCTGACAAGGAAGAACAAGACAAAAGGGCAGAAGAGGAGCGCAAAGAAACCCAGGACAAGGGGAAAAGTAAGGTGGAAAATAGTAAAAATCTTAAGCCCACAGAAGAGGTCACTATAAACCTCAGGGATGAAATGGATGGAGAAGATTTCCCGGATGCCCCAGTAACAGATTTAGATCGGGCTCTAGAGCTAGCCCTGATTCAACTGGACAAAATCCAGGTGCTCCACAGGAGGAACATTGATGAACACAACTACATAGCCAAGTTGAACAAAAATGCCTGGAACAGGGTTGAAGGAGCACAAAGCAGAATAAAAGCATGTAAATCCATGCTCATGGGACCATCCAGCCTGAAACTAAAAGCAATGATGAAGGAGGAGGCCGATGTGCTGCAAAAGAAACACGATGGGGAGATAGAATGGCTAAAGGGAGTGATCATAGTGAAGGATGATGACAGAAAGGCTGCAAATAAGAAAGCTGAGGAAACACAAAAATAATTAAATGAGCAAAAGGAAGCGGTGGCCACAGCCAAGGAGCAGGAAAGACTCGCCCGGGATGCTCACAAGAAAACGCAAGCGGCATATGAAGAAGCCCGGAAAATTGCTAAAGCATTACCAAGAATGCAAGCGCAATAGGACACACTCAAAAAGGAAAAGGCCCAAGTAGTAGCTGAAAAACAAAAATTAATGGAAGAAAAGGAAGAAGCGAAAGAAGCAGCCAAAATCAAGGATGATGTGATAAAGGCTCTACAGCAGGTGTCAGAAGATTGGGAGCAGACTATGAAAGAAGCAAAAAATGACATGATAAGGAGCAAAGCCATCGAGGAGCTCCTCACGCAGGAAAATAAGCTGCTCAAGCAAATAGAAGGGGAGGACGAGGATGTGATCCTACTAGCCCTGGGAGCCAAAGACACCCTGATGAATGCCCTGCTTGAAAGATTAGGCCAAACATGGGATAAGGCCCTCACTCAGATGAGCTCTATGAAAGAAGAAGTGGTAAACAAAGCAGGACAAAGGAAGGAAGCCAAGAATAAGTCAGGAGATGAGGAAATAAAAAGATATAAGGAAGAAGCAACTAAATGGAAAAAAGCTTTTGAAGAAGCTTCTTCATTAGCCCCACTCATGGCAACCACAGGAGATACCTCCCCAAGGAGAAACACTGGGAAAGAGAAGCAAAGAAATACCAGGAACAAGCCCGGGTGGCAGAGCAGAAGTATCAAGAAGCTCGACCAACTGACGAGTATGTTAATCTCGTCAAGGACACAACATTAGAGAATAGGAAACTGATAGCTGAGAACAAAAAGATAATTGAAGAAAACAATGAACTCAGGGACTTCAAGGGAAAGATGGGCAAGTTCATTCAGGAACAGAAAAAATACGTGGAAGAATTACAGCAGGCCATACGCACTAAGCAACAAAGATTGAATGCCAAGCAGAAGGCTGCGGACTATCCCAGCAATGAGGATTTTACACTAGAAGCTGAAATAGGCTATGAAGTGGATCTGTTAACTCAAGCAGAGCTTTTACAAGACGGAGGGCCTGAGGCTTTTAAGACTACCCTAAAGATATCATTTGAAAACCACAAATTAAAACAGCAAGTCAATGAATTGGAACATCAGATGCACAGAGCTCAGGTCGACGCCAATTTAATCCGGGCATTCGATGAGGAACGGCTTGCAACAGGAGCTCACAAGCTTACCCGGGGAGAACTGGTGCTGCAAAACAAAAAACTTAATGATGAAATACAAACTCTGTTAAGGATTCCGCAGCATAATGAAGACTTTGAGCTATACAAGACAGTTGCACATGTGCTGGTCAGTGATTATGTCAGGCATGATTGGCCACTACCACAATCATTTGAGGAAAAGCACTTCATACTACAAAAAATATGGGAAGAGCCCCTGCCAGAGGATCACCGGTATGGAAGGAAGATTTATTCAAAAGGACCTCAAGGGCAGGTTAGACCTCCTATAGTACCTGCCTTTACCTCTGCGCGTTTTCAAGAGGAAACTCTCAGGCAATTTCAGCAAAAGTACATTGAGAGGCACCCATGGGAAACCCCAGTCAAAGCATCAGATCAAAAAGGGGTGGAAGGATTGGGATTTGAAAAGAAGAATTATAGGAACAAGTCACCAACATTCATAGCTGAAGGTTCAGGTTCCCAACCGGCCGTGCCAGGTGTTGATCGAAGGACGTGAGACCGCTCCCTTAGAGCAACCGACCGATCAAGAGAGTGGGACCACCACCCACAGACGCTGCCAGCACTCAAGGACTGGAGTAGTGGGGTGACGGCCACCCGGGTCTATAAAAAAACACCTCTATTTCCATGCCCAGGGTGACGGGTCCTTTGTAATGCAGTATTACTGAATAGGAACAGGGAATTCAACACCCTTGTCTCTCTCTCTCTCTCTATCCCTCTCTCTGTGTGTTCTTAAGTATGTAAGGATGGTGAGGTATCCCCATTCTAGGGAAGCTCAGCGTGTGTTAAAGTAGTAAGTCTATCTTGGAATTACATGTGCTGCGGGTAAAATTAGTGTGTGTGTACTTGCAAGGGTGTGTGTGCATGTACGTTCTACAGGACACGCTGAAGAGTGCTCAAGGAACCTGAGGGTGTACTTGCCACCCCGGGTAAGGCCTTGCCCGTGCCCTAGGCAACACTAGGATATCTATCATCTTAAAAGATTAAAAAACACTTCCCAATAAGTATAGAAAAATCATAGGAAATTGTTTTATAGAATGTCCCTCGAGCACCAATTATGCCAGAGGGAATCACCACGAACTCATAGCGGCCTTGTTCGGTTCTAAAAGCTGTTTTTGGAATGTTGGCCTAAAAAATCCAAACTTGGTGGTAGCCACTCTTCAAGTTGAAGCATTCAGAACTTGTTCTTGATTGTAAGCTTGTTTCATGATCTATATAGTCGATGCACAATTGGTGCGACCTTTCCTTATTTATGACAGAGAGGATGGGTGATGCGAATGGAGATGACCTCATACGGATGAATCCGTCCCGATCCATCTCCAATTGCCCTTCCAATGCTTTTGATAAGCAATAGGAAACTCGCTCGGTGGTTTTGGGTCAGGAATGACCATGATCCAATGGTCTTTTGGTTGATAGGGTGGAACTTTCAGAGGAAGGTCATCTCTTAACAGGATGTGATGATACCTTTTCAATCCCGCGTTCGTGTTCTAGTTGTGATATTGTGGCGTTGGATCCATAAATGAAGCCAACCTGCTTGGGATTATAAGTTGCAAAATGCTTTGAAGAAACTCGAACATACAATAATGCAATTTTGGCTCCCTTCTTGATGACTCACTTTGCCTTGAGATGTGAGATGAATGGGATACCTAGAAGACTCTAAACATCAGTGAGGGTGACTAGTGTAGGCACACCTTTTGTGATGAAGAACGTGCTCATCTTGCTATCTAATCATTAGCAAAATAAGGGTTCCCAAGGATCATGTCACACCCTATGAGGGGAGCGGCAAGAAAATGTTGCTCAAATGCTACTTGTTGAACAAAAAATTGTTCCTTTTTTTGCCACCTTTTCGGTGATCTGCATGCGGATACCTGGTGTGAACCCATCAACATCGAGCACAAAGGGTAGCATGATACACTCTAACTTGGCATCTAGATGTGGAGACAAGATCCGTTGTGCTACCAGTGTCGAGGATAATGGTAAATATGTGGCCCTTTGTACCACCACGCTTGTGGCTGGGACTACTGAGGTTTTTGAAGCTAGGGTGGTTGGTTTGATTGAGGCTTATTACCTTTCCTTCCACATCATACAGTCCTCCTTCCCATGCTGTTTGACATGACATCTTAAGCATCTCTGTTCGACCATATAGGCCTTTTGCTTCTCTACGTATAGTAATCCACCTATTATCCTTGCCCTTTGTTTTCGTTGGGAGTCATCTAGGCTTGCAACTATTGCTTAGTTTCTCATTCTTGTTGTTGTTATTACTGTTGTGGCCCTTCCCATTATGCTACTGCAAAGAATTCCCACCTATTGCTTGCTTTGGCTTACCATCATTTAGCTTTATCTCCTTGTTTTGTGTCAGTGCCAATGCGTCCTCATATGTCTTTGGGTTGAGATTTTTGATCGCATATATGATTGAGGAATCCAACCCTCAAGTGAAGGCCCAGAGCTTCTACTTATCTGTAGCTTCTATTTGCTAAGCTAAGGTCAAAAGTTTGTTGAAGTAACTCAAATTTGGCATTCCTTTCTACTTGAGTTCAACAAAGTCATCCTCCAATGTAGTGAGGTATTGTGGATAGAGAAAATAGTGCTTGAAATTTGAGATGATTGTGTCCCAATTGTAATGTTCTCCAGTCATATTTTGGCATACGAGGGTTCTATACAGTCCAATGCTGCCACCATGGCACCGCCTTGCTTGTGAGATGAGGGGCTGCTAGGTGAACCTTGTCTTATGGGTCCCTAATCTTAGCTAACATGAAGTGAGCCATAAATTGCTTGATGAACTTATTGACTACACCATGTTATCACTTACCATCATACTTGATGAAGCTAGGCAAGCTGCAAACCAAGGGTTGAACTGTGATAGTACTACCTGGTTCTTTTCCATCGTCATAGGGAACGAACTCTTGTCCCCCTTTGCAACCGGATTGCCCTCATCCTTGACCTCCTCCTCAATCCCCTCTATGATAGAAGACTAAAACTTCATGTTTGGGGGTGGGTTCTATGGTTCTCCATTTCCCAAACTTGGTGCTAGAATGCATTCTTGCAGGTCTATCACCTACTGTTGTGTGATGACCTATGTGATAGACAAGAAATTCAATTTTTGGGAATTCAAGGCATCTGCAAAAATGTAAATGGATGGTATCCATCTTGTCTAATACCTGCGATTGGATGGTACGGATTTGCTCTTGTACTTGTCACTCCATGGTACCTCAGTTGTAGGAAATGGTAGGTCGAGCCCAGGAAATGGTGTTTATGTGTTTCTTGTAGATTCCATCATTTCTCAAGCTTGGAAAAAGCAAGGAAACTTCATTTTTTTGTCCTAAACAAAAGGTTGAATTTGAAGGCCATGTGGTAGATATTAAATGTTAATAGTGTCTTTATGAAACATATTACATGCAAATCTCCCTTTCTATTGACACACAGAGAGCCACAAATCCATCACACACACACACACACACACACACACACACACACACACACTATGATGAGAAGGACAAATTTTCCTATAAAAGCAACCACTGAAAGGAATTTACAGTTAAGAGTGCATCTCTTCTCCTTGGTGTGGCCATGTTGGAAAGGTTTGGATAGGCAAGTAGATTGTGAATGAAATGAAAAGTGAATATGAAAAGCTTAGATTTGTCAAAATATCTAAGTGTTAACAAAATTTTAAAACTACAAGAGTTTCAAGAAGAAGACATTGTATTTTTGAAAGTAGACGGAAGAAAAGCTCTATTTGACTCGGAAAATTCAAGAAATGGGGACCTTGTTATGGAGGACCATCCATTGGATTGGAGATCAAGCTTATTGCATAAAGTTTTGATGTCTTAGTCTCCTCAAGAAATACTTGATAGACACTCTAGTCTTGCAGAAATCAAATTTAAAATAAAACTTTTAAGACATTGTGTCCTCTCTCTGTCTCTCTCTTTGTCAAATGTAATAAAGCAACGAAATATACAAACATAATTAGTTTATTTGTGCACATACTTGCTCTGTGGTGCGTATAATTTTCTTAGCAGAGTTTAGGCGTGCATACCTAGTTGTCAAATGTAATAAGCTCAATGAATTGCACAATCTCTCTCTCTCTCTCACTCTCACACACACACACACACAAAAGAAGTTGCAAGCTCTCTCTCTCTCTCTCACACACACACAAAAGAAGTTGCAATTGAAACTGTGGCACAACCACAATCCTCCGCAGGAGAATATTGATGTTGTTCTAGTAGACCCTGCGTAGGAGGAGGGGCAGGTTCCCTGAAGATTCAGAGCCAGAAGGCACAATCCAGGAGAATGCAAAACCGGAGTTTGAGCCGATGCCGGTGAGGCCAACGAGGGCGGGAGCGAGGAAGAAGTAGCTTTCGCAGCGGGCGCCCGTGGTCTCTGGGCAAGGCAAGGGGACATTACAAGCTCTAGCCAAGTGAAACTCGGTGGCATCGTCATCGTCCACAAAGGAAAGGACAACGGAGCGGTGCCAAGCACTAAATTGCCACCCAAGCTTCTTCTCGGTTTCGGTGTTGGTGACAGTGAAAGCAGTCTCCAAGGTGATGTTCTCGGAGGCGGATGACGAGAGCGCTGTCAGCTTGAACTTGTACCCTTCATCGCTCTGGTTGCCCGTGAAAGAAACGGAGGAGCCGAAACCTGCCGTCAATCCCCCTTTGGCTATCAATGCATTGCTGAAAGGAGCCACAAGGTGGTACTCCACATCGAACTGTGCTGGCACGTCGCACACACTCTGAAAGGGGTAGGCATATGCAGCCTCTGGGCAGCCTTCCTCGCGAACCACGCTGCCCACCTTGCCGTGAACCGGCACCGCTGTCCGGTCTGCCGGTACTACAGCGCCTATTAGCGCCACCATGGCACCCATGCAGAACATGAACATGAATATGCTGCAGAGCACCAACCAAAATTAGTGTGCTGCTCTGGTCAGCATATATACATTAATTAAGCTGCAGTAAATCATATTAATCAGAGAGAGAGAGAGAAAGAGAGAGAGAGCGAGAGAGAGAGAGAGAAAGAGATACCCAAAATTAGTGAGTTGTTCTTAGCATATATACATTGATTAAGCTGCAGTAAATCATATTAGAGAGAGAGAGAGAGAGAGAGAGAGAGAGAGAGAGCGCACCAGCCATCGTCGCGGATTTTGCTTGTTGACAGTTGTAGGTATCTGTTGAGGGCCGAGGCTGGAGCTCAATTTATAGTGATCCCAGCTGAGTTACCGCTTGCCCCGTGCGCGTGTGTCACGTGTGGGGTAAAATGTTTCTCACAGTTACAATAGCTTCTCTGTTGGAGAAAAGTTACGGTAGCTTCTCTGTTGAAGAAAAATGTCTCTCACAGTTATGGTACCTTCTCTGTTGGAGAAAAGTGAAGAAAAGTGGCCGTCTCGTGAATCATTAAAAAGTTGAAAGGTTTAAAGTTATTTTTCCACTCTGCTTTGTGATAGGGCTCTAGAAAAGATAGGTATGGAACTTGGAGAATATATATACATACATATATATATATACATACATACATATATATATATATATATATATCTATATATATATATATATATATATATATATGTATATGTATATATACATCTATATATATATCTATATATATATATATGTATATATACATCTATATATATAGATATATATACATATAGATGTATATATACATATATATATATATAGATATATATAGATGTATATATACATAGATATATATATAGATGTATATATACATATACATATATATAGATATATATATATATATAGATATATATATATATATATATGTATGTATATATATATATATATATATGTATGTATGTATGTATGTATGTATATATATATATATATATGTATATGTATGATATATATGTATATATATATATATATATATATATATATATATACATATATATATAAGGAGATGGAAGAACGTGAAGCAAAAACGTAGCTCTGCACACACGTTGGCTTTCTTCTCGCGCGCAGCTCTGGAACACTTCCCGGGATTCAACTCAGGTGCTTTTTTTTTTCTTCTGAGTTATGGCTTCGAGTACCCTCTCTGAAGACTACCATCTGCATTCAAGGTGTTGGAGCATGAGGCAGCAAGCCCTTTGCTACCTGATACAGAGGTTCTTAAGCTTCAGCCTTTTGATGAATCAGTTTTAAAATCTGTGCTTGATGATGCTTTCACGAAAGACCCTTCTGTAAAAGGGGACTGAGTTGTACATATTGTTCCTCAAGTAGCATGGAATCATATGAATGTGTTTCGTTCATGGGGGCTTGTCCTGTACTACACGGGAAAATTGCCGCTCATTAAGGATGTTGCTATGGCCATCTATGCTGGTTTTCAATACTTTGCCATCGACAAGATTTTTTATGCAAGGCAAGGGCTCTTTGAAGTTCTACTTCATAATCCGGAAGATAGAGATCAATTTCTCAGCACTCCTACTGTTCTATTGCATCAACAGGTTGTGCATGTATTTCCTTGGAAGCCAGTGAGACTCATAAAGGAAGATCTTCTCACTAACTCTCCGGTATCGGTGGAGCTGTTTGATTTGCCTGCCTTCTTGTGGGGTGGCATCAATGATATAGCAGGCTCACTTGGGAAAGTGCTTTTCTCACCCTCAATTAACTCTCCTAACAGGAACAAGGTTTGTATCATGTGGAAGACAGATGAAAAATTCCCTTCCACATTAGAGATTGACATCGGAGTGGACAGGATTGTTATTTATTTGAAATGGGGATCTCTTACAGGAGCATGTTCTCATTGTGGTAATATTGGGCATTTCTCCAAAAACCGTCCTACTCTCTCAGCAGTTGACATAAAGCTCATTCCCAGTTATCCTGGAAGTAAAACGATGGTTCCTTCTGAGCACATCTTTGGGAAAACCCGGCTCCCTGCGTCACAGCCTTCATCCCCTCCTTCTGTTCCTAGACAACAAGGGAGGCCTCCTATGCATGCTTCTCCTCATAAGGGACATATGAATCCGGTCAATCAGGCATCTGCATCAGTGCCTCCTTCTACTTCCAAATCACCTGACAAAGGGAAGAGGGCTATGGATTCTGATGGGTTTACCAATGTGTCGTACAGGAGAGCTCTTACTAAACCCCGAACCAGGTACTCCTTTTCCTCTGGCTATTCTAATTATAATAATTATGCTGCTCTTGCTCAGGATCTTGCGTTAGAGGAAACTATGCATACAAATAATAGCTCAGTTAATCTTGAGATTGTCATGAATGATTCAGAGCAGTCTAGGGAGCCAGGGGAGATGGTTCCAAATACCCAACTTGCATGAAGATTGCTTCCTTCAATGTGAAAGGCCTTCATAGTCCTGATAAATTGAAGGCTTTATGGAAATGGATTTTAGAGCAGGATTTTGATGTGGTTTGTATACAGGAACATAAGCTGCATGATAAGGCACACTCGGTGGGTCATTGTCATCAGTACTCTCTGTTTTATGGTGGTTCTCCTGATGGCTACTCCGGTACATTGACAATAGTAAAGGATAATCTTAATCCTACACTTCTCCTTAATCATGCTTCAGGCAGAGGGCTCTTTGTCTCATGTAGATATGATGGTATTTCTATCTCGGTTGGTAACTTTTATGGGGCCAATAATTCCAATGCTCGATGTCAGTTATAGGATTGGCTCTGTACTGTTAATATGGTGGATGGTTTTCTCTGTGGGGATTTTAACATGCTGGAATTTTCTCATGATTCTGCAACTGGTGCAGGTGTTTTGTTAGCGGCAGAGAGAGATTTGTGGTAATCTGCAAGTGCTCATCTATGTTTACATGATATGTGGGTTCAGTGCCATGGTATGGATTGCTGCGGATACACTTTCCATTCCACGTCTCACTCTAGAGCATGGTCAAGGCTGGACTGTATCTATGCTATGGGCCTTGAACTGGCTGCCACCAGTATGTGATGTGCAGGTATGTAGCGCAATGCACCTTTCAGATCACTGCCCGGTACTCCTTCACATGGCTGTGTTTGGTTGGCAGCATGCTATGGGCGCTATGCATCAAAAACGGCTGCTTATGGTTAATAACACTCATCTTGGGCGGGGCCTTTTTCATAATACTGTTATCAACTTACTGCAGTATATTCAATCGCAGCCCTTCAATAATTTGCAAAAGTGGCAGGCCTTTACTACTGAAATGCAGCATGTCATTCGTAAATGTGGCAAGTTTTATGCTCAGCAAAATCGCAATCATATTGCTCATGCTCAAACTGCTTTGGTTCGCCTTCGGGAAGCGGGTAATGTAAGGCTTCTAAATAAGCAGGAAGAGGCAGAGCTTAGAAGATAGGTTAAAATTTTGCAAGAACATGACACTGCAGAGGCATCCAAAGCGAGGTCTATGAAAACTTACTATATCGCGTGCGTTCAAGGCCTATTTTAAAAATCCCTTATCTGTGAATTTTTGAATGAATTTATGTATCCTTTTCTATTCAAATCTGTATTTTTTTTCCAAAATATAAAAAATAAATCCCCTATTTAAATATATTTTTGTAAGTATTATATATTTAAAATATATTTCTATTGAACTCACGTGATAGGCAATTTTTTTGTAAGTGACCCCCCCCCGAGGGTAATCTTCAAAACTGGTTCCTCGGATGCCAATTTCTAGGGTTGATTTTCCTCCAAAATTCGTAAAACCTTCTCCACATCCAACAAATTGTTGCTCATATGTTGTTAAAAAAACTAGGATATCATCTTAAAATATTAAAACACACTTCCCAATAAGTATAGAAAAATCATAGGAAATTGTTTTATAGAATGTCCCTCGAGCACCAGTTATGCCAGAGGGAATCACCACGAACTCATAGCGGCCTTGTTCGGTTCTAAAAGCCGTTTTTGGAATGTTGGCCTAAAAAATCCAAACTTGGTGGTAGCCACTCTTCAAGTTGAAGCATCTGGAACTTGTTCTTGATTGTCAGCTTGTTTCATGATCTATATAGTTGATGCACAATTGGTGCGACCTTTCCTTATTTATGACAGAGAGGATGGGTGATGCGAATGGAGATGACCTCAGACGGATGAATCTGGCCCGATCCATCTCCAATTGCCCTTCCAATGCTTTTGATAAGCAATAGGAAACTCGCTCGGTGGTTTTGGGTCAGGAATGACCATGATCCAATGGTCTTTTGGTTGATAGGGCGGAACTTTCAGAGGAAGGTCATCTCTCAACAGGATATGATGATGCCTTTTCAATCCGGGGTTCGTGTTCTAGTTGTGATATTGTGGCGTTGGATCCATAAATGAAGCCAACCTGCTTGGGATTATAAGTTGAAAAATACAAGAAACTCGAACATACAATAATGCAATTTCGGCTCCCTTCTTGATGACTCACTTTGCCTGGAGATGTGAGATGAATGGGATACCTAGAAGACTCTAAACATCGGTGAGGGTGACTAGGGTAGGCACACCTTCTGTGATGAAGAACGTGCTCATCTTGCTATCTAATCATTATCAAACTAAGGGTTCCCAAGGATCATGTCACACCCTATGAGGGGAGCGGCAAGAAAATGTTGCTCAAATGCTACTTGTTGAACAAACAATTGTTCCTTTTTTTGCCACCTTTTCGGTGATCTGCATGCGGATACCTGGTGTGAACCCATCAACATCGAGCACAAAGGGTAGCATGATACACTCTAACTTGGCATCTAGATGTGGAGACAAGATCCGTTGTGCTACCAGTGTCGAGGATAATGGTAAATATGTGGCCCTTTGTACCACCACGCTTGTGGCTGGGACTACTGAGGTTTTTGAAGCTAGGGTGGTTGGTTTGATTGAGGCTTATTACCTTTCCTTCCACATCATACAGTCCTCCTTCCCATGCTGTTTGACATGACATCTTAAGCATCTCTGTTCGACCATATAGGCCTTTTGCTTCTCTACGTATAGTAATCCACCTATTATCCTTGCCCTTTGTTTTCGTTGGGAGTCATCTAGGCTTGCAACTATTGCTTAGTTTCTCATTCTTGTTGTTGTTATTACTGTTGTGGCCCTTCCCATTATGCTACTGCAAAGAATTCCCACCTATTGCTTGCTTTGGCTTACCATCATTTAGCTTTATCTCCTTGTTTTGTGTCAGTGCCAATGCGTCTTCATATGTCTTTGGGTTGAGATTTTTGATCGCATATATGATTGAGGAATCCAACCCTCAAGTGAAGGCCCAGAGCTTCTACTTATCCGTAGCTTCTATTTGCTAAGCTAAGGTCAAAAGTTTGTTGAAGTAACTCAAATTTGGCATTCCTTTCTACTTGAGTTCAACAAAGTCATCCTCCAATGTAGTGAGGTATTGTGGATAGAGAAAATAGTGCTTGAAATTTGAGATGATTGTGTCCCAATTGTAATGTTCTCCAGTCATATTTTGGCATACGAGGGTTCTATACAGTCCAATGCTGCCACCATGGCACCGCCTTGCTTGTGAGATGAGGGGCTGCTAGGTGAACCTTGTCTTATGGGTCCCTAATCTTAGCTAACATGAACTGAGCCATAAATTGCTTGATGAACTTATTGACTACACCATGTTATCACTTACCATCATACTTGATGAAGCTAGGCAAGCTGCAAACCAAGGGTTGAACTGTGATAGTACTACCTGGTTCTTTTCCATCGTCATAGGGAACGAACTCTTGTCCCCCTTTGCAACCGGATTGCCCTCATCCTTGACCTCCTCCTCAATCCCCTCTATGATAGAAGACTAAAACTTCATGTTTGGGGGTGGGTTCTATGGTTCTCCATTTCCCAAACTTGGTGCTAGAATGCATTCTTGCAGGGCTATCACCTACTGTTGTGTCATGACCTATGTGATAGACAAGAAATTCAATTTTTGGGAATTCAAGGCATCCGCAAAAATGTAAATGGATGGTATCCATCTAGTCTTATACTTGCGATTGGATGGTACGGATTTGCTCTTGTACTTGTGAGTCCATGGTACCTCAGTTGTAGGAAATGGTAGGTCGGGCCCAGGAAATGGTGTTTATGTGTTTCTTGTAGATTCCATCATTTTCCAAGCTTGGAAACAGCAAGGTGTTAAGATTCTAGAAATGGGATTGATCATGGTGAAGGACATAGATTAAGCAATATAATTAAGGTGGATTAAACCACACTAAAAACTCCATGACTAGAGAGAGAGAGGGAGATTGCATACTCAACACTATTCCCTTGTATTGCATATCACAATGAACCATACAATGATATAGGCTCTCTAGCCTTATCCCACTTTACACATCATCATCCATGTGGCAACTCCTTTTCCACTTCTTTTGGTCAACTCTCACACACCATGCAATATTACATGTGGCATTCATATCTCACCACAATATCTTGCTCCTCTAGGGTGCTTTCCCACATACACACAACACCGCGATTACATCTCTCAACACCCCCTCTTAATCGAGGTGTTCCATAACTCACCCATCACCCATCACCCATATCAATGTAGCATTGCACAACCGCAATCGCTACCTCTCAACACTCCCCCTCGTCGATGATACATTGGAGTGTCCATCATCCAAACATGTGTGTGCGTGTCTACCATCTTAGACACCTTGTCCATTTTGAGCCGACTCATCGCTCACAGCGGAACCACTGAGTCCGATTTGAACATGGAAGTTCGGGTGGGATCCAACCCATGCGCATGCACCTCACACGTGCATCGCTCATGCACACATCACAACAACTACCATTTCGAGCTTCTAGGTGAGCTCGGGCAGGTTACCCTCATACCATGGATGATTACAAAAAAAAATTCTGTTTTGAGCACGCATGCTCGTGGGGACGATTTGTCCATCATCATTTTTGGGTGAAAAATACAAAATTACAAAGCCTTTTTGGCCAAAGCCGGGCAGCGGACCCTTATGCGGATGAGTGATCTCCAATTAAGGTGTGTGTGAATAAAAAGTTATGGGTTTATGAACCTTAGAAAAAAACACTCCAGGATTGAAGGAAGTAGAATATACCCTTATGCCAATAAGGGTTATATTTTTTTTTAAAAAAAAATTTCTGAACGTCTGTGCGCCGACTTCGCTGCGTGTGTCGGATGTCTGGCACACAGGTTGTCATCTTCTCAATTCGCTGCACGCGTCAGGTCTTCTCTTCTCCTTCCACTCGACCTGTTCTGCACAACAGCTATGGCGGTCTTCTTCCTTTCGCATGCTTCTCTCTCTGGCTGTTATCGCCCTTCCTCTTCTCTAGCTGCATGCTCTGCTCACTGAAGTCACCACAGCAGCCCCCGCTGCCTTGTACTAGGCGTACGTCAGCCTCTGCTTCAGCTCTTGGTGTGCTGTGCTACTGCTTGACTACCTCCTCTGAACTGCGCTACTGAGACTGGCTGCAGCTCGCTTGCTGTGTGAGGCACGCCTGTGGAGTTGACCGATTTTCCAACCTCTCACCGCCCTCCTTGGCGGCCTGCTTCCTCTTAGCAGCTTCCACCATCCTACTGTACCTCGGCGACTCTTTCTCTCTTTACTGCTGTTTTTAGTTTGGGTGCGCTCTCTGGTGCTGTTCGCTTCTCCAATAGCTTCGCTCCTCTTTGCCTTGTGCTCTACAAAACGAGCGACTGCTCATGTTGTGTAACGAGTCTCCTTCCGCTGTCTTCAGTAGCTGGAGTAACTTCAACGCTGCGCCCTACTCTCTCTAGGCGATGATGATGTTTCCTGCTGTGCTGGTTCTTGCGCTGTTTCTTACAGCTTCTCCGAAGCATCTTTGAGCTCCACCTCAGTTGTTGAGCTTCCATGCTTTTTCTTCTTCTCTGCCCTGTTCTATCCTTGTGATGAACACCATGGCTGGAGCATCCATCTTCCACAAGCTTTCTTTCAACATCAAGTTCCTGGTTGCACCCTCTTGATGAAGCTTCATCTTTCACTCTCTCTCTGCAATTTCATGCATTTGCCTCCCTTTAAGGCATCCCAACACATCAATGTCTAGCCAAATCCATGACCACTAAGCCATCTATGGCTTCTTCTTACCGGTAGAGAAGAGGGCCTTTCCTCTTTTCAAGCTTGCTTTCCAAGCTCTCTAATTTTGCACCCTTTTGTGCACTACCAATGTGCTTCCCTTCTTCAACCATACTTTCTTCCAAGTGAAAAACAATCACATGCTCAACCTTTTTAAGCATATTCCATCAAATTTTTTGCACAACAATAGTGCCTCCCATTGAAGCACTCTTCAAGGCCTCCAAGTTGAGGTCTTCCATGACCATTGACGTAGCCTTCATGGCCTCCAAATCAGCATGCTTTTCCTTCAATGCATGCATCCATTCAAGGGTGCTTTTCCATTTTGGTTTCTCTCAAGAAACCAAGGTGCAAACCAATGTGAAAACTCCAAAAGCTTCCACCAAACATTGCCCATCTTCTATGAGCAAAACCATGAGCATCACTCTTTCTAATGTGCTTAACCATGGACTTCTTCCAAGCCCATAACCGCTTGTCCCTTCTTAGACAAGCATTGCACCTCTTACACTCTTTGCTTGGAAGCAAAGAACCTTGGGATTCTTCCATCCCATCAAGCAACCCTTATACTTGAGCATTTTTCCATGCTCAAACACAAAACTTTGAGGCAAAACTTCACAAAACCAACCTTCTTGAGACATAATCAGCAGCAATTTTCTCTTGGCAGCTTCTCCTTGATGATGATGAAGACTCCATAGTCTTCACACTTGCTGAAATCTCCATTTTCAGCTTCCTTGATGATGAGCAAGCTCTCCATGTTGCAAAACTCCATTTGCAACTCTCTTGGGCAGCTTCTATGCAACCTCCTTGTTGCAAATCTCCTCTCAAATCCTCACAAATGCAAATCTCCTCTCAAATCTTCACAAATGCAAATCCAAATCATAATATGAGTGTGCATAATTTTTTTTCTCATAATAACTGAAAATAATGCTTAATCAAACAAACACACAAACAAGCTAATATACATAATAAACACCATGACCAAGAGCCCATTTGGCTCTGATACCATGTTAAGATTCTAGAAATGGGATTGATCATGGTGAAGGACATAGATTAAGCAATATAATTAAGGTGGATTAAACCACACTAAAAACTCCATGACTAGAGAGAGAGAGGGAGATTGCATACTCAACACTATTCCCTTGTATTGCATATCACAATGAACCATACAATGATATAGGCTCTCTAGCCTTATCCCACTTTACACATCATCATCCATGTGGCAACTCCTTTTCCACTTCTTTTGGTCAACTCTCACACACCATGCAATATTACATGTGGCATTCATATCTCACCACAAAATCTTGCTCCTCTAGGGTGCTTTCCCACATACACACAACACCGCGATTACATCTCTCAACACAAGGAAACTTCATTTTTTTGTGTCCCAAACAAAAGGTTGAATTTGAAGGCCATGTGGTAGATATTAAATGTTAATAGTGTCTTTAAGAAACATATTACATGCAAATCTCCCTTTCTATTGACACACAGAGAGCCACAAATCCATCACACCAACACACACACACACACACACACACACACACACACACACACACACACTATGATGAGAACTCGAGGGGTCCACTAATAAAAAATCATGTGTATCACGTGCGTTCAAGGGGTAATAGAAAACCCCCTCTACCTACATGCTATCAACTAATAAAATTACCCCTCTTTCTTAAGGAACCTACGGGTTTTTTTCAAAAGTGTAATTAAAAATCCCCTCTTGTATGTAATCCTGTAGGTTTTGTCAATTAAAAAAACCCTCCTGATGAACTCACGTGCTACACTTACATTTTTTTAGGTGCATCCCCCGGGGATGAGAAGGACAAATTTTCGTATAAAAGCAACCACGGAAAGGAATTTACAGTTAAGAGTGCATCTCTTCTCCTTGGTTTGGCCATGTTGGAAAGGTTTGGATAGGCAAGTAGATTGTGAATGAAATGAAAAGTGAATATGAAAAGCTTAGATTTGTCAAAATATCTAAGTGTTAACAAAATTTTAAAACTACAAGAGTTTCAAGAAGAAGACATGGTATTTTTGAAAGTAGACGGAAGAAAAGCTCTCTTTGACTCAAAAAATTCAAGAAATGGGGACCTTGCTATGGAGGACCATCCATTGGACTGGAGATCAAGCTTATTGCATAAAGTTTTGATGTCTTAGTCTCCTCAAGAAATACTTGATAGACTCTCTGGTCTTGCAGAAATCAAATTTAAAATGAAACTTTTAAGACATTGTGTCCTCTCTCTGTCTCTCTCTCTCTTTGTCAAATGTAATAAAGCAACGAAATATACAAACATAATTAGTTTATTTGTGCATATACTTGCTCAAGTAAAACTTGCCTTACAAATTAAACTTGTTTTGTAACTAACTTCGCTTTTCTTGTTTGAGTGACACTTGTTTAAAACCTATCTTCAATGACAACAACAACGATGCCTCCAAACCAGGTACATACTCTCTCTCTCTTTGTCAATGTAATAAACCAATGAATTGTACAAACACAATTAGTTTAATCGTGCACATACTTGCTCAAGTAAAACTTGCCTTAACATCCAAGATGCATAATAACATCTTGGATATAAATTTAAAAAAAATTATTTTAACATCCAAGATGCATAATAGCATCTTGGATGGAGAAGCTAGAGAAAGATAGCAGGCTAGAGAGAGAGAAGCTAGAGAGAGAGAGAGAGAGAGAGAGAGAGAGAGAGAGAGCAGGCTATGCGCGAGAAGGGAAGGGCCAACTGGGTTTGGATTGTTTTGAACAAATGCATCGTAATGGCATCGTTCCAACTGAAGTGACCTATGCCTGCATCCTCAAAGCCTGTGCTGCTGGAGCCATTGACAAGGTATGGAGGTAGGGGCTGTTGGAGCATCATATTGTATTGCGTGGTGCTCTCTGGTCATGTATGCCAGTGTGGCGCTCTTCGCCAGGCGCAAAGTGCTCTAAAGAAGCTCCCTTCTAGGAAAGCTCTATCCTGGATTGCTTTGATTGCAGGATGCTCAAAATGGGCAAGGCCAACAGGCTCTACATGTTTGAAGCTGTTGACAAGGGGAAACAAATCCATGTCGAAATTTCAAGGCATGGGTTGCTGCAGAAGCATATCGAGCTCGGCAATGCTCTAGTGGACCTGTATGTTGGGCGCAAGGGGAAACAAATCCATGAGACATTGCAAGGGAGAGGCGAAGGCGCAGAGAGAGAGAGAGAGAGAGAGAGAGAGAGAGAGAGAGAGAGAGATTAAAAAAAAGGAAAGGGGGGGGGCGGAGTGCCAAGCACTCGCCCCCCCTTCCTTTTTAAAAAAAAAATGTAGTTTACTTTTAAGCTCCTCCCCATCTAACTAATTAATGCAATTTCATTTAAGATTGGGGAGGCATAATTAATGAAATCAATTTCATTTAAGATTGGGGAGGCATAATTGCTAATGGGATGTATAAACAAAAAAAATTATTTACATACTCAATACATAATGGGACAAAAAACAAATTCCACGGGTATTTTTTTTTCCGTCCCGATCAAGATGGTGGTGCCCAATTTTTTTTCCCGGCCCTCGACCCCTGTCGTCCACCGCCCATAAAAAATAACTAATAAAAAAAACCCCCTCCCCCATTTTTTTTAAAAATTGAATGCTTTGGACTATTTCTCTCTCAAGCTTCTCTCTCTCTCTAATTTCATATTCTCTCTCTAGTCACCCCTACCTCTCTCTCTCTAGCCTCTCTCTCTCGAGCCTCAAATTCTCTCTCTAGTTGCCATCGCTCTCTCTCTCTCTCTCTGCCTCTGCTGTGCCTACAGGCTACAGTCCACACATTGCATACATGTTCACGAGACCACCACACTTGGCATACATGTTGACGAGAGCACAGCCTGCACCGGCAGTAGAGCACCGCCTGCACCGCACTTGGCATACATGTTGACGAGAGCACCGCCTGCACCACCACACTTGGCATACATGCGATGGGGCAGCTTACACTTGGCATACATGTTGCCGAGAGCACCGCCTGCACCACCACACTTGGCATACATGCGATGGGGCAGCTTACATTTTAATGGTGAATATATATGCAGCAGCTGGCGGCCAAAGACATTGAAGCCATGAGAATAAGGAATAAAGCATGGAAGCTTGCAGCATGGACTGATCCAAATAATAAGGTGCAGTTTTGCCTAAAGAAGGTTAAGGTTTTCCCTACTATGCCATTAAAGAGAACTCTAGGTTTCATTGTAGGTCACTAGATGATGCTAGGATCCCATTGCTTTGCCCTCAAAGTGGCTATGCCTTTTCTTGAGAAATTCCTTGTTATGTTGAGGGTTGCTCTAACTCCACTACCTTGCATACATAGCACCGTTAAGAAGAGGGAATGCATGTAAATGCATTGTTGATTGCATTTATAGCATCGTTAGGAAGAGGGAATGCATGTAAATGCATCGTTGCTTGCATACATATACCATTAGGAAGAGGGAATGCATGTAAATGCATCGTTGCTTGCATACATAGCATTGTCAGGATGAGGTAATGCATGTAAATGCATTGTTGCTTGTATACATACACCCTTAGGAAGAGGGAATGCATATAAATGCATCGTTGCTTGCATACATACACCGTTAGGAAGAGGGAATGCATGTAAATGCATCGCTGCTTGCATACATAGCAGCGTTAGGAAGAGGGAATGTATGTAAATGCGTTGTTTGCATACTTAACATTGTTTGGAAGAGGGAATGCATATAAATGCGTAGTTGCTTGCATACATACACCGTTAGGAAGAGCGAATGCATGTCAGTGCGTCGTTGCTTGCATACATAGCATCGTTAGAAAAAGGGAATGCATGTAAGTGCATCATTGCTTGCATACATACATCATTAGAAAGAAGGAATGCATATAAATGCGTCGTTTCTTGCATACATACACCGTTAACAAGAGGGAATGTATGTAAATACGCCGTTGCTTGCATACATAGCATCGTTAGGAAGAGGGAATGCATGTAAATGCATCGTTGCTTGTATACATACATTTCTAGAAAGAGGGAATGCATGTAAATGCGTTGTTGCATGCATACATAGCATTGTTAGGAAGAGGGAATGCAAACATAGCATCCTTAGGAAGAGGGAATGCATGTAAATGCATCGTTGCATGCATACATACACCGTTAAATACATCATTGCATGCATATGCCTCATAGTGCAGAAGAGGGAAGGATGCATACGCATTGTTGGATGCATTTACGTCATAGTTAGGAAGAGAGAAGGATGCATACGCGTCATTGGATGCGTTTACGTCATAGTTAGGAAGAGGGAAGGATGCATATGCATTGTTGGATGCATTTACGTCGTAGTTAGGAAGAGGGAAGGATGCATACACATCTTTGGATGCGTTTACATTATAGTTAGGAAGAGGGAAGGATGCATACGCGTGGTTAGATGCATTTACGTTGTAGTTAGGAAGAGGGAAGGATGCATACACATTTTTGGATGCGTTTACGTCATAGTTAGGAGGAGGGAAGGGCGTATACACATCATTGGATGCATTTATGTCATAGTTAGGAAGAGGGAAGGATGCATATGCATTGTTGGATGCGTTTACATTGTAGTTAGGAAGAGGAAAGGATGCATATGCTTTGTTGGATGCGTTAACATCATAGTTAGGAAGAGAAAAGGATGCATACACTTCATTGGATGCGTTTACTTTGTAGTTAGGAAGAGGGAAGGATGCATATACGTTGTTTGATACATTTACATTGTAGTTAGGAAGAGGGAAGGATGTGCTTGTGTTGTTGCCATTTGAAACGTAGGTGTAACCCCAAAATGTCTAAAAGTGTAAGATAGCTTTGTGAGTCTGCTTGCACAAGGAAAGAAAGATGAATTTAGCTTTAGTTCATTTCAATCTATGGTGGTGTCACAAAAGTTGTTTTTTTGGAGGATTCTAGTTGTTCCTGATTGGCCATAATCTGGCCATGGATTGAGTAAATGAATTGTCCATAAGAGAAGTTTGTTTTAAAGTTACTGTATTTAAATAATTTCTAGTTGTTAAGATGTCTACCCTCAACGGCTGGGAAAAAAGCCCGTTTGATGCTTATTCATGTGAAAGTTTCCCTCTACGGCTAGGGAAAAAGAACGTTTTATGCTTATTCGTGTTAAAGTTTCCCTCTACGGCTGGGGAAAAAGCCTGTTTAATGCCTATTTGTTTCCCTTGAGACTGGAGTAAAGCCTAGTCTATCTTTTCATTCGTTTGAGAGTCCTCCGTACAAAGGAGACTCTGGAAAAAATTTCGCAGCCATTTTATGGCGAGGATGGTCATGGACGACCATCCCTTCTTCAACGAATCCCTAGTAGGCAGGGATAAGCGGGAATGGGGAAATTTATTTTTCTTTTTGGGGTAGATAATGAGAGATCGCACTGGTTGTGTGAAGAGCAAGGTTAATTTGCAGTCTATTATGTTTCTGTCTATTTCTTATTGTTATCAATCATAAGTCTATGCAGTCAATCTTAATCTGCAAGTTAAGGAGATGCTGGATAGATTGCTGAAAGTTGGTTTCATAGCACCCATAGAGAATTCGGATTGGATTTCTTCGATCGTCATTGTGGAGAAAAAGAACAAGAAGCTGAGGATTTGTGTGGACTATAAGAAGCTAAATGCGGCTACCATCCTGGATGTTTCCACTGCCATACATGGACTCAATTCTGGATGATGTAGCAGGGCATGATATCTATTCTTTTCTGGATGGGTTCAGCAGGTATAATCCGATTGATGAATATAATCTATTCTATGTCTTTTGTGGTAATGTGCATGGAAGATGCCAATGATGAATATAATCTGCTGTTGGGCAGACCCTAGTTGCGCCAAGCAAAGGTGCAGCATAGCTGGGAGTTTAATCAGATGAGCATTTGTTGGGAGTGCAAGAAAGTGAAGGTCTCCTTGCGAGAATGTAGTCAACTCAGAAGTGCAATCTGGCCGGTGATTTGCAGAAACAATGAATATGGTGGAAGAGTTGGAGGATGATGAGGAGGAATAATTTCTTAAGGAAAATGCCAAGTTGATACCACTCTGTTCAGTGGATGTGGCATACATAGCAGCAAAATATGCGGTGGCTAGCCCAGTAGTATGTTTGACGACAGCGAATGCAGGGAAAGTTCTAGTGGAGAATATGCTGGCAATCGATGGATTTGAGTCGGAAGATGATATGAAGACTATTTTAGAAAAAGAACGTGTGTTCGATGTGCAGATGAGAAGAATCACAAGGGTTGAGGAAGATGTCTTGGAAACAAATTTTTTGGGACATGATAATGTGTCAAAGCCAGGCAAAGTCAGCACGCTATTGGAAGCATATTTTTGCACACAGCTAGTCAAATTGCTCAAGGAATTTTGGGATGTGTTTGCATGGGATTAATTGAAATAAAGGGGTTGGATCCGTAGTTCTATCATCATCAGTTCACTTGAAGCAGGATGCAATTCCGTCTCGACAGCAAGGGTATCGCATGAATCTGCATGTGGCAAAGCAAGTTAAGGAGATGCTAGATAGATTGCTGAAAGTTGGTTTCATAGCACCCATAGAGAATTCGGATTGGATTTCTTCGATCGTCATTGTGGAGAAAAAGAACAAGAAGCTGAGGATGTGTGTGGACTACAAGAAGCTAAATGCGGCTACCATCCTGGATGTTTCCACTGCCATACATGGACTCAATTCTGGATGATGTAGCAGGGCATGATATCTATTCTTTTCTGGATGGCCATCCGGTAATCCGATTACTAGTATGTTAAGAGGGTAATCAGTCGCGTATCAATTACTTAGGTTAAGTAGCGTGATCCACATGGCAACCACGATGTTTCTTGCCATGATGGTTCTTGGATGATGAGGTTGCATGGGCACACGTTCTCATGGTCCTCCTGAGTCGGTTGTGCCATCTACTCGGAGGTCACTACGTGGGCGTGCAGTGGCGGATCATGACTCTTCCGAGGAGGAGCTCCTCCTGGGGCAGATCCGTTGGGAGGTCATGGGGCATCCAGTTTAGTTCCTAGGTGGTGGACACGGTCTTGCCCGCGTCTTGGCCGCCTATATGCCGCACTGCATTTGCCAAGGGGTGCCGCACACCAATTGTTTCCTCAAACAGCACTGGCTCAACCGCAAGTTTTGGTGATGACGGTGGCAGCAAAGTATCCAAAATTTTAGCGAAAGTCAGATGAGGATCCTGATGCGCATGGTTGGAAGTTTGACAAGATTTATGGGTTGAATGTACCAGCTCCACTGGTACAATAGCATAAAGAGTCAGTATTTGAATCTACTCTGAGTGGTAAAGCATCCAGATGGCTGTCAAAATACTCGGTAGATCATTTCTTGGATTATGATGTTGTGCGAGTGGATTCTTGCGGCGTTTTTGGGTAGAGAAAATTGTAGTGCAAAACTTGAAAAACTACAGATTCTCAAACAAGGCGAGTGCACGTCGGAGGTGCTCAATGAATAATTTTTGAAAGGTCTGTCGAAGGATCTTCGGACAGCATTGGCTATCGTGGATAAAGTAAATAGAGCACTGTCGGATGTGCTTGCAAGGGTAATCTTGGCAGGAGAGTCGTTGGAAGATGATGACAGATCCACTAAAATGAAGACAAAGAAGAAGGTAGGGAAAAGTTCATCGCATGGCAAATAGTGCAAGAGCTTTGATGAGGATTCCGATGCAGAGAGTGGGGAGAGTGCTTCAGATGATACTATTAACACTAATTCTAATGAGGATCCTGTGAAGGAGACTTGGAAATCTCATAAAAGTGGGAAGGTAAATACAAGTACAACAGGGTATCAGTTTGCAGCTAAATCTATGAAGAAAATTTGTTGCTCTTTGTGTCGCAATCTGGGTCATTAAGCCACTGACTGTGCTTTGAATAACAAATGGTGTGCAATCTCCACAACTAACACACATAACACCACTGAGTGTTACTATAATGGCTTGGCTCAAAAAGCTCGGCCTACCTCTCAAATGAACATTCCTGGGAAGGAGAAGGAGGGACCGGATTAGAGAGTTGCATGGGCACTGAACACAAGAAGTTCAAAAGGCCCTACACATGTGGTGGACGCGGCGGTGGAGGCCATGGTTGCCATCAAGGTGGCGGTCGATTGTCCAAAAATATGCTTATTATGCATGTAGGAAGGTAATTGGTGGCAAGATTTCCCGATAGCACAAGAATATGATCCAAAGAAATGAGAGAAACAAGCTCAGGCCGGAGGCAAGCAACCAAGTGTGTTCATGGTGCAAATCGAGCCTTTAGAAGGCGCAGTGGAGCCGAAAGTCTGCATAGTCATGTGTTCGGGGACAAAGTTAAAAAATCCTACCAAAGCACAGGAAGAGGTGTGCCAGCAGGTGCATGCTTGGGTGCGGGAGCAATCACCTAAGGGGGACACAAGACAAGTGCTAATGAAAGTACAATTTTGGAAAGCTGTAACAGTGATAATGGATGGCAATATGCCAACATATTCACAAATGCAGGTGTTAGAAGGATCTACATTGTAGCCTCAATAGTAGCTGCAAACAGAGGAGGATGCTTGGGATGGGCCAGTGTTGGAAGCAAAGATTCAAGTCAAACTTCGTAAATTACCACGGGTAGTGCCCAACTTTCATAAAGCTTTGCTACCATTGGTGGCTTTGAGTAAACAATTGCTAGATATGGGAGATGATGCCATTCAGATTGCACAAGCTGACCTAGTACCCAACGCGCCGGTGGCGGATACCCGCATTCTAAAAATTTATGTGGGCTACAAAGGCTTGGTGATCGATCAGGTACTAATTGATGGTGGGGCAGGAGTCATCATTGTGACTCGGAAGACTTGTGAAGAAATGGGATGATTGGAGTGGCTTCCTGCACCTTTTCTAGTATGAATGGCGGATTAAAGATGAGTGCGACCTCTTGGGATTCTCATAGGGATTGTGTTGGACATAGGGGGAGTCTCATTTTCTATGTCTTTTGTGGTAATGTGCATGGAAGATGCCAATGATGAATATAATCTGCTGTTGGGCAGACCCTAGTTGCGCCAAGCAAAGGTGCAGCATAGCTGGGAGTTTAATCAGATGAGCATTTGTCGGGAGTGCAAGAAAGTGAAGGTCTCCTTGCGAGAATGTAGTCAACTCAGAAGTGCAATCTGGCCGGTGATTGCAGAAACAATGAATATGGTGGAAGAGTTGGAGGATGATGAGGAGGAATAATTTCTTAAGGAAAATGCCAAGTTGATACCACTCTGTTCAGTGGATGTGGCATACATAGCAGCAAAATATGCAGTGGCTAGCCCAGTAGTATGTTTGACGACAGCAAATGCAGGGACAGTTCTAGTGGAGAATATGCTGGCAATCGATGGATTTGAGTCGGAAGATGATATGAAGACTATTTTAGAAAAAGAATGTGTGTTCGATGCGCAGATGAGAAGAATCACAAGGGTTGAGGACGATGTCTTGGAAACAAATTTTTTGGGACATGATAATGTGTCAAAGCCAGGCAAAGTCAGCACGCTATTGGAAGCATATTTTTGCACACAGCTAGTCAAATTGCTCAAGGAATTTTGGGATGTTTTCGCATGGGATTAATCGAAATGAAGGGGTTGGATCCGCAGTTCTATCATCATCAGTTCACTTGAAGCAGGATGCAATTCCGTCTCGACAGTAACGGTATCGCACGAATCTGCATGTGGCAAAGCAAGTTAAGGAGATGCTCGATAGATTGCTGAAAGTTGGTTTCATAGCACCCATAGAGAATTCGGATTGGATTTCTTCGATCGTCATTGTGGAGAAAAAGAACAAGAAGCTGAGGATGTGTGTGGACTACAAGAAGCTAAATGCGGCTACCATCCTGGATGTTTCCACTGCCATACATGGACTCAATTCTGGATGATGTAGCAGGGCATGATATCTATTCTTTTCTGGATGGGTTCAGTAGGTATAATCAAATCCGGATGGCTCTGGAAGATCAGGCCAAAACAACCTTCATTACAGCATGGGGAGTGTTTGTCTGCACGGTCATGTGGTTTGAATTACGGAACTCCCCTTCCACATTTCAAAGGGATATGTATGAAATCTTTGGCCATCTGGCAGAATTCATGTGGGTGTTTCTGGATGATCTGAGCGTGTTTGGTTCTCTGCTCAAACATCTAGAGCATTTGCGGCTTTGCTACCAACACTATAAAGAGGTATCTTTTAGTCTCAATCTGCTCAAATGTGCATTTGCAGTCCGTGGTGGAAAATTGTTGAGCCATGTTATTTCAAAGGAGGGTATTGCGGTAGATCCAAACAAAGTGATTGCGATTATGCAAGCTCCGCCCACGAGCAGATCCTAAAGGTTGCATGTGGTTTTCGGGCCACGTTAGGTTGCATGGGAGGCATTTGCAATTTCTTGCTGATCTAGCTATTCCATTGAATGTTGTAGCTCATGTTGAATGCAATGAGTTCAAGTGGTCAGATGAATGTGATCTAGCGTACTGCAAATTAAAGATA
Source organism: Cibotium barometz (assembly GCF_041138505.1). Taxonomy (NCBI): domain Eukaryota; kingdom Viridiplantae; phylum Streptophyta; class Polypodiopsida; order Cyatheales; family Cibotiaceae; genus Cibotium; species Cibotium barometz. Next base: position 15,019,550 of record NC_141073.1, read on the forward strand.
CAGCTCTTAAAATCTCTAGTAATGATTCCACCAGATTGGGGTGTGGATTTCCATATTTTTGTGGATGCCTCGGATGTGGCTATGGGAAGTGTGCTGATGCAGGAGCAGACGGCGGGATGGTTCCATCTGGTCTACTATACCAACCGCAGGCCAAGAAAAATTACTCAACGATAGAATGGGAATGTTTGGGAATGATCTATTCGATCAAAAAATTTCAACATTATTTTTTGGGGAGGAGATTCTTCTTTCATGTAGATCATTCGGCACTATTGTATTTAGTGCGACAACAAAATCTTATAGGCAGACTGGCACGATGGGTGTTAGTGCTAGAGGAATTCGATTTTGAGGTCATCCATCGGCCGAGTAACGAGCATTTGGTGGTAGATTATCTTTCACGCCTGGATCCAGGAGAGCCTGCTCTACAGGGGTTGACGATGAATTCCTTGATAGGGCACTATTTGCAGTCAGCCAGGAGGAATGGCATAACAGTGAGTAAGCCCTTCTCAAGAGATGCCACGGACTTGGTATGACAAGATGTTGATGTTTCTCAATACGGGGGAAATGCCCTCTCATCTTACAAGGGATCAACAGAGGTAGCTGACCTTAAGGAGTTGATCTTTTGACGTCTGCATTGGCAAGCTCTACTACCACAATGTAGCCGATGTGCTATTGAGATGTGTCATACCGCATGAAAGGGAAGTACTAATCAATGAGGCACATTGTGGGGTATTAGGCGAGCATTTTTTCAGACAACTAATAGCAAAGAAAATTTTACAAAGTGGGCTGTGGTGGCCATCAGTGCATATGCAGACTCCCAGCAAGATTGCAACACTTGTCAGCAAATGGGACAGCCATCTTAGCTTCATCAGGTTTTTCCGTTGGTGCCATTTCAAAAGTGGGGCTTGGATTTCATTGGGCCTATCAAACCTGCAGCTGCATGGACAGGACACCACTACATTTTGACAACAACATATTACTGTACAAAGTGGGTGGAAGCATGGGCATTATGGGACAACACCGCACTTTCGGTCGTAAAATGCTTATATAAGGATGTGTTCACTCGTTTTGGATGCTCGGTGGAGCTGGTAAGTGATTGTGGCTGGCATTTCATCAACAAAGTCATCAAAAGAATGCCCAAATTTTACATGGTGTTGCATAAGAAGTCATCTCCATACTACCCGCATGCTAATGGATTAGCAGATTCTTCAAACAAGCAGGTGGTGCGGATCTTGATGAAGTTGGTCAGTATACACCGCAGTGATTGGGATGTGAAGTTGCCAACTACATTATGGGCTTATCAAACTGCGTTTAAGGTTGCAACTGGATTAACAACTTTTAAATTAGCATTTGTCATGGAGGATATCACACTAGTTGAATATGTGGTGCCTAGTTTGCGACGTCCAGCGGAAGACAGGTTGCTGCCAGAGGATGTACTCTCACTGGATGAGGAGCAGTTAAAGAGTTTCTAATGGATGCAGGAGTTGTAAAATCAGAGGAAAGTCCAAGAGGATAGACACTCGAAGTATAAATTTTTCACTCGGGGGCAGTTGGTGCTGGTTTTTTGTGATCGCGTGTTTAAAAATCCCAAGAAATTAAAAGTCATGTGGTCTGGGCTGTTCAGGGTGTTTGCACCTAGCGGGCCAACGTTCTTTTTTTTTGCTAATCTTCTAGGGGATGTGCTACCCTCTCTGGCCAATTGGTTTCGGATGCGATACTATCATGGGGCAGCGCCTCTTCAATGCCCATTTCCAATTCTCAAGGAGCGAGAGGTCTCCGTGATGATGGTTTTATTACTCACGAATCAGAAAGTGATGGGGTTTGTTGATTCTCATCACGTGGTTTGAGTTAGAGTGTAGTTGCATGGTGACACCTGGAGGAGTGGTTGCATGCAAAATCAGGGTATTCTAATTTGGGAAGTTTATTTTGCTGCGCGCACTACTATGGTAAAGAGAAGCTCTCTGTGTGTCTGTACAACCTTGGTGCGCGCTATTACAGAAGAAGCCATGACTCCTTTGCCAATTTAGTTTTAACTAGTGCAGGAGCTGGAATGGGCCGCAAAAAATGCATGGCTGTGGGATATTTGCGTGTAAATGCTTGCCAACTTACATTGGGGCAGAGTGCCATCTCACCCTAGGGCATTGCGCATTGTTCAACAGTTGGATGTGGGAGATGAGGTGGAAGTTCATAGGGAACAAAGGCAATTATAATCAGGTTGATTGAAGGAAAGCTTCATTTGCTAGCAGACGAGATATGGATTACAATTGTCGCTATAACAGGACAAGAAATGGAGGTGGAGTTGGGCCTAAGGTGAGCGGGGAGTACAAGTTGTCACGGTGTGCAGACATGCATACGCGGGATTGTTACATGTGGTTTATAGAAGCACTCTAGCTTCAAGTAAAAACCTACACCCTCTCTGTGTGCACCAAGGGAATGTTGAAGACAACAGAAATCACTATGGTGGTGTGGGCTAGAGTCTTAAAATACTGCATTCAGGTGAAAGCTCAGAGGGTGGTTGCACATGCGGCATGGGTTACAGCGGGAGCAAGAGGAGCAGTTGTAATCAATTGTAAGATGGGCCAAGTTTTTCAAATTCTTTTCCCAGACGAGCTAGAGTATGCGGTTGCTCTCACACCGGATTGCCATATAGTGGGAGCTGTTCCACACACTGCAGAAGTTATAGTTTTGCTAGGGGCTAGTGTTGAATCATCACAGAGAAGGGGGCAAAAGAGGGGACGTGCAGAGAGTACATCAGCAGGTTCATTTGTGATTTCTACAAGTGGCTTATCTGGGGAACAAAGGGGGGCACAAACCATACTTCAAGGGGCCTCCTTAGCTTTGGATGCATAAAGGACACATACAATCGATGGATTAGACTCCCCAACCGCAACCTTATACTATGTGAAATTGATGCAACCGATGGATCTTTTAATGTGTGGGCTTACACAATAGACTAAAAACATGTTAGGGAACATAAACAAGCTCTGAAATCACTGTTCTGAGACATTATAAAAGTCGCGACTTTCATAACAGCACACACAAAAACAACAATTTTGAGGAAAATAACCCTACCATCTTCTTAAACTACTCCTAGTACCACTTTCTTACAAACAAAGTTAATCAAATTCAGCCCTTAACAACCGATTTGGACACATTAAGCAAGAGGTATACACACACACACACACACACACACACACACACACACATATATATGTGTGTGTGTGTGTGTGTGTGTGTGTGACACACACACACACACACACACACATATATATGTGTGTGTGTGTGTGTGTGTGTGTGTGTGTGTGTGTATATATTATGTGTGTGTGTGTGTGTGTGTGTGTGTGTATATATATGTGTGTGTGTGTGTGTATGTGTGTGTGTGTGTGTGTGTGTATATATATATATATATATATATATGTATGTATATATACATACATATATATATATATATGTATGTATATATACATACATATATATATATATATATATATGTATGTATATATACATACATATATATATATATATGTATGTATATATACATACATATATATATATATATATATATGTATGTATATATACATACATATATATATATATATATATGTATATATATATATTACAACAAGGGTGCATTATTGAAAGCCATTCACTTTCACATACTATCTCCACAAAGAGTACAACAAAGAAACAAAGCTATCAAGCTAGCATTATTATACATTGTACAATAAATTTGGTCACGTGGGCTATAATTCACTTTCCCATAGTTGCTTTCACATTCCCGTACTCGATAAAACAAAAACTATTCCGAGGGATGTCGCAAAAATGATCACTTCAAGACAATTGTGCATTGTTTACATTGTAATGTAAATTTGGTCACATGGGCTATTCACTTTCCTATACTTTCTTTTACTGCTTCCACAAAGTTCACACAACAAAGCACGAAAGTTGTCCTTTTTGCATCCTGATCTCCAAGTTCCGATCTTTTCTCTTATTGTTGATGATATTCAGAGGATGTGGAATATGCTTAGTAGATGTTGGTATGGTTCATATGGTTTGCCAGTAACGAATGTGTGTGTGTCTGATAACAAGGGTGCATTATTGAAAGCCGTTCACTTGTCTCCACAAAGAGTACAACAACGCAACAAAGTGTCAGGCTAGCATCATTATACATTGTACAATAAGTTTGGTCACATGGGCTATAATTCACTTTCCAAGGGTTGCTTTCACATTCCCATACTTGGTAAAAAAAACTATCCCTAAGGATGCCGCCAAAAAGACAAGTGTGCATTGTTTTTACGTCCTTTTTACATACTCTCCAAGTTCCATACCTATCTTTTCTAGAGCCCTATCACAAAGCAGAGTGGAAAAATAACTTTAAACCTTTCAACTTTTTAATGATTCACGAGACGGCCACTTTTCTTCACTTTTCTCCAACAGAGAAGGTACCATAACTGTGAGAGACATTTTTCTTCAACAGAGAAGCTACCGTAACTTTTCTCCAACAGAGAAGCTATTGTAACTGTGAGAAACATTTTACCCCACACGTGACACACGCGCACGGGGCAAGCGGTAACTCAGCTGGGATCACTATAAATTGAGCTCCAGCCTCGGCCCTCAACAGATACCTACAACTGTCAACAAGCAAAATCCGCGACGATGGCTGGTGCGCGCAGGTAGCGCTCTCTCTCTCTCTCTCTCTCTCTCTCTCTAATATGATTTACTGCAGCTTAATCAATGTATATATGCTAAGAACAACTCACTAATTTTGGGTATCTCTTTCTCTCTCTCTCTCTCTCTCTCTCTCTCTCTCTCTCTCTCTCTCTCATTAATATGATTTACTGCAGCTTAATTAATGTATATATGCTGACCAGAGCAGCACACTAATTTTGGTTGGTGCTCTGCAGCATATTCATGTTCATGTTCTGCATGGGTGCCATGGTGGCGCTAATAGGCGCTGTAGTACCGGCAGACCGGACAGCGGTGCCGGTTCACGGCAAGGTGGGCAGCGTGGTTCGCGAGGAAGGCTGCCCAGAGGCTGCATATGCCTACCCCTTTCAGAGTGTGTGCGACGTGCCAGCACAGTTCGATGTGGAGTACCACCTTGTGGCTCCTTTCAGCAATGCATTGATAGCCAAAGGGGGATTGACGGCAGGTTTCGGCTCCTCCGTTTCTTTCACGGGCAACCAGAGCGATGAACGGTACAAGTTCAAGTTGACAGCGCTCTCGTCATCCGCCTCCGAGAACATCACCTTGGAGACTGCTTTCACTGTCACCAACACCGAAACCGAGAAGTAGCAGCTTCAGTTGCAACTTCTTTTGTGTGTGTGTGAGAGAGAGAGAGAGAGAGCTTGCAACTTCTTTTGTGTGTGTGTGTGTGTGTGTGAGAGAGAGAGAGAGAGAGAGATTGTGCAATTCATTGAGCTTATTACATTTGACAACTAGGTATGCACGCCTAAACTCTGCTAAGAAAATTATACGCACCACACAAAGCGACAAATTAACAAACACTGTGATTTAGTAGCTTCGCGTATTAAAGAATGGACAAAAATTACATGGAAGTTATTTAGGTGTTGCTAGTTGTTGTATAATGCTAGGTAGTGGAATGGGAGTAAAGAGTTGAGAACCATTCAATTTGTCTTAAACAGAGTTGTGATGAGTATGTGGCATCGTTGTTGTTGTCATTGAAGATAGGTTTTAAACAAGTGCCTCTCAAAAAACAAAAGCGAAATTAGTTACACAAAGAGTTTAATTTGTAAGGCAAGTTTTACTTCAGCAATTATGGTTCCCAACAAGTAAAAAATAATGCTATTAATTAATTAATTGTGGCTACTACTGGTTCCAAAATGCAAAGTTGGATGGTCATTAAAAAAAAAAAGGAAAGGGGGGGGGCGTGTGCCAGGCACGCGCCCCCCCCCCTTTCCTTTTTTTTTAATTTTTGTGTACTTTTTCTCTCTCTCTCTCTCTCTCTGTCTCGTTCTGGTTCTGTGCAGAGCAGACGGCAAGGCAAAACAAATCCATGGCGAGAATAAAAGGCAGGGGTTCGTGACAGCCAACTCATTTGGGAAGAAGCCTGCCTGCAACATTTTGTGTTCCATATCCTCTAGCTTCAAGTCGATCTCTTTGCTCTGTGCATGGGTTTGAGAATATGTGTTTCTTAGCTTGCTTAAGCTTGTGGGTTATGCATTGTATGAGTTGCTTACAATAGGGAAGTAGGGTGACTTCAACGAGTTCTTGAGGAGTAACTGTGCTATCCTCACCTCCCAGTTTCCCTTTCAATCTATCGATATGAAAGACTGGATGAACTCTAACAATTGGAGGTAGTTTTAGTTCATACGGGTTGTTGCAAGAGGGTGGTTGCAAGATCAGGGTGCCCAGTTTTGTCCACTCAGGCACCCTGTAAACAGTAAAAAAACAGGCATTTGTTTACCTTTAGTAGCTAATCTCTCCTAGTAAATGAAGGAATTTCGTTTCAAGTTCTTTTGTTGGAACATCATATTCAAAGTTGGTAATATAGTTGCATAATTTGATTAAGGATGGAGCTCATTGTTGCCTAGTATGAGTAGATGTGTCATGTGGGTTAAGCTCTCAATGTGTGCTCTCCACAAGGGATTGCCTCTATGTGCTAGCTGGGTATAGTCCTCGGTTGACATAGTGTTTCCATACACATTGGTCAACGAGAGATCTCTATTTGCCACATACCGCAAGGTAGAGAACACCGTTCTCCAAATACATCATGTTAGCTTTGGAAGGTGAACTCCTAAGTCTAATATGCAAACCAAGACATCACTAAACTCCTTCCATCATGGAACAAGTGGGCTCTTTGACAATAATGCAATACCCTTGGGGAAGTTGGCCCATACATGCTTAGCACCATTCCACCGCAATCCCAAGGTCTATGTACAAACCTCCAAATAGTTGCCATCATCTTAGTTAGCAACCTGGAGATAATGTTCCATCAAAAGTTAGCAAAAAGGATGTAATTTTAAGTACACATGTGTACAAATTTGATTTTATATTTCAAGAAAAATGGCCCATCATGTTTTGAAGGGTCGAACATCATGGATTGGTAGTGGTGCAAATTGTCACATGTTTTGAAGGGTTGCACATCATGTCGCTAAGGACTGGTAGAGCCGCAAATTGTCACTCTCTAGGCACAAGTTATATAAATTGTAACAACTACTTACTGCTTCTCTACATAACTCATGATGCTTTTCTACACTTGTTCAATAAGACATGAGTTAGCACATGTGGTATAAAGAACTCAACATCTCCTTCTTAATGGAATTAGCCTCATTTTTCTGAGCAGGTCTCCATGTTGCTCCATGTCTATCTTTGTTGTCATGTGGTGGCCAAGACGAGTGCTTAGCATGTGAAGGCTCCTCATCTTGGCCATCACATCTTAAGATTTGTGAGGCATGTATTCAAATTTCAATGTGCATCATGAGTGAAAATATTTATTGAGAACATTTGCAACAAATCTTTGAAGTTTGTTCTCCACAAAATACGAAAAAATACTATAAAAGTAATGGTGCCTTATGTATTGAACTCTGCTAATTCTTTTGTATCAGTGTATCTTTTGTAGCTCATGCACAAATTTTCTCCATGAGCTGACTTCATATCTAAAGTTTGTTGATAATACGAATTTCAAGTTTGTTGATATTCCAAGCAAATATCTATATAGCTTATCAGAGATCTTAGGTGAGTTCTTTTCTTATACATGTAAGGTTGTTGTGTGGGGCTATCTCTTGGGACTTACCAATTGAGATTTTGTATATTGCCAATTTTGTTCACAAGAGAGAGAGAGAGAGAGAGAGAGAGTACAAAATACTCCTTAATTTATGTATTCATAAAAAATCAAATTTTTATGTAGAGAATAGAGAGAGAGAAATGAAATGATACGTCTACAAAAGGCCAAAATGACTTATGAGACCAAAAAAGGTTACAAAGTGGCGAATCTGATACAATGTCTGTGTGCTAAAAGAAAAACTCTGATACAATGTCTATGTGGTAAAAAAAGAGAAGACTAAAAAATTGAAATGAGCTGAAATGCTGAAATCAGGGTCCCAAGATGTCTAGCATCGGTCGCTGGCGAAACTCATCAATGTCCTCCTTGGTGAGTACTCTAACTGGATGTCTCCCATGTCGTGCTAGAATAGTCCGGACCCTCTGATGCAGCCTCCATTGAAGTTGTGATGAAACTCGTAGTCATGGGCGTCTCGATCGCCCAAGCTCAATGGCCCTATCAGTCAAAATACCTCTAGTACAGGTGGACTTTGAAGTCTGTTGTGATGCCTGCTCATCTGCCTGCTGAGTCTGTGGTCTGAAGAAATTAGTGATCTCCCTCTATGAATGTCTCCCATTGTCTGAGCTCCTCAAGAGACCCTCCCTGGGTCTGCGCAGCTCCAGCAAAAAAATCCCAAGGCATCTCTGATCCTCATATCTCATAACTCTAGCCAGTGGTCCAAAACCCTCTTTGAATAGGCAGCGAAAGTGGTCTCGTATCTCATAGTATACTGGAAAATGACATATGTGATGTAGCTCTGTCTCTGGCTCTATATGACACAACTGGCAAATTCTGGCCTCTGCTTGTACCCCCAAAATTTTCCAGTCTCAACCTGTAATAACTGATGTGATGATGTGCGCATCTGACCAATAGCACATCGGGATAAATGAGTGTCCATGTAGGTCGGTCTGGTCACAAATCCATCCTCTATGAGATGGAGAAGATGCTCTCTATAAAAGCCATCTTTGTGTCTAGCTCACGCGTTGGCTGTGTCCATGTCCTCCTAGTGTCTAACTGAATCAAGTCCTGCCTGACGAGCCGGGTAATCTCGGTTTGCGTGAGGGACAAGGAGGGTGCGTCTAGCGAGTACTGGAAAGGGGGTAGTCTATCCATGTCAAACCCATGTAGATGAAACCAAGATGTCATCTGTGCATACCAACAAGATGTTTCCCCCTGTGAGGCAAGCTGTTGAGAAGACTCCAAAGCTAGGCGGGCATATCTGTCTCTGGGGAGATCCCAAATAATGTGTATAAAAGAGACAGATCTGGTAAATGCCTCTATGAACAATGGGGGAGCAGCAAGCTCTACACAAATAATTGCATGTAGATGAAACCAAGATGTCATCTGTGCATACCAACAAGATGTTTCCCCCTGTGAGGCAAGCTGTTGAGAAGACTCCAAAGCTAGGCGGGCATATCTGTCTCTGGGGAGATCCCAAATAATGTGTATAAAAGAGACAGATCTGGTAAATGCCTCTATGAACAATGGGGGAGCAGCAAGCTCTACACAAATAATTGCATGCGGTACAAAGGCCTTGGCCTTAATCATCTGAGAAATCATAGAGACCAGAGGTCTCTCCATACCATTTCATCCATCAGTACTGCCAACTCGGCTATGATGATCCACTGATGGTCCCCATATCTACACCCCATATAGCATAGCTGATGTGACCAAAGTGTTGGTGTCGAAAAGCCAGAGCTTTGTTCGAGGTTCTTGAAACTGAACGTGCAAACACATCCTCTCCATCCTCCCCAGAGTTGCATATGCTCTCGTCAGTCTAGTCTCTGTTGCTCTCCTCAAAGAAAACATTCGACCACTAAAGTCCACTCCAAGGTAGGTGTATGCATTTGTATACTCCACCATCTTAGGACCACATGAAATGGTCGCTGCAGATCGCCTGACCCACTGTGGTGTGGTGTTAAACACCATAACCTTGGTCTTGCCAAGGTTCACCGATAAGTCGCTATCACTAGGAAATGTGTGCAATGCATCCAAATGTCATTGCATCCCCTCTCGTGAATCTGATATCAACACAATATCATTTGCATACAGTAGCAATGAAATCCATGTCCCTGCTACATGTGCTCCTCTATCACCCCCCCTCTTGATGTAATCTGAAACCTCATCTACATACATACCAGACAAAGTAGGGGAGAGTGGACATACCTGTTTCACCACAATAGTGGAGTGAATCAGCTCAGATACCTTTCTGGAGTACAAACCTGTCCCACAACTATCCTGTACAGAGCCATGACCCCCCCAATCAGCTTTGTGGGTACACCCATCTCTTGTAGTCTGCGCATCAGTTGGGCTCTAGGGACTATGTCAAATGCTTTGCAAAAATCCACAAAAGGTACAATAAATCCTCCTGCCATGTGATCTGCCCTCCTCAATAATAGCTCTAAGTGTCAATATGTGATCAAGAGTAGAAAAGCCCCTCCAGAAACCTGTTTGTCCTGATGCTCGTATGCCTGCTCTCTCTGCCCATCTACTCAACTGATGCTCAAGAATGGATGCATACAACCTGGCCAATGTGTGCCCAAACATAATAGTGCGGTAGTTCCCAGCCATCATTGAAGATGGGCACAATAGTGGACATACTCCAAGTGTCAGGAAAACCCTCACACATGGCTCGGTTGAACATCACTACAAGAAGCTCTGCTAGCATATCTCTAGCATGTATGAAGTGCTCTGCCACCAATCCATCATGATCATATGTTGTCCTAGTTCTCATCCTGTCAATAGCTTTCTTTACCATCTCGATGGTAAAGAAAGTGCATGTCTGTGGGCATGGCTCCGAAGGATCTGGTAGAGGAGGCTTTCCTAGGATTGTGTAAAGAGATGATGCATAATCACCCCAAATATCAGTGGATGTGAAAGCCGATGGAGGGGAGTGCTCATGGAAAAATTTCCATTCCTCGCCTGAGTCCTGACTCAAGAATAGCTGGTACAACTCTCTCTCTAACTGAGCACGATAAGTCCTCTTCTTCTGTCGTACTAGGCGTCGGAAGGAAATCTATGACTGTCTATGAGTGATGACTTCCAGAGGCACCTCTCCTTGAAGTGTGGCTCTCGTCTCTCTACACTCCTTATCATACCAACTATTCTAGGGCATGCTCCCCGAACGACGTCTGTGCTCAGGCTGGGTGTGTGGGTATGCCTCTGCTGCATCATGTAATGTCTTTGTCAATATTTGGGTGAGCTCCTCTAATGGACGTCCCGGCTCCTCAATAACTAACCATCTGTATATGCCATCTCTATAGAAAGAGTCAGTCTCCGATGTAAAAGTGTATTGGGTATGCATAGATGTCTGTGCCAACCGAGCTGTACTAAACTAGAATGAGATGGTAAAGGTGAGGAGGGCGTGATCTACTGCTACCCCAATAGGCCTAGGGCCGATTATAAAGTCCTAAATAGAGGGTATAAAACTGAGCTGAGCCAAAACATAATCCACTGTGCTAGCCCCGTGTTTGTGAGGAAAACAAGTGAACCCACTCAATGCTGGAGATCTCTGTAGGCCATTCAAAATGGGCAGTCCATGTGCAGTCCCCATTATTATCTGTCAGATATCCCCCATACCCAATGTGCTTCTCATCCTGCGAAAGCCTGGCCAATCCCAAATCACTGACATCCAACTCTCTCAACATCTCCTCTGAGGTATCGTAAAAGACTGTCTGAGAGTGGCCCGTCCTGGCATTAAAATCCCCTAGAAGGATGACATCCCCATCCCTAGAGAATTCCCATATGTCCTCATCCAGTATCATATATGGTGATTGCCCCTTGGTGGGCGGTGCATAGTGAGATGTGCTGGGGGAAAATAGCATATGGCAATATAGAGTGACCTTCCAGTCTCCGCTTTCACCTTGACCCACATATATTTGGCATGCTCATCTCTCCAAACAATACAAATGAGGAACTGCAACTCCTCCCTGAATAAGGTTGCCACACCTCCTGACCCACGTCCTCTATGCTCTAATCTCACCTCCTGTCTACAAGTAGTCTCCCAATGGTATCTTGTCACCCTAGGTAATGTGCCACCGAGAGTCTGGTGTGTCTCTCAGTAGAAAATAATGTCTCTTCCTTTGAAGCTATCTTTAAAGGCGCCCACATGATACATCTAGCTTCAATGACCCGTTACAGTTCCATGCTGCTAGTTTTAGGCTGGTCCCATAGGTTGCGCACCATCATGTGGTGCGTCTCTCCACAATCACAACTCTTCCTCCTCTATAGAAAGCAATTTTCCCCTTCTCCCTGGCTGCTTTGATCTCAGGCATCATCTCTTGTATCTGTGCTATTTGTGCCCCAGTCTTCTTGAGTGTAGGACTCTTCTTCAAGAACTCCTTCCTAGCCTCCATTGTAGGGAAACGTATGATGAGCGCTCTTTCCTTAGAGCTTCCTCTCCCCTCATTCCCCTTCTTCCCCACTCTCCAAGCACCTATGTGTGTAGGCTCGGAGATGCTCATGCGCTTCAAGTGTTCTTTCATTTCTTCCTCCACTTTGTCAGTGTCTTTGAGACCCGTGACACGGACATGAAGAGCCCTTGTCTTCCTCTTTTTCTCTTCCTCTATGGTCATGTTGATGAGGGTGTAGCTTCATGCAGGCCACCTTTCCCTTTCTTTGCGACCTCAATCCACTTCTCCGCTTCATCAACCTTCTTTTGTGTCTTGGTGAGGACATCCGCCCATGAGGAGGCTTCCCGTGATTTTTGCTCTTCCTCTTCTTGAAATGTTTTCACCTTCTCCTTAATGTTATTCAGCTCCTCTATCACTGAGGGCTAATTTGCCCCATCCTTTTCTGACCTACTTTTACGTGTTGTAAGTTCTCCCTTGAGTTCTTCTATCATACCGTCCTTTTCACTTATGCACTTTTCCACTTTTGATTTCCATGATTCAAAAGTGGCAAGTGCATCGTCTAATCTTTTTTGCATCATACATTCCAATACATTCATCTCTGCCTTCACAATGGCATGCATTTCCCGTTTCAATGTTGTGTACATATCATTTTTATGTGCCACCCCAGTTGCATGCATCTCTCTTTCAATATCCACTGATGGGCCCGCCATAGCGTAGCAGCATCCACACAACTCTCAACCCTATGGATAAGGAGAAGAGGTCAATGCAGGAAGCTTAACCTGGCTAGCACATGAAGGAAATCCTACCGTGTCAACGTAAGAGAGTAGTTAACTTAATCAAGGGCACTAATCTAGTCATTAACCCACTCCTACAAGCTAATCAAATGAGCAAAGCAATGATGATGCTCACTCATTCACTCAACAATCTATGCTAACCTCTTCTTCTCTCTAGATTAAGCTAAATACACACACACACATTCCCTTCACTACAAGCTCATTAACATAAGCTAATAACAAAGAAGACTAAGCATGTGATTAAGCAAGCAATGCTACACATTTAAGAATCAAACCCACACATTCAAGCAAGCAAGAAAGCATAGAATCTATCTACTATCCCGCACATGCTTCCCAAGCCCAATAAGCAAACCCACAAGCTAGATTAGTAGACTAGAAATCCTTAAATCAATAGACAAAGCTCTTACACTAATGAAAGAATGATTAGAGAGCTTATCCACTACTCAATCACACATGAGCAAGGAGTCATTGCTTCTCATTCATACACTAGAAGAGAGAGAGAGAGAGAGAGAGAGAACACAATGAAGAGAAGCCATAGCCAATGTATTAATCATAAAGAGTTAATCACAATTAGGCTTGGAGCTTAGATAAGCTTAGCTAGAGATGGAGAGCTCTTCTCTTTACAAATGACCAAAAAAGCCCCAAATTCTTAGTTGTGTTCACTTATATACCTAGGTCAAAACTTACTAGGTTTTTCACACTTGGGCGGACACTACTAAGAAAATGGATAAATTACGAGAAAATAGGCTAAGAATTTATACAACGTGGAACTCTCAAACACATCATGTTGGAGAGGCGTACCAAATTTCATCCCCATCCCACACCGAACATGTGCGCGGGCGCGTTCAAAATGCAATTTTTGACCATAGGAAATCCATTCACGTGTGTTGGGGTCACTATTGGATAGTGGCATCCACACACACTCATCTCATGGAAGGAGAAGAGGTCAACTTGTGGAGAGCTTAACCCGGCTAGCACATGGAAGAAACCTTGCTTTGTCAAGGCAAGGGAGTTTATAGCTTAATGCAAAGGGTAGCCTAATGGTCCTAAATCTATGCACACACACACTAACTAAGTAGATTAGCTATGAAGAAGCTAATCCACTCACTCTCACCTTATGCTACTCACACTCGCTCAATGGACTCAACTCTTAGCATACACATTACTCTTGCAAGAAGCTCATTAACTACAGCTAATTAGCAAACCCACAATGACAATGCTTATGCTAATCTACTCATTCAAACAAAGAAACACACACTCAAGCAAGCAAGTTAAACAAAGATTCATCTACATTCCCATACATGCTTCCCATACCCTTATTGCAAACCCACAAGCTTGAGAATGATTAGCAACAATGCTTAAACAAATAGAGAAGAATCCTTAATCAAAGAAATAAATAGAATGGTAGCTTATCAACTACTCAATCACACATGAGCATTGATGCTTGGCCATACATTCATTCAAAGAGAGAGAGAGAAGGAGATACACTTAGAGAGAAGCCATAGCCATGTATTAATCATAAAAGATTAACTACATAAGAAGCTTTCCATGGGAGCTTGAAGCTTTCCATGGAAGCTTGGAGCTTAGCTCAAGTTAGAGGAGGGAGTATAGACTTTGAGAGCTCACTTTTGCAAATGACCCAAAAAGCCCTCAATTCTTAGTTGTGTTGACTTTTATACCTCACTTTCTAGTATTTTCACACTTGGGCAGACAACCCACTAAGAAATTGGCTAAAACATGGGAAAATAGGCTAAGAATTATACATTGTGGAACTCTTACGAGCCCGTCTTCCGTCTTGACACACATTACATTGCACTTAGGCGGGATTCACTTAAAAATAGGAAAAAGTCTTCAAAACCAGTTTCCCGGGTTCCCGCTCCCGCTGCTTACTCTCTTTGTTTATAGCTCCCTCTCTCTTGACATTGGCTCATTGTGCGGTACCTGCTCTTCATTACTCGTAACCCGTAATCCGAACGGCTCAAAAGTCCTAAAAATGGAAACTTTCCTGTTTTGGCGTACTCACATCCCTGTTTTGGCATATTGCTCCCGCAGCTCCTCATAACTTTTCTTCATGCATTTGTCGCCCGTTTGCTTGTAAGGACCAAAGGCAACTGTTCCCCGAACAATCCCCCAAGTCTAAACCATGTACGTCCTCGGACATGCTTCAAAGGTGTCTGTTGTTGTTCTTTTGTGTGTGTTGCTGCACAAGTAAGGTTAGCAGCCAACAATAGTCCCAAAAAATCTTTCACAAGTTGATTGCTTCAGCAAGTTAGTGTAAAACGGATGAAAGTTAGTCACGTATGGCTGTTGTGCATGGCTTCAATTCATTGAAGTATCATTTTTATGGCAAATGTTTGAATTTCTTGCTTACATGCGTGTGTTACACATATTTTTGGTAACCATAGTGAGTATGAAAATGAAGTTAGTGTGAGGGTTAAAAGGTTAGTAGCAACCAACATGTGAAAAGATTTTCGAGAAACCGTTACCACTGTACTACTACGACACAACACAGAAGACTCCCCCAAGTCTGATTGTTATTGTGGGTGAGACATGCTGTGTAAACTACTTGGTTGATTGCCGAATCTTTGTTGTTTTGCCTTGTAATTGTAGAGGTGTGAAACTTCTTGAGGTTCTGCTCTGCAGAAGTAGCTTGATATCGTGAAGAACCTGCAACCTTTTAGAATAGAAGTGCATTCATAAAAATGCCCTTATCTTCCTTAGCATTGTAGTACCTGCATTTATTTGTGCTTCAAGTGCATGGGTATTTCTCAGAAGCGTGCCTTATGCAATGCTCGGGTTGAGCCTTAAATGCTTCACAGAGAATGCATGACAAAAGGCATATGCTGTGCAAAAAAATCCTAAGGGTACTTAAGAGATCTGCCGAGGTAGTCAGTTAAGTGGCGTTTGTTGATGAGGATGTGTTTCTCACAACCCATATGCGGTGCTGAAGAGTATTTTTGATGGTATGGCCTCAGTTTTGTGCATATTGATTATTATGGTATATACAAAAAGGTTTATGGATGAAGGGAAAAAACCACTTGGGAAAAAATTGCCTTCATCTTTATTAAGTGCCCAGCTGGTGATAAGCATGTTGTTGTTTACTGCTTTGTGCTCTTAGGGATATTATGATACTTGAGGTAGAAACGGAGCACATTAACCATACAAGACGGTTCATGGTCTCACATTTATGCGGTCAAGTGGCATTTGTCATAGAGGTTGCGTAAAATAAAGTGTATTCTGCGTGAGTGAAGGGACTCTTCTCTTTCTCCATTTAGTTTAATAGACTTCGACTCTTTGCTTACCCATCCGGCATAAGCGACACACTAATATATCCCGCTCACCGGCCAGGACTTAGACACGCATAAAAACAAACAAAAATAAAAGAAAAACATATTTACATGCGGTCTAGTCACAGGTATTACTTGAAGCTGTGGGACTGACGCCTTGCTCATTTGGTGGCTCAACTGCCCGACTCTAGACTCTTATGCTCGCAGCTTGAACTGTAGCAACCTGACCTGACTTGAAAAAGTAGAGTGTTGGCGGAGCATGGCTGCTCTTTCCTTTATGGTTAGACATTCAGAATGTGACTCATTAATGGTGTGCGGTAGCAACGTGGTTGTGCTTGTTGGATTCTTGAATGTCTTCTTTGAAGTCTCGAGGTGGACAGCAGGCTGCTTTGTTTGTGGCAGTGCCTTGAAGTTGGAAGGAGGAATGCAGTCTTCATTCATTTTCTCCTTGCCCTTTATTTGTGGAGTTGGTATTGCTCGATCTCTTGTCAAACCCTTCTGTTGAGGTGGTGTACCAATGGACATAACTTCTTTGACCACAATAGCTTCCTCTTGGCTTGGTACCACTTTTTGTTTTGGTTTCCAGTATTGATGTATCATCGGCCTGCTCTTTGTTGGTGCTATCGCTTTTGAACTTGAAGCCTCTGAATGCGATTGACATGCTTTGAGTTCAAAGGTTGCTGCCTTGTGTGGTGCGTTCTTTACCTGTGGATTTGGAATTGACCTCCTTAAGCTTGGCTTTGGTAGCCACAACTGATGGTTACCTTCATAGTAGCCTTGGGCTTTGAGTAACTTCTTTGGGACACCCACCGTTTCTGAGTTTTGTATGCCCGTTGGAAGTGTACTCCTTGTGCTGGCTTGTTAGGTCTTCTTCTTTTAGTTTTAGACTTTTGCTTGTGTAACTGCTGTGGAAATGCTACCTGAGAAGTGCTGGCTTCAGTTGCTTCCACTGTAACAGGCTGTTTGTTGCACTGAAATGGTTGAATGGTGAGCCTTTTGTTGCTCATGGTTAGGTTGATGACTTGTTGATCCCAATCAACTGTACATCTGTGCCAGGCCATCCAATTCCTTCCAAGTATGACCTGGTGAGCACAATCGTCATTGACTGTAACATAGAAAGTACAAGGCTCCTGGTTTCCTTGAAGATATAATGTTGTTGTGAGGATCCCTTGACAAACCGACTCTAAATTGGTGAAGCTACTGAAAATGGCAGTTGATGGTAGTAGCTTGTTGGCCTGAAGGCTTTGACAAACTTCTTGGGAGAGCACATTGACATCCGCTCTTGAATCCAAGATTGCCGTGCAGTTGATGTTTGCAGAAGAGATTCCAATGGATACCAGTAATGGTTCCGTGTAGTCCTCCACCTCCAAAGTTTTCAACTTTACCATGGAGATTTGTAATCTCCTGGCTTTATCTTTTGCAGCTCTTTCCTTGGCTTCAGCTTGAGCTTGTTCCTTAAGCTGTTGAAGCGCTAATTTCCTTGTTTTTGCTGCGTGCATACACTCAAGCATATCATCTGTTAAAGCCTCATGAAAGCGCTTCAATCTACTTCCGTTGATAAATGATCCCATAGGTTCACCATCGAGTGTTTCCAACCTTACTGCCCCTCCATTGGTGATCTCATTGATGACAAAAGGACCAAGTCCTCGCATTTTGAGTTTTCGTTTTTGTTTTTTTAGTGTATAAAGTAACACTAGATCTCCATGCTGGAACTCTTTTGATCTTACATTCTTATCATGCCAGCGTTTTTGTCTTCTTTTTTCGGAATACATGCCTGCAATGGCTTGTAGCCTTGTTTCATCTAATTTCTCTAAGTGCTCTATCCTGCTAGCCAATTCATGTCCAGTCCATTCTAGGGACGTAGCAACACGTAGTGCAGGTACTAAGAACTCAATAGGAAGGATGGCATCTAGTCCGTAGACCGAGTTGAAAGGTGTAGTGCCAATCGACGTTTTGTAAGCCGTCCTATAAGCCCATAATACGCTGTGTAGTTTTTTCTCCCAGTCACTACGAGATCCCTCAACTACCTTTGTCAATGCTGTGCAAAGGATCTTGTTAGTGCTTTCCGCTTGTCCATTTGCTTGGGGATGGTATGGAGCTGACCGTCTGTGAATGACCATGAACTCAGCAAGTAAGTATTCAATCACTTCATTGATAAAGTGTTTGCCTTGATCACTTACTATCTCAATTGGAAGTCCATAGCGAGTGAATACATACTCGTAAAGGAATCTTGCCATGGTTCTTGCATCATTTTTGACTGTGGCTTTTGCTTCCACCCATTTTGTCAAATAGTCTGTGGCTACAATGATATACTTAGCATGAGAGCCCCTCGCGGGTGGCTTGATCGGTCCTACAAAATCTATTCCCCATTTGGCAAAAGCCCTAGTGCTCATCATAGGCCATAAAGGCATATTATCGAACATGGTTGGGGTCTTAGATCTTTGGCATTGATCACACCGCTTGACAAACTCTTGAGCATCATGATAAAGTGTTGGCCACCAAAGACCCGACCAAAGAATGTTTCTAGCAGTGGTTTCTCCTGAGAAATGTCCACTACCAATTCCCTCGTGTGCTTGTTGTAAGATTGGGATATATTCATGCTCGCATATGCATAAGCGCAAATTCCCATCTTTTCCCTTCTTGTAGAGCTCTTCACCTAAAAGTGTATAAGTGACTGCATCTACCTCCAACCATGTACAATTGAGCCCCATGCCTATTCTCTCCTATGTGCACAAGTTTTATGTCCAATCCATAGGTCGGATTGTTTGTGCTTGGAGATGGCATAAAAGGATTAGTATTCCCTCCCATGGAAGTGGAATCACCCATTTGATTGGATGCTTCACTTTCCGATGAGGACGTAATGTATGTTGAGTTAACAGTCGTTTCCTCGGTGATTGCACCGAGTGTTTGTTGGGTCTTTATGCCGCTCCCTTGGGTAGATACCTTGGAGATTACGCTAGAGCCGGAAGCTATGGACTTCCTTGACCTTAAGTGCATATGGATAGGTTGCAAAAAGTGTGATGTGCTTTACCACTTGATTACTCTAGTGTTTCAAACTTTTGCACTACCCCTTATCTAGCTACTCATTTTTTATTTTTTTATTTTTTAAATTTTTTGGTTCTTTTCTTGATTTTTTTAATCTTTTTTTTAAAAAAGTAATTAATAATGTGCTTTTTTGTGCTTTTTATGTGCTTATGTAGTTAGAAAAGTGAGGAGATGTGATTTTGCACTTTTTGTTTGCTTTAGAGAAGTATTTTTAATGTCTCCTTTAGTCCCCTTTTAGGTCCTGTGTGCAAATTTAAGTATGAGATTTGGGGGATTTTGGATGCAAGGTTGCAAATTGGTCCTAGTCCTTTGCCTTGGTTTAAGTCTACTCTCCTGCTCCTATTGCATTCAACCTCCACACCTTCAAGCAACCGGCTGTAGCCTACTCAAGATGAGGTGGTTGTTTGCAAAAGCGCACGGATCCTAGGGAAATTTCGGCAGCACCTCCCCCTTTCAGGGTTAATGCGCCGTCCTAGGGCCGCTTTGCTGAGCAAAGGGTAGACGCAAACGTCTCTTCCGGCGCTTGAAAAGCAACCAGGAACCAAATGTGTGTGACGGTACTAGCCCCGTCCCCGGTCTCAGAGCAAGCTCTGGCCAATAGATCAAAAAACGAAGCGCTCCGGTACCTGCAACCTGCAAACAATATCACAATCCTAACATGCAATGGCTCTAGGGGCTCTGGGGCTCTACCTACACACCTACTCTGTTCAAATTTCAGCCTCTGGTTACCCCATCGACAGCAGTAAAAGAGGTCAAAATGGTATCACAGATAGCTCACAGCATGCTCACACTCTGTCTGACCTCAGAATTTCAAAAAAGTTTTTTGTGCTCCTATGAGGTCACTCCATTGACAGGCTGCCTGTCGATGGGGTAAACAGAGAGGAGAATTCTGATGGGCAATGGGGTGCAGCAGGTAGGCAATGCCTATGGGATGCCTAGGATGCTAAAAATTCAGCTGAATGATGACTTTGCAATGACTTTAGCATCAATTTTGGCGCGGAAGCTCATAGCTTAGCAAGGTCAACTGACTATCTCGACGGTCACCGTTCCTTGCTGCTTGAGTTTAGAGTAGTCCTCGGTCGGAGCCGATTGTACCCGATACACTCACTCGGGAGTACTAGG
The DNA here is from genome assembly GCF_041138505.1 of Cibotium barometz. Taxonomy (NCBI): domain Eukaryota; kingdom Viridiplantae; phylum Streptophyta; class Polypodiopsida; order Cyatheales; family Cibotiaceae; genus Cibotium; species Cibotium barometz. The sequence continues at coordinate 15,039,930 of NC_141073.1, forward strand.
AAGTGGACAAGATCATATCAATTGACATAGCTAAGGAGAACTTGACCCTAGCCTAGTTGACACCAAAAGCCAATGCAAATGCATCATGCAAAAGATCTTTTCACTTCCAAGGTTTATTTCTAAATGCCAATGCAAAGGATATCCTCATACTACAAAGCATTTCAGTGCTTGATCACCTTGACCTTATTCTTCACAATTCCAAGAAGACCTCAACCATTTAGAACCATCCCATCAATGGTCATGACCATCGAAACCAAATCTTCAAGACCATGTCCATCATACCCAAGGCATAAGAAACCACAGGAACCATTTTATGAGAAAAAGAACCATGACATAAAAAAGCATGCCATAGAGGAAGAGGTATCTCTTTCCCAGATTGAAAATAGACAAATTATTGTACAGGAAGATGAGAGAGAGAGAGAGAAAAAAAAGTAGCCTCATACCTCGTATGTACAAGAGAAGAAAATCGAATGTCGGGATGTAAAGATACGAGTTGAGTGGGAGGGGGGGTTTTATATTGATGAGAATAAAGGCTCAGCTAATCTCATACACTCATCAAAAGAGAGATAGAGAGCTCTCTTGGGTAGCCAATCATCAACAAGAGAAGGGTGGTCCATCCACCACCAATGGAGAGAAAGAAACGGAGAGAAACCCCACTCTTTTGTTGACTAAGGAGGAGCGATGGTGTGGGGAGCAAAAAAGTGGAGATATGCCTCTAATGGGGTCTCCCTCACACGTCGAAACTCACACAAAACACAAAAGGGGCACCACCAACTCATACCCTAGCTGGAAGGGAACAAAACTCACACACACTTGCATACACTCACCCGCTCTTGAAACGAAACTTCAATCTTCTTCAACCCTCATCCACCAACCACCCCAAAAAACTTGAAATCCCACACGTACACACATACAACAAGACACACAAAAGGAGTTGGGCACATCAACAGCTACAACCCTCTACTCAATTGATATATATGTGCATAAATGGGTACACTCCCTTGTACATAGGCTCAAAGCCATAAGCAAATAAAAGGAGAGAGAAAAAGGGAGAGATGGATTAGCATGAGTAAGAGCAGGGGCCATCACCGGCACACACACACACACACTTCACTCATACATACACACATCCTCTCTCAAAACCAACACAAGTATAGACAAATATTCTTCTTCATAGTTTGTATAATGGCAAAGCTTCAGCTTTAGCATGGCTTCCACATAGCTTTCGTAACTTTTTCTATGTACAAAGAGCTCATTAAATAGGCTAGCTAAAAGGTGCTCAAAAAAAGAAAAACAATACATGTATGCCAAGTGGTGGCCTCTCAAAGAATTACTAAAACACTCCCATGTCTTTGCATGGGAAAGGGCATGGGCAAGTGGTTTTTTCCTTTTCTCTTATCTCTCTCTCTCTCTTCTTATATATGTGTGTGTACATGTGCTTAGCATGCATTGAGTTGCTCTTTATAGCTAGTCAGGTTGCCTTCATGTGGGAGACATGCCTTAATTTCCAGACTTCTTGTTTTAGGAGAAGGCCCCTTAACGCGGGTGGGAACCACCTCTTATCTAGCCAGGGCCCCAAATGGGCCCTAGCTCCATGGGCGGCCCCCCCGGTGTGAACCCTGCATCACCATCGTCATCAACACCACCGAGATCACCATGAAACCTATACCCGCAGTCCACCATAGCCATGGACAAGCACCATCAAGGAGACCACCATGAAGGCGGCCACATATAGCAGCAGCAACCCGCTGTCATGGCGCTGCGAGGGATTACCACCGCCATCTTGCATAACCAACAACAGCCACAAGAGCGCATAGACACACAACAAAGCAGCCATCACACACAACAACCGAGAGCAATAGCCCGCCATAGCCTCCACAAGGAGAGCTCCAAGGAGCAATGTCTCGTGAGAGACAATATGAAGAATGGCTTCATTTTGCTTTAAATACCATAGGCTACAAGTGTAGTTTTACTCATACGGGATTTATCCCATGTGCAAGGCTGCCACATGTCAGTCTCACAAGAAGCCTCCAAGGAGCAATGTCTCGTGAGAGACAATATGAAGAATGGCTTCATTTTGCTTTAAATACCATAGGCTACAAGTGTAATTTCACTCATATGGGATTTATCCCATGTGCAAGGCTGCCACATGTCAGTCTCACAAGAAGCCTCCAAGTCCAAGCTACCGAAAACACAAAAAAATTGATTTTTTTTCCCTTCTTCTCAACTGGCCTAGTGCCCTAGTTTTGCATGACTGCTCTAGCCAAATGACTACTCCAAATGAAAAACCACCTTGATAGCCCTTTTGCTCACATGTTCCAACACATCTCATCTTCATCCAGGTTCTCGAACCCTTGGAAAATCAGCCCCAAAAGTGGGTGGTTGCACCATTTGCAATATCCCCGGGCATAGATACCCTCCTTTGATGCTTAATAACTTGCAACTCAAACCTCTGATTGATAAACTAATCATATAGCCTTGTAGCCGTCAACTTCTACTACATTCCAAAGCTTTTATCCACTTGCAACCGCTTGTCCAAGCACCCGCTATTTAGCTCCGAAGTTGGGTGGTTGCACCCTGCCAATCTTCAAACAAACTTCATTGTTGTCCATGGATGGTGCCCATACCTCTGCTTCTGCTTTGATGCATGCACCTGTGCTTCAGTTGGGGGTTCCTCTTGCTGCAAAATCTCCAGACAATGGCTTGATCCTCTGGTGCATAAACGGCAATGTGCACATTCGTAGGGACAACATTTCAAAAAGACCGTCCATCGGGCACTGACATGAACTTTTTGAAATAGCCCCGACTAGGCGTACATGGCCCCTAGATTGCACTAGTCGGTTGCAGCCCCTACCTTGCCTACATCAACGCACACGGCATACATGTCCACCTTAGCACTGTTCAGTGCAATATTGTTTGCAACAACCCTTGCTTCGTGTTATAGCCACGGATTATGGCCCTTTGTTAATGGAAAATGAATCTATCTATGTAACTCACATTCTTTGAATCTCCTTTAATAATTGCCACTTGATCTCTTTTGTCATATTGCTTGTCCATTTCACACCCATAAGAACTCAAATTTCCAAGCTACATAAAATTCTAAGTATTTAAAAAGAGTAAACTTATGTGAAACCAAAAAAATCACACTGTTGATAATTGCCAAACAAAAAAGATGATGTCCTGTACTCACCATGTTTGACATAGATCCACTTTCAACTTGCATTTGCTTCTCCAATCCCTCGTTCACTTCATGAGAAGTCTCACTTTTCTCACCTTCTACACAAAGTGTCAAAATTTATCACACATGTAAGCACTCAAATTTCCAAGCCACATAGATCATAGAAAAACATATAGATAGATAGATAGAAATATAGACAGGTAGGTAGTGATAGATTGATAAAAATATATATCTATCGTACGTAGATAGATAGATGGATGAATAGATAGTAGATAGCTAGGTAGATAGATGAATAGATAGGAGGATAGATGGATGAATTGAAATGTAGATAGATGGATGGTTCTATAGCACATATACATAGATAGATATATAGAAATATAGAAAGAAGAATATTATATATATATATGTGTGTGTGTGTGTGTGTGTGTGTGTGTGTGTGTGTGTATAACCAGATAGATAAATAGATCTAGATTGATAGATAGATGAAAGATATATAGATAGATATATTGATAGAAAAGAAAGATAGATAGATAGATGGAAAAAAATGAAGATAGATAGATCAGAATAGTACATACATATATAGATAGATAAGGAGATGAATATGCATTCCGTTTGCATTTTGTATGCTCCAAATATGCTCATTACGTAGGTTTTAGTGATCAAAAGATAGATAGATAGATTAGAATAGTACATACATATATAGATAGATAAGGATATGAATATGCATTCCGTTTGCATTTTGTATGCTCCAAATATGCTCATTACGTAGGTTTTAGTGATCCTTTACAACTTGTAGCAAAATATGTTAAGGCATTATAGTACACCATGATACCCTATTTTGCCCATTGTCTTAGAGAAAATAAATACATACATACATTGATAGATAGATTGATGGAAGGATTCTAATATATGTATAAATAAATACATAATAGTTGATAGCTAGATAGATTGCTAGATAAATTGATAGATGGATAGATTGATTGATTGATGCATCAATTATATATATGTGTGTGTGTGTGTATGTGTGTGTGTGTGTTTGTGGATAAACATACAATAGGTGCTAGGTAGATAGATGGATAGACATATTTGATAGATAGATATATAGATAGATAGGTAGATAGATAAGAAAAGTAGATAGATTTGTAGGTAGATAGATAAAGAAGATAATAGATGACTAGATAAGTAGATAGGTAGGTAGGTAGGTAGACAGATAAAGAAGATAATAGATGACTAGATAAGTAGATACGTAGGTAGGTAGGTAGGTAGATAGATAAAGAAGATAATAGATGACCAGATAAGTAGATAGGTAGGTAGGTAGATAGATAAAGAAGATGACTGAATATATAGATAGATAGGTAGATAGGTAGATAGATAAAGAAGATAATAGATGACTAGATAAGTAGATAGGTAGGTAGGTAGATAGACATGTAGATAAAAATGGAGATAGTTAGATAGAAAAAGATAGTATATATTGATAGGGAGATATATAGGTAGCTGGGTAGGGTAGGTAGATGAGATACACAGATAGATAGAGAGACATATCAATAGGTAAATATATTGATAAAGAGATAGATAGATAGATAGATAAATAATATATAAGTAGATAGATGATGATATGTGGATATCTATTTAACTATCCAAAGCACTATGTATCATAGACACAATATGGATGGACACATAAACATGTGGAGAGGTTGGTGGATGCAGATATATAAATAGATAGATGGATATATAGATCAATCTATCAATCAATAGATATGAAAAAGCAAGGAAGGATGGCTAGATGGATATGAAGATGAAGAAATAGACAAATAGAGTGATTGATTGATGGATGAATGGATGGTTATATAAGTATGGATAAATAGATAGATAGGTAGAAGATTGAAGAGGTAGATAGATAGATAGATTAATGGCTAGATACATAGATACATGGTACATAGGTAGCTAGGTGGATGGTCATATATTTATTAATAAATACATAATATAGAACTAGATCACTGAAAGCTTCTTGTAAAACAAGTTCTATCTTGAAGATTTTTTTTTTAAAATTAAGTTCTTTTGGAAAAATAACATTTAAGAAAATCAAATTTTAAATGGAATGGAAATAGTAGCCTGTTTTTTCTTTCTGACTGTAAAACATGAAAGCCAAAGAGGTCCTTAACAAGCATCTCCTTCTTTGGTCTTGGTATCACGAAAAATATGGTAGAGGGTTTGTTTTTTTGGTCAATAAACTCTAAATTGTCAAAAACGATAATTCCTTTCTTGGGGAGTTTGTGGTAATGCTTGCCAAGTCTTCCTTGTTTCCTTTTTCCACCCCAAGGACCCTTTTCGATTTGGTGGGTGGGGCTAAGTATATGCCAAGTATTCAAATGATGCCAATTTGTTGTATTTTTAAGGTGGGGTAACATATTCATAGTCCTGTGTGTCCATGTGATAACAATTTTAAGAGTTGTAGTTTATGTCACACTTGGCTACAAAGTGCCAAAAGTTGGTCACCTCTATCTTGCAACCACCCAGCAATATTTTTTGGAATTTTTTGCTTCTTGCTTAGTTAAAACCATTGTAGTAAACTAATTATTTGGCGGTCGTGATTCTGGTGTGTAAAGGCCCTTGATGCATGTGTGAATGGCCCTCTATTAGTTATACCTGAACTAACCTCAATCTAGCTAGGTAACTAGACCTTATCTTCATCATTGAGCGGCAAATTGCCCGCCAAGAAGCTAAGGTGCAGACTATTGCAATCTCGCGCCATGTCGATCTACTGAAGGCATTTAGCTACGCAGAGATGAGAGAGAGAGAGAGAGAGAGAGAGAGAGAGAGAGAGAGAGAGAGAGAGAGAGAGAGAGAGAGAGAGCTGCTCAGAGCGCTAGTGCATATTGTACTAGCTAGTGGCAAGCGATAAGCGCACAGAGAGAGAGAGAGAGAGAGAGAGAGAGAGAGAGAGAGAGAGAGAGAGAGAGAGAGAGAGAGAGAGAGAGAGAGAGAGAGTTGCAGCTATAGATCTACAGAGCGCAGCAGCTATACAACGTCCTTCACTTCGACCAGCTTCTCTGCAAGGTTCTATTTCGGGCTGGTTGTGTGTGTGTGTGTGTGATATTGCTTATCATGCTTATCTCTTGTGTACTGTAATGGTGCCTATATTTGGTCATGATTTTGTTGGGAAAGGACGTAGGCGCAGATCAATTTTGCCGCTTGATCAAGCTTGGAGGCTCTGTGATCAGTTTTGCCGCTTGGAGGCGTTGTAGTTGCGACGCTTGATCGAGCTTTGCCACTTGGAGAGCATCCAATAATTTATTTTTCCAGGTATTTTTATAGTACCCATGATACTTTCAAAACGTGTATACTTTCCTCTTCATCTAATAGACTCAATGTCATTTAATATGGTATAAATTTATAATATGGTATAAATTTGGTGTTGTGCATCATATATATATATATATATATATATTAGGCTTACTAAAAACTACATTGTAAAAAATAGTATAAGTTTGTTTATATATAAATTTTCTCTCAACCTATAAAGTCATAAATAAAAAGATTTTTTCAAAGTCATAAATAAGAAGACATTACTAGTTGTAGCAAAGGATCATACTTTCAAAAAATGTATTTTTTGTAGTTAAACTAAAGATGAACTAAAGATGAAAACTAGTAAGTAGAAAAAGGTGGTTTCTATATGAAATTGAGTGTAACATCTCGATGATCAATGGGAGGGAATCTTGTTCTAGGTGGGGCAAGGGCCTATCCGGACAATCCCTTGCCCAATGATCACTGTTAAGCCCTTTTAGCATAGCGGCTCTTTTCTACGACACTCCAAAGAGATGTCTATGGAGAGATTAACCCAACTAGCTCACGGAGGTTACCTCACTTTGTCAAGATGAGGAAATATCTAGCTAAATGCTTAGGTAGGACTTACGATTGTTCTTAAGCACACACACACACTTAACCAAGCTAATTAGCAATAGAAATGCTAATCAACTCACTCTCTACCCACCCTAATTAACTTCAAATCAATGTAATGAAGGCTTGCCTTGAACCCACAAGCATTAGCAAGCAATCAACAAGCTTTATCTATTCACTAATATCCACTAATGGCAACCCACTAATGAATGCTAGGTCTAAGATTAACTCATAAACACATGCTACTAATTGGAATCATTAACCTAATCAAGCAAAGCATAGACTCATAAGCTACCATTGCAAGCATTTCCTTTCAAGTGCTTATTCACCTCTTTCTTCAATGTTATTCATGCCCTAATGCAAGCAACAAGGTTACTCACTTCAATGCTAATAAAGCTAATTAAGCACACACACACACACACTCCTTTGATTTAAAAAAACATACACACATAGAGTCATCTACTTAATCCTATAAAGAAATATTCATCCATGCACACTTGATCATTGTTTTAATTAAATAGAGAAGAGAGAGAGAGAAACCATTGCCATTGCTCATTAATTAATCATGAATATATTACAATAGAGAAAGCTTAAGCAAGGATGCTTGCAACTAGCTTGGTTTAGATTAGAGTAGCGGGTTTAGGGAGCTCTTAGCTAGAATGTTAAAGCTCTACTTCAAGAATAACCAAAAAGCCCTCACTTCTTAGAGTTGTTCACTTTTATACCTAGGTTTAACTTACTAGGCTTTTCACACTTAAACCAAGTAAAAATGATAGTTAAGCGGATAGATGGGTTGTGGGTTTACAATTTGGAACTCCATGAGCCCACAGATCAGCTAGGTGATATATATACAATGTACTTTGGCGGGAATCACTACAAAAAAGGGTTCATGGCTTCAAAAATGATATTTCCCGCACTTTAGGATTTCGCACTCTTCCCATGACAATGGTCCTCTTTTCTTTATGTACCTGTTACCTATTATCGTACCTGTCCCTGTTGATGTTCTCCAAACAATCCCCCTTATCTAAAGGATGTTCGTCTGTGGATATCTCAAACAATAGGTGTTGTGGGTGGTGGAGGGTCTCTTCTTGAAGGGCCGGCTCCGTCTTTTGGGTGTTCGTCATGTCTTCTGTAAGTCCTTTTTAACTTAAATGGATTTATGTTAGAAGGTTGACCTCGGCCTTGTTGTCTAGCAAAGTGGCCTCGTGATGCTGAAGGTGTTTTGTATCCTGCTTGGTCTAGGAGGTTTTTTACTTGAGCTAAAATCTCGAAAGTATATCCTGCTGTTGGAAGGTTAGTCCTAGGCCTAACTACCCTGATGGCTTCATCCATTTCTTCCATTCTGGCTATCCTCTATGGATCTGTTACATCTGGTGGTGGTGTTGGAATTTCTATTTCTTCCACTACATACACCATAATGCGTTGAGTTACTGTAGCATTGCTATAGAAGCAACTACTATTGTAAGATTCTATGAAACCTGTAGTGAACATCTCTTCAAAGGTCTTCATATCAGAGCTTTTCATGTACCTGACTCTGGCATATAATCCATGGACCTGCTTTGGAGCTGGCGCTAGGTCAAAGTCCCATGCAAGCCCTGCATCTCCCAAGTTAAAACAATGTCAGACTCTTTCGCGAAGCCTGATCTCCTGAAATTTTGTGAATACCCTCATAAGCAACCTCAAAATCTTGCAAAATATTTTACATGAAATATCTGGCACGTCGGCGTAGATCTTGCTGTAGGTCCTACATTGTTGCAAGAACCAATCCTTGGTGATCTCTATAAAATGCTAAGGGTTGGGTATGCTTGGGTAGTTGAGAGCCATGGGGTTTGATCATCGGGTTCTCTCAAAATCTGCCCAAGAGTATCTGCGCGCCTGCAGAGGCAATAGGTGGGATATGTCCTCAGGATTTGGGGGAAATTGTAGAGGATCAAAGAGTCCCCTCTCTCTTTCTCATCCATTCCATCCTCCACGAGAGTTGATTCTCCAAAAGTTCTGCTATACTAGGATTGATTGGATGGATGTTATATCCTGCTCCCGTCGGCTCTGGGTTCTCCAATTCCCATTGCTCCCATTCCCGCTCCAAAGCAGCTTGCATTAGTGGAAAGCTTTGGGTGGTTGATTTGGCCATAAATGCTTTTCCAATTCCCTAATATGTGCTTCATGCACATATTGTCATCGTACTTGCTCACTGAGGGTAGCAAACATTTCTTTTATCATTTCCCATGTTGGGTCTTGCTCTGCAGCTGGGTGCTCTTCCTCCTGCTGCTTGACATTTAGAAATTCTTGTTCTTGTTGCAGTATCTGTGGGGCTACCACTTGTGGCTACAACATTTTGGCTGGCTATGACAATGGTGCATCTGCCTTTGGCTCAGGCCTTACCCAATCAAATTGGCTGGGAAGACTAGGTGGTTTCCATGTAGCTTTAAGTGCTTCCCTTACTTATGCATCTCCTTTACTAAAGCTGCATTCTCCAATCTGCTATTACTGAGAAGTCTTCTTGTGTCTTCTAGCTCTTGTCTCAGCAAAAAACTGGCGTTCTTCATTCGTAGTCGATGTACTGGTGCTTTTGTTGGGCACAATTACACCACTTCCCAATGCAAATCTGTATGCCTTTTTTGTTTGATCATACTTGTCCTGTGCTATAGACAACAATTGAGCAGTCTTAGATGCAGCTTCTTGAGCTCTTAATATTTCTGCTTTTGATACGGCCTTTGCCGCTTCTAGCTTTCTACCATCCTCACAGCGCATATCTTCCGTATGCAGGGCTATGTCGAGTTCGTCGGTAAGGCACTCTGCCTTCCACTCCAAATCAACAATGTCGAACTCGAGATCTTTAGCTCTACTTTCCAAATCCAATTTTTCTTCTTCCGAAGCTGTGCATCTGCGCACTAGTTCTTCTTTCTCCTTTTTGAGGGTTTCAATAATTGAAGAGGTCTCATCGTATTCAGTTTGCCTCTGCTCCAGTGCTGCTTTTAGAGCTTTTTTCTCAACTGATATGTTATCATGTGACTCCTTGAGGAGCCCGAGCTCGAACTCATTGCTTTCAAGTAGCGCTTTAGTGTTTTGGAGTTCTTGCTTTAATTTTGTTATTCTTTCTTGATCCTTTTTCACCTTCTCATGGCTGACCTTAAGAGTCTCAAAGGATTCAGCCTTGTTCTCCTGCATATTCTCCCATAGTGCTTCGTTAGATGCCACAGATTTTGAATGCATCTTTTGAACATCTGATAGTTCACTTTGTAGTTTAGATACTCTTGTTCTCTGTTCTGTGATGTTCGTTATGTCATCTTCAATCAATTTTTCAGCCATGAACTTTTAAATACCGGGGAACTTTTAAATACCGGGGAGTTTTGAAAACTTGATCACATTATCAAACATGACACCCATGATCTCACCATATTCTGCCGGTTGTTCTTGCACTACCGGGACTTCTTCCCCACTTTTGCTCAGGGCTTCATTTACCCTTTGTGGTATTTCCCGACTCCACGGAGCTCTGTGCAGATATTCAGTTGTTGCCTCAGCTCTTGTTCTTGCTCTTCTTGCTTCTAGTTCTTCATTATTTGCAAAAGGTCTGCCGATGAAAATGTTATCTAGCTTTGTCTCTTCCTGTGCTTTCTCCATTCTTGCCTTCTTGCTTTTATTCTCATGTTCTTGTTCAAGCTTCCACTTTCGTTGTTGGCGTTCAATTCTTTCTTTGGCTTCAGCTTCTTCAGCTCTTTTTCTTTCATAAGCTTCATACACTGTTAGTGTAATTGATTAAGCTCTTATAAATTGTTCTTAATTACGACAATAGCTTGTGTATCTGCGCATAACAATTGTAGTTAATTTAATTTAATTAGATAGGTCTTTCAATTAGCATAATCATGAGCACTTGATAGACATGAGCATAAAGAGAAAAGGCACATATTGAGGGGCCGATTTCATGAGCCCAGCCCCCCCTCGAAAGGCTTTGTATTAATCTTTAGCTCAAGCTCATTTAAGAGTCATTGCTTGAGAATAATACATCATAAGAACCATGGGTTCTAAGATCTCCAAAATCCATACAACTTGATAGCTTTAAGGAGCTTTTTGTAAACATTCTCCTATTCTCAAGCCCTCAAATACCACATGGGCAAAGAAGAACTTTCAGAGAAAAGGAGTAGAGTTCATGTAGATGAAGGAGTAAGCTTTCATGGAAAGCTTTATAAACTATTTAACAAAATAGCTACCAAGGAAGGTAGCATAAGCAAGCTATGTATTCTAGAAGGAGAGAGTTCAAGCATGTAGAGCATGAAGAGAGCTTTTTGCAAGATGGTCTCTATTCAGCCTGCCTGATCACCTCTGTAAAAGGCGCTTTTGGCTTTGATCTCTTCTACAAAGGTGTAGACCTTGAAATTAGCTCAATTTTTGTATAATTTTTTTTGAATTCCAACCTTGTATGAGCAAGTTATGCTCATTTTAGTAAAGACTACTTTCTCCCCCTTTTCAGAAATAGCAGTTTTGACATTTTTGGAAGGAGGGAAGGTCCTGAAGCATGGGGATAGGGAGCGACCTCTTTTGGGATTTCTTTTGGGACTTTTGAAGGGGTAAGTGAGGCTTCTTGGTCCTTGACACCATACACTTACCCTTCTTGCCCAGAAGCCCCCGTTTCCACTACCGTAAGCCATAAATTGTTCATTTTTTGGTCTCCCGGGAATCCGTTTGATCTCTCGGAAATCATAATGAGATCTTAGAAAATTGTCCTTTGCACTTTTGAAGTAGCATTCACCTATAAGCACCTCCTATTGCCTGAATGCACCACTTGCTCATTTACCCTTAGCTTTAATTAACATTCCCTCTCTAGAAATAACTCATTTCTAGTGAGATAATATCCGTTTAAAAGCTAGTAACTTATTTGATGCACTTGTAAAGGTTTATATTTATTTTAGCATTTAGTTATGCCTAAATATACCCCCTTGCATAACATTAGCTTTCCTTTGCTCTCTCTCTCTCTCTCTCTCTCTAGAATGGCCACTTTTTAGAGAGATAAAGTCCTGAAAAGCTCATCAAAATACAATTTGATGACATTACCCCGCCCTTAAATCATAGTCGTCCTCAACTATGCATGTATTTAAGGAAAGGCCTTAACATTTTAGCATGTTGCTTTGGATCCACTTTTAGCTAAATTACACCATTCCACAATAGATGTAATCTACTTGGTACTTGGGAGACACAGCTGCCGCAGCGTGTAACACATGATAGCACATTAAAATACCATTCCGCAATAGATTGATAGTCTATTTAGTGCTTGAGAGACAAAGCTGCCACAAGCGTGTGTCACTCATACATGCATGTACTTAAAAACATTTAAAAACAGAATGAAGACAAAAGAATAGAGAGAAACCCTACTTCATTACCTTTGTTTTACATACTTGTCATGTATTATAACCTTCCATTTGGTTATAAGCATTTACAAGTGTCATTGAGTCCTTAAGCTGCGGCTCAACCATCCATTTAGCATCATCAAAAGAATGATTCTTAAATTTAACTAAATACTTACGGAGAACTTCACCATTTCGTAGCAGCTTATCTTCATGCCTAAGGATACTCTCTGGTTGGAGAATTTCCTCAAGCTCATCAAATTCTGGTGGGTCTTCTATAATAGGATTCGTAGGGGGAGTACCCTTATAAATCTTTAACAAGCTTACATGGAAGGCATTATGAATATGCCAGTGATCCGGCAACTTTAGCCTATAAGTTGTTTCATTTATCCTTTCCAGAATTTGAAATGGACCATAGTAGTGATGTGCTAGTTTGGCATAGTACTTTTGGTGAGCTGAGGGCATTCCTTGCCAATCTTTTCCCGTGGTCTACCATAGGCGAGCCTTGGGAAACTTGAGCAAGACCCAGTCATCTTCCTTGAAATCAAGGGATCTTCTATGCTTGTCATCAGCGCTCTTTTGCTTTTCTTGGGATGCCTTTATAGCGTCTTTTATCTTCTCAAATGATGTTTGAAGATCACGCACATATTCATCTACGACAAATATGTTTTGATGCATCCTCAAGATTGGGGGAACTTTTGTTCTACCCTCAATGATCTCAAAGGGAGACTTTCCCGTAGAGCTATGCACCATATTATTGTATGCATACTCTACTAGGGGTAGGTACTTTTTCCATTGGTTGTGATGTTCTACATCATTAACATAGTTTTCTAGTAGATCCAACACAATGGAATTGACTACCTCACTTTGCCCATCCGTTTGAGGGTGATAGGTTGATGAGAAGTCCAATCTTGTACCCATGTTCTCAAATAGTCCTTGCCAAAAGAGACTCGTCAGGCAAGGATCTCTATCTGAGACTATTGACTTTGGCAAGGCATGATACTTAAATATCTGCGAGATAAATAGAGTAGCCATATGGGGTGCCTTGATAGTCTTTTTGACAGGTATAAAATGTGCTTGTTTTCTAAACCTGTCTACTATTGTCCAAATACCTGTATTACCATGGATAGATTTTGGTAGCCCAAAAATAAAATCCATAGAAATACTCTCCCAAGGATCATCTGGTATAGGCAATGGTTGGAGCAGTTGTGGTTGCTTCCCTCTATCATACTTCACTTTTTGGCACGTCAAGCATTGTGAAACATAAGCTTGTATGTCTTTTCTCATTGACGGCTAATAGAAATATGTCTCTATAGCATTATTTGTTGCTTGAATTCCGCGAAGCCCTGCATAAGGAGGAGCATGGGATTCTAGCATAACCTTTTCTCTCAAACCTTGTGTAACACATAGCTTTGAGTCATAGAGAAGAAATCCATCTTTTAACATGTATGGATCTTGTGTCTTCCCAATGGCTAAAGCAGACATGACATTGGCAAAATCTAGATTAGTAGCATATGCATCTATCATGTTGGATAGATCATTGTGATGTGCTATTGATATAGCATTTACCCTTGGTCTTACAGCGGCGAAGCCCTGTCAAATTTTCTAGAAGAAGCCAACGCTTAAGCTATGGCAAAAGATAAAGGTGACAGAAGGAAAAGAGCACAGCGTACAGAGCTCCCAACCGCACAAGAAGGTGAAATACCACTGGAAGAACAGCAAGGAGAAGCAGGAGAGCCTAGAGTGCCACCCTCCAATGCATTCACGTTCCGTCTAGATCTCTATGTAGCGGATTGCTTCGTGGATTCACACATCCTCATTGAAAGAGGGATCAGCCTGGCAAGAGGTTACTTTTTGGATACCAGGGGGATTGAAGTCAGATTCGACATCCCTACCAGAAGGTTTTTTGCAACTACATACCCTGGATCCGAATGCACCATTCATATGGGAAAGCCTGTGTCTACAAGGATATTTTTCTTTGCCGCCATGGGGGCCTGATTTGCAAAGAGCATGGGAGCTCCTTTCGACAATGGATGACGCCGACAAGAGCAAAGTCACTAATATGGCAGGAAGGGTTGTAGAAGTACATGTCACAAGGGAACTAGTGTGCAACGCATTGCACCTTCCCAGCGACAAAGTACCCTTCAATGATAGAGCCCTGAAGACAGTCAATGATGTGCTCGTATGAGGTGGAACCTAGGTGGGATCAACTCCGCCACCAAGCCATCAGATTGGCACTACAAGTGTACATGCAGCATTTTCACTTTCCATACCCTCATAGATGGAGTGTGCCTGTTGGGGTCACCATTCCTAGTGGCTTCCAATCAACTCTCATCTTATTAATGAAGAAGAGGTCAATGCGGAGAGCTTAACCCAGCTAGCTCACGGAGGATACCTTGCGGTGTCAATGCAAGGGAATCTCTAGCTTAGCAATGGGAGATGACTAATGGTCACTCATCCACTAATGCACACACACACACACTAATTGAATGGGTTTAGCTATGGAGAAGCTAACCCACTCACTCTAATCTCACTCAATCACTCTCAATCAATGTGTTAAGCTATCTATTGACTAACATTCACAAGCCTACAAGCACTTAATCAAAGCCCACAAGTTTAATAGATTAACTACTTAACCCACAAGCCTTAATCTAGCACACAAGCCTTTTCTTAATCAAGCAATGTAAGGAATAGCATTCATTGGCAAGCATTTCTTCATCTAATCAATCATACACATGCATACAATGCTTCAATGCAAGCCTAATAAAGCCACAATCAACCTACACTTAACTAATTAAGAAATAGAATGCTAATCAAGAAGCAACAAGCAAGCACACACACACATAGATTCAATCACATTAAGCAAGAATCACTCATGCATTGCTCACATAAACAAAGAGAAGGTGAAAGAGAAGAAGAGAGAAGCCATTGCCCACTTCATTAATCATAAATGATCTATTACAATGGGTACTTAAGCTATGGAATCTTGAAGCTTAGCTTAGAGTAGAGGAGAGCTAAAATGGAGAGCTCTTTAGAGAAAACCAAAAAGCCCTCATTTCTTAGTTGTGTTGACCTATATACGTAGGTCAAAACTTACTAGTATTTTCACACTTGGGTGGACACCACTAAGAGAATGGCTAAAACACAGGGAAATAGGCTAAGAATTATACATCGTGGAACTCTTACGAGCCCATCTTCCCTCGTGACACTTATTACATTGCACTTAGGCGGGATTTACTTAAAAATAGGAAAAGTCTTCAAAAACCGGTTTCCCGGGTTCCCGCTCCCGCTGCTACTCTCTTTCCTTGTAGCTCTCGCTCTCTTTACATTAGCTTCTCGTGCGGTACTTTCCTTGTATCCCGTAACCCGAAGGGCTTAAAAGATCCAAAAATGGAAACCTTCCTGTTTTGGTGTACCCACATTCTTGTTTTGTCATGTCGCTCCCGCAGTTCTTCATAACAAATGGCACTCTTTTCTTCATGCATTTGTCGCGTGTTTACTTGTAAGGACCAAAGGCATCTGTTCCCCAAAAAATCCCCCAAGTCTAAACCATGTCCGTCCTCGGACATGCTTGAAGTATAGTGCTTCAAAGGTGTCTGTAGTTGTTCTTTTGTGGCGGTGGTGCTGCACAAGAATGGTTAGCAAAAGTGGCAGCCAACTGTAGTCACGAAAAATCCTTTCACAAGTTGATTGCTTCAGTAGGTTAGTGAAAAACTTATGAATGTCAGTCACGCATGGTTTTGCATGGCTCTTTGTTTTAAGTCAAAGAAGCATCACTTAAATTGCAAGTGTTTGATTTGCTTGCTTACTTGCATGCTTTACACATATTGAATTTGTAACCATAGTGATTATGGTAATGAAGTTAATGTGTGGGTTAAAAGGTTAGTAACAACAAACATATGAATGGATTTTTGAAAAACTTACCACTATACTACTACGAAACTTAACCAACATAGCAGACTTGACTCCCCCAAGTCTGATTGTTGTTGTGGGTGAGACGTGTTGTGAAAACCTTTGGGTGTTGGACGTATCTCTTTGGATTTTTGGCTTTGAAAGTGTAGAAGTGTGAAACTTCTTGAGGTGCTGCTGCTCTGCAGAGGTAGCTTGATAACTTGAAGTACCTACAACCTTTTAAAATAGAAGTGCATTCATAGAAATGCTCTTATTCTCCTTAGCTTTGTGGTACCTGCATTTATTTGTGCTTTAAGTGCATGGGTATCACTCAGAAGCATGCCTAATGCAATGCTCAGATTGAGCCCTAGATGCTTCACAGAGGATGCATAACAAGAAACATATGTGGTGCGCAAAAATCCTAAGGGTACTCAAGAGATTTTTTGAGGTAGTTGGTTAAGTGGCTTTTGAAGATGAGGATACTCTTTCTCACTGCCCATATGCTTGTAAGCTCCCTTTTCCCCCCTGAAGCAAGTTGATCGAGCATTGGTGCAAAATAGCAAGGGAAGGGACTGAAGATATCTTTTGTTGGTATCGCCTCAGATTTGTGCATAATGATTTATATACAAGAAAGTGTATGGACGAAGGGAAAAACCACATGGAAAAAAATGCCTTCATCTTTATTAAGTGCCCTGCTGGTGATAAGCATGTTGGTGTATGCTGCTTTGTGCTCTTAGGGATATTATGATACTTGAGGTAGAAACAGAGCACATTAACCATACAAGATGGTACTTAGGCTCACATTTGTACGGTCAAGTGGCATTTGCTGTCGAGGTTCCGAAAAGTAGAGTGTATTGTGCATGAGTGAAGGGACTTTTCTTTTTCTCCATTTAGTGAAATAGAGTTCGACTCTTTGCTTACCCATCCGGCATAAGCGGCGCACTAATATATCCCGCTCACCAACCAGGACATAAAAAAACAAACAAAAATAAACGAAAAACGTATTTACATGCAGTCTAGGCACAGATATTACTTGAAGCTGTAGGACTAATGCCTTGCTCATTTGGTGGCTTAGCTGCCCGGCTCCGACTCTTATGCTAGCAGCTTAAAGTGTAGCAACTTGACTTGACTTGAAAAAGAAGAGTTTTGCCAGAGCATGGCGGCTCTTTCCTTTATGGTTAGATATTCAGAACCTGACTCAAGAGTGGGGTGCGGTAGTGACGTGGTTGTGCTTGTTGGATTCTTGAATCTCTTGTTGATCTGAGTGGTGGTTGTGTCCTTAATCATGATGGTGTTTGAAGTTGAAGCGAGATCCTCCACTAAGGAACACCTTCCAACCTCAAGTGTGAGTTTTGGCACCCATTTTCCCTTGTTCATTATTGATGGCCTTGAGGTATCACAGCCGGCTGTTTGTTGTCCCAGATTTGCAATGGTTGTCCGGCTTTGTTTGGAGCCTTTGGTAACATCTTCTTTTGTTCCTTGTTGATTGGCCTCCACTGATAGGTAGTACCTTTGGGCAACTGTGGAGTGCCCTGGTCACGCTTGAGCTGAAGCAATCAAGACACAGATCTTGTTTTGGGCAACCAGAGACGGGTGGATCCTTTGTAGTATCCTTGAGCTTGAAGTACTCTTTTGGGTATCCACATGGTAGTTGTTGTTGGCATAGCACTGTTCTTCCCAAGCTTGGTCCTTGAGCTTCTCTTCTTTGTCTTCGTTCTCTTCTGTCGTTGGCTAAACGATGGGGTCACTAAGCTCTTCTTAGGAAGCGAGAGATGAGTGGAGCCTTCATGGTAGCCTTGAGCTGCTAGTAACATTCTCGGTTTATGAGTGTTGAATTGTTGTGGACAGTGTTTCTTCTGTTGTTGCCCTCCATCTTTCCTCTTCTGAGTGTTAGGGTCTTGTGACTTGATCTTACAAGGTGATACAACATTGGAAGTACTTGCCTCACAGTTTTGTACCACCATCATTACTCTCACAGGCACAACTTTGTAGCCCTCTTCATCACAAAATTGAGTCTGTGGGGTGGCAAAGCACACACATCCATCGTGGCTAAAGTGTGATTCCACTCATAAGGATCTATGTTGTCCTCAGGAAAAGGTATCGGAATGTAGTCTTTGATATTTATCAATCGATCGGTTTTTCTCCTATCTTCTTCCAGTAGATCCTGGCTTGGTACCTCACAAATCCATGCATCTTTCACACTGGTTGTTGCGGTGCTCGTCCGTGGCATGAGATTTGAACTGGCTGACTCAAATTCGTCCACTCGGATTCTCGTCACATCTCGAAACATGTGGTCTTTGATATTGACTCTCGTTGTGACATCCTCATGTCTAAGGTAAAGGTAATCGTAACCTCAATCCTCTAAAACCATCAACTGCTGCATAAATGGTCGTCCTAGGATTACCTCATAATTAGGATCCTTACCAAAATCAACAATGGCAAAGGTATGCTCAAAGTCAATCCCACAGGTCTTAATTATAACATTTTCTAGTAAACCCAATGGTCTTTCTAGGTTTCCATCAGCCAATTACAAGTCCATGCATGTTTTTCTCAAAGCTTTTCTACCCCACTTTTCCCACATGGCCTTAGTTGATATCCCAATGCCGGCTCCTGTGTCCAATATTGCCATGGTTTTGATCCCACTGTACTCTACCGGAAGTGTAGCATTCCCTTTATCTTTGTTGCGTTCTTGATAGGCACTTACCTTGTTAAAGGGTACTTGCCGGATAGAACTCACTTTGTCCTTGTGTTGCTCCTTAGCAACCAGCTCTTTTGTTAACGCAAGGCCTCTGCTATCCATCAACTCAGCCACATATTGCCACAGCTTTGGTTTAACCTCCTTTAGAAAATCCGCTAGTGGTAATGTTGCAGTGACAAGAGCTGATAATATGGCTTACAAATGTGCAGTTTCTTTCTTGTCAGGAGTTATCTGTCTAGACTGAGGCACTTGGACAATTTCCGTCCTAGCTTCATACTCACCCAAACAGGATGGTAATGTAGCTAAGGTGTTGGCCTCACTATCTTGATCTCCTCCTGCGTGCAACTGGATATCAGATAAGCTTCTCGCTACTCCAAGATACTCCGTCATTCCCACTACTGAAAGTGGAGTTGTCTTAGCTGAAAGCTTGTCCTTTTCTTTAAGATCTCTGACTTGTTGCCAAAGTTCATCAGCCATCTCGTCTTCTAGAGAAGAAACAATGGAGGTGATTTCTATGTTCTCTTCAAGTTCTAACTCTTCTGGTTCTACCTCAGCAGGTTCCTCTCTTGGCAAGATTTGTTCACCACTCTGTTGGCTCTCATCACGCTCAGTTTCAGGCACCTCTTGGATAGTCTCTAAAACTGGCTGCGTCATGCTCATTCTCCTAGGCTGAAATGGATGAGGACCCTCAAAGGTTGTCTGCCTATCTCAAATCAATTGTTGGTGCCTCACCAAATCAATCTTTTCTTGTCATTAGGAAAATTCTGGACTCAAAAAGGGGCCTTGTAAGAGATCCCTTGGGATGGTGATGTGGACAAAGCAAGCCAATAAATCCACATATAATATTGGAGGGTACGTGCGTCATTTTTGAGTTCTTTATTCCATTAATTGACATGTAGGGTGTTTTTTAATTCAAAACAATGCATCTTGAGTATAGTTTTTTATTCCCACTATGGTGCCTTATTTTATTGAAAAAAGACACCACTCTCTTTCTTCATTACACTTTTGAATGTAACGAAGCCAACTTTGCTAACCAAACTTGAACCGAACTTCGTCCCTGCAACCCATCATCTTGCATTGTCTCCCTCATTGTCTTCCCGACTGCACAACCACAACCACTCCAAATCCGAATTTTTTTGAGCGGGAGGTTTTTGATTTTCTCTTCTTCTCAAGGCGGCAAGTTTTGAAAAAGGATGGAAAAGTATTTGTTCTTCATGCGCCATACCTGCTTGTGCATGAATAACAATCCCATTTCTTACCTTTTTCAAGTGAGGGTTGTGCTTACAAGTACTCTGTACATTTTGGTTCATCCAGGATACCAACAAGTTTGTTTGATGGACAAGGAGGTATTATTTAGTGATGTTGTCTTTTGGTTTTAATGAAGCAATCTTCTTCACGGGAGATAAGTGTAATATCTTTGGTTTTTTTGGTTAAAGTGTGAGTTCATGATGCTTTTTGGTGTTGTTAAAGCACAGAACAATGCAATGGAACCTGTGCAGCAAAAGAGGAAAAAGGTGGACATCCACTTCCAAGTAGAACCCGATTATGCTCCTTGCTGTAAGAGAAATTGGTCTAGGCCAGCATGCGAAGCCCGCATTACTGAGCTTCGAAATGAAGGAAAGAAAAATATGGACCTATGGTTGGATGGTAGTATTTACCCACCAGATCCAACCTCCTCTCAATCTCCATCATTCTTTGGGTTGACAAGTTTCTTCAAGTTTGTGTGTGAGGGTGAAAATGGATTGCTTGGGTATTGCAAAAGACTGTTTGGCCAATGTCAAAGTATCTTTGAAAGACATTTGAGTGATAGAGATGCCAGGATAAAAATGCTTGAAGGTGCGAATTTTTACTTGGCATCGATCACAACAGCTTTGCAAGCTTCAAACGAGGACAAAGCAAAAGTTTGTGCTGGGTTACAAAAAGAGTTTGATCATTTGCAGTAGACTATTTGTAAGATGCAGGACACTATTAAGGAGAAGAATGAAATTTTGGCAGTTCGAGAAATCAACAATTTCACATTGGAGAGTGAGAATGCACACCTTCGAAAACAACTTGAAAAGTTCAACAGAAAATTGCAATATTTGAAAGACACGCCATTGGGTGCTCGATTACGCAAGAGACAGATCAAACCATTGGAAGAACTCAATGTTGGAGGTGGCCAATGGAAGCGTCGTGTAAAAGCTTGCAGGTATTGGGATCTATAATTTCTTTGAGCTTAAATTTCTTTGAGCACTCACTTTCATTTTCATCTTTAGTTCCTTTTTTGGAGATGGGGGATTGGGTGTGGGGGTGGTATAGTTAGATGAATGGTGGACTGAAATAGCTATCGTTGTTGCTTCAGGATGGTCACAGATGTTGTGGGTCCAAAAGAGCAAGGTTCTGATATATTTGGCAAAGTTCTGACAAAAGACATCGTGGAGTCAGCAATACAGCAAAGACTTCGATCAGACATAGCAAATCAATCCTTGCAGGAGGTGAGTGAAGCATTCACGCCTGCAGATGCACAAGGTATATGTGACATGGCTGGTATAAGCACAAAATCTTACAGGATGTTGTTTAATAAAGTTAAAGAGGGTTTCAATTGTAAGCTTGGAAAAAAAACAGTAATTCCCATTCCAAAACCATTTCACGTGAACAAAGCTCGAAATATTCTCAACTTGGGAATGGTCGAACTTGTTGGAGAGCCTTGTCACGTGTCTAGCACATTGACAGTGACTAAAAAGAGCGGGGAACAGAAAATTATAGAGCTTACAGAGTTCAACAATTTCATCATGGATGTTCGGAAATTACAAATGGCTATGGTGAAATTTTATGACATCAGTGTACATGAGTGCAATGGAAGGCTGAAATTTGTTTTGAAACTTGATGAGAGTGAGGTGATCAAAGGACAGAAGCTGGAAAGGGTTAGCATTACTTTAATGAATAGAGCTTTGGATGCAAGTATCAGTAATGCTGATGAGAAGCACTTTAGTGTACAATCCGAAAATGAGATTTGGTGGCTGGCTGCATTTGAGATGACGTGCTATCCATTTTTAAAAAAAGAATATTATGTTGCTATCCTCTTGTTATGATGTTGTAGACAATCTAACAGTTGTTGTTAACAGGTTCCAACAGAGACCCATGAAATTCTGAAGTGGTACTTCAACCAGACTGAGCTTTCTTCCACTATCCAGCAGCAGTCGACCAGCAGCAGTCGAATGGCGAAAAGCTTTATGTAGAAGGATATGGTGAATATGAGGTTGAATGGCACCTGGCTGCAGATCTTAAAACCTTGAAATGCATGTTTGGTATTTCCCAAGGAGCAATGGCCAAGTATCCTTGCCTGTATTGTATGACCGAACGAGGTGTCTCCAAAGGAGGAAAAGAGAGAGAATGGAAATGCCTAAATGCAATCAGTAATAGGCGTGAACCCCCAAATCGTGATGCTCCAGGAGTGGATCCTAATTGGGATCCAATTCTTCCTATCCCTTTGATCAGAGTTCATATTTGTGTTTTGCATGCGCTGGTTAGAATAATTGAGAAACTAGTCTACATGTACATCGAATTTTCATGGAATATGAAACCAGCAGTAGAGAGTGAAAGAACTATTAAAAAAATAGAGCAAGTGCTTTCAGATGCCGGTCTACATTGTGGTCAAGTGAAGATTGAGAAGGACTTGAGAAGATCAGGGAAGACCGGAAATGTTCCTAGCAAACCATGTTTTGGAGGTGCAAAAGCCAGAAAGTTCTTATCTAATCATACCCAGAGAGGTCATCTGGGTACAAATTTTGAGGTGTGGAGGAAGCTTCATGCAGCTGTACCTGATCGAGGATCTTCAGGACAAGCAAGGGTGGCAAAGGCCAAAGCGTGGTTGGCACTTGATCGCCTAGCACCTTTGTTGCAAAAAGCAAGGTTTGAAGATGGGGATGTTGAGAAATTTGAGGCAGTTGTGACAGAGTTCTACACTAGCTATGAAAAGGCATGGGGTGCGACAAACTTGACACAATACATGGTTATTACTTGAAAACCTACAGCTTTGAGTTTTTTTTGTTGTTCAAAAAATATTGTACGATACTAAATGTCTTGTTGTTGTTGAGCATTTGTAGCACATTTTGCATGCACATGGAACCTTTTTTGCGGAAGAGTTTGGAAGCCTTGGGATTTGGTCTACCCAAGGCATGGAAAGATCTCATTGGCAAGAACGTTGTGCCTATCAAAGGGCCACTCAACATGGAGGAGGAATAAAGAAAAGTAATCCCATGAAGCAACTATGTCAGTGGTGGTATAGGCGGATTCAAGTGAGGGCTCGTGTGAAGATCAAACATGCTGAATCAGCTGTGTCATGTGCAATAAGAAAGGTTCAGGCTGAACGGAGACGTTCAATATATGTCTCCTCACAAGGAAAGCAGAATCATGCTGAATGGCTAAGACAACGACAAAGACAGGGCAGAGTGTGGAAGAAAATTGATCATTGAAATATATATTGTAAAACAATGATGTAACTGTGAAAGATTTTAAAAGAACAAGAGCTTTCATCTATGTCCCATATAAATGTTTCCAATATATATACATTTCATAGTTTGTAATGGTAAACAAGAAGAGTATTGAGAAACATGACGAAACTTCTTAGCAACTGGAACAATCTAAATTTGTTAATCTGGAGCAGAGACTTCCCCCAGCCGAGCCTTTTTTGATGACGTTTCTGCATCATCTTCTTCATCCTCTATCAATGGCACAACAGGGACCTTTGGCCTTGCTGTTCTAAGAAGATGCTTCTTCCCGCAATCACTCAACAGATTAGGATCTGTGATTCCACATGCCAACCCGTAAGCAGCATATGTTAAATAATATTTACATCTTAACGAATATACTCCAGGTCCCTCTCCAAAAATTCGAACAGCTGCTTGCCGCTCCAGAAGTATTGCCTTGTTTGCATTCAGCCTTAAGTGATAGCCACCTAAATACCTGGATAGAGTCTTTATCGCCATCAGAGGAAAACTGGCATTGTCCTTGGAGAAGCTAGCGTGAAATATCACAATTTGAGGGAATTTTAGGCGATGTATATATGTTCCTAGTGTCGAATCGTGGCCCAATCCCGCCATACGCTTGCCTGAAGCACGTTTGAGGAATGTGTCTTCATATATTTCCAACTGAAAAAATAAAGGAGCATTAGCCAGAAACAACATCACCAAACATTTCAGGACAAAGTTGATAAAGCCAAATCCACAACAAAAAAAAACTAACCTCTTGGTTCTCATCTGCTTCAAGCAAGGCGTCTTGCCATAAATTAGTGCTCGAACTAGGAACGGTTTCCGCTGACTTATTTGGCACATCCCTAAACCCTCCCATGTTGGTGATATTTAGTCTGTCCCTTGCTTCTTGTAGCTCTTCCTCTGTGGCATCTTTTCCTTCATATCTAAGGGCATGAGCATAGATCATCTTTAGTGTTGCTGCAGCAGATAGGAACTCGGTGTCTTTCACATGGCTATCCACTAGTAAGTACTTGTCTATCCCATCATCATCTACAAAATTGTCATCGACCTCCAGATTTTGGGCTATGAAAGCTATGCAATGGTCCTCCCTTAAGTTAAATAAGTGTTGTATGTCTGTCAGCAATATATACTCTGAATCTCCTACTTGGTAGGAGGGGAGTAATGGCGTTGGAATGGGGGAGGAGTCATCTGATTCAATCACAAGCTGACCTATATCACTGTTTTGTTCTCTAACTGCCTCAATATCAACCGCCGAACTGAGCTTCCTCTCTTCTTCAACATTAAACTCCTCAATCACATGAGGAGTGTCCTCCTCTTCAACAACATCCTCAACGGTGGGACTAGCCTGACGAGAAATCGTGTCTTCACTTTCATTTGTTGCATGCGGCTCTGTACATTCTTCATCTGTTAATTGCACGTTCATGTGCAAGAAGCATAAGAAGGCATAAGAGTATTCCATCAAGCGGCATTTTCTTTTGTGAAAAGGGCATAGCAAAGCTGTCTTCTTATCACATGGCACCTTGTGCCAATCCCTGTTTAACCTCTGCTTCTTCTCCGGTGACACCTTGAGATTAAAATGAATGTGATTTTTCCCATCAATCATCATTGGTTCTTCATTTGTGAGCTCGTCAAACTCTTGCTTTGCCTCTTCAAAGTATCCATGATGGCTAGAAAATGTATCCTCCAGAGAAAAATCGCAATTGAACATCAACGAAATTGCAGGGTGCAAATCATGATGTCGACATTTGTAGAGGAAGTCATATAATAGAGTTGCAGGTGTTTCTTTAATCTCTTCGTCCACATCAAACTCAACTTGAACTTGCGCCATGGCTGAATTCAAGGGTGTAGATAAGACATGGAAAATATTAGTTCAAGCAATGAATCAAGAGACAGTCGATCTTAAACAACAAATCTCTGTGTGGTGTGAATGGATTCAACATAACGCGAGAGGAGATGCCAGAGGAATCCAGGTATTCCTCCTCGCGTTGTAGTGAATCTATTTTCCCTAACGCAAATAAAATTGCAGCGAAGTCAAGGACATCTTCTCGCGTTATGGTGAATCGATTCACCATAATGCGAGGAGGAATATTGTGCTTCCTATGGGACCTTCGCTCGCGTTATGGTGAATTGATTCACCGCAACATGACGACTTTATCATCCTTTGGCAACGCCTCTTACGTTATGGTGAATTACAAATAAAGATAGTTCTCCAGTACCCATACTGAGAGAGGAGGTGTCAAACGAATTAAAATACTCTTCTTCGCACTCAATTCACCATAAGGCGGAGTCATAGGTTTTCAATTCAAGTTAACGCGATGAAAAGACAAAGCAAGAAGTTCTCCACGACTGAAACCAAAACAACGAAATAACAAAAGAAGAAGGAAGCACAAAAGAGATAAAAATACCAGGAAAACAAATTGTATACAATCGTCGCAGGAGATGGAGATGAAGGAGGTTGGAGGTTTGTCTTTGACGTTGGATACATGAGGATGATTGATGAAGGAGGGTTGGAGGAGATAGTCAGTCGTTGATGGAGATGAAGGCCGTTGGTGGGGAGATAAATGAGAATACGAACTCCAAGAGAGGCAATAAATGAGATGAGTATCCTAGAAAATCCGTTTTTAATGCTACGCGACACGTCAGCGCCGCGTTTTCACCCACCATTCCATGAATGCCACGTGGCAGCCCGCCGTGTACCTAGCACGTGTACAAGCCATAAAGTTTAATCAAAGCCCTTTTTAATGCTATGCGACACGTTAGCGCCGCCTAGTTGCCCTGGCAGCCCGCCAGCACGTGTGTTCGCTCTAAAGACTAATCAAAGCCGTTAATCACGCCACCTTTTTGTCCTCTTATCGATTTTGCCTTGTCCGTCCTCTTGCTTGCCTCCAGGTGACTTCCGACTACCGCCACAGTACTGAACCGATTTTCCACCTCCTGCACGACAGTCTCCATCCATTCGCACGCAAGAAATGTAAGTTTTTGTATACTACTTGATTGTTTTGTAAGTTTCTTGTATATTGCTTGTTTGTTTTGTTTTTTCTTCGACTGTTTGCCCTGTGCCATTGTTTTTTCTTCGACTGTTTGCCTTCTGCCGGCAGAAGGCAAACGTAAGAGATTCGCGATAATCCTCCTCCCGTTGTAGAAAATCGATTCACTATAGCGCGAGGAGGATTGTTTTGCTTTGACTGGTCCTTAGACTCGCGTTATGGTGAATCGATTCACTATAACGCAAGACCAAGGAGCAAAGGATTCACGATAATCCGCCTCTTATTGGTGTCAATTAATTCACCTCCTACACGAAAGTCTCCATCCATTCCCACTCATAGAATGTGATGAAAGTGTATTACTTGATTGTTTTGTGAGTTTCTTGTATAATACTTGATTGTTTTGTTTTTCCTTCGACTGTTTGCCCTCTGCCATTGTTTTCTCTTCGACTATTTGCCCTCTGTCATGGTGATTCGATTCACCGTAAAGCAGATGACGAGTCATTAGAATCTCAATACTGCTCTATGTGTTATGGTGAATCGAATCACCAAAATGCAAGACGGAATGGTAAGAGATTCGGGAGAACCCTCCTCCCGTTGTAGTAGATCGATTCACTATAACGCGAGGAGGATTGTTTTGTTTTGACTGGCTCGTAGTCTCGCGTTATAGTGAATCAAATCACTATAACGCAAGATCAAAGCTCAAAGGATGCACGATAATCCGCCTCTTATTGGTGTCAATGAATTCACCATAATGCGAGAAGGATTATTGTGTTTCTGTGGGCCTTCATCTCGCGTTATGGTGAATGGATTCACCATAACGCAAGGAAGTGCATATTGCTTTCTTGGCCACACTCTCTCGCTTTATGGTGAATTGTTAATCGTGTACTACTGAATAGCAAAGTTTTTTGCTTTTTCTTGCGTTTTCAGATGGCTCGTGTAAGGCATACAGCTAGACCCATTGATAATGCAGCTTCCTCATCTACTGGGAAGAAGATGGGCGTTCTGAAAGCCTCAAGATCCAGGAAATCAAGCAGTCCTTCCCGATTGTCCAAAACGCAGCCTAGACTAAGGCGTTTCATAGAGCATTTGGCAGCCCTGCGAGAAATCAAAAAGTTTATGAAGCACCCGACAGCTGCTATTCCCAAATTGCCTTTCCAGAGGCTTGCCAGGAGAATTTGTGAGCAGAATGGAATTTTGTTTAGGTGGAAGGTGTTGAAAGAACGGTAGAGGAGGAAGAGACACACACACAGGAGCAAACCCTAATGTATATTGCAAACCCTAACCATAGAGGGAAGCCATGTCCACTCTCACACACAAAGCATAATGCACTAATCCATAATCCACACAACACACAATGAGTTGTGTCCACACTCTCCTAACCCTAGCTAATGTCCACACACTATGACCAGCTGGACACGCGGTCATTTATGTCTCACACATGTTTCTACCTAATCTGCCAGCACATAGCATAGCTGGCTCACACTGACATCGAGCTTGAATCTCAACAGCCCCTCTCAAGCTCATGATGTACTGCCGATGAAGATGTAGATGAGCTTGGGATATCAAGACTCTCAACACTCCCCCTCAAGCTCATCCCATGTACTCCCAACATAGTCCGGAAGTACTCAAACTTCTCCCTGCTAAGTGGCTTCGTAAAGATGTCTGCCACCTGCTCATCAGTCTTCACATAGTGAAGATCAACTGTACCATCCAGCACCTTCTCTCTGACAAAGTGATAATGGACCTCTATGTGTTTGGTCCTCGCATGAAACACTGGGATTCTTTGCCAACTGTATACTGCTCATGCCTCAAACGTCCTGACCATGGACGTACACTGCTACTCTCAGCTTCTGCTGCTGGCCCAGACATAGTAGTAGAACTAGAACTTGCTTGTGATGGCAAGTTCACAGGCACATCTGCCTCAAGTGACTCAATGACTCCCTCATCTTTTGCTTTGTACCAACTAGCAAGCTCATCAAACACCACATCACGTGAGATGACTACTTGTCTAGTTTGAGGGTTATAACACTTGTATGCCTTTCGATCCTGTGCATATCCAACAAATATACATTTCTCAGCCTTAGGATCCAACTTCCTTCTTCTTTCATCAGGCACATGTACATAAGCTATGCATCCAAAAACTTTAAGATGTCCAATGTCTGGCCTGTAACCTGTGAGCCGCATCTCTGGCGTGCTTCCATGAATGGCTGCTGTAGGTGTTTTGTTCAATATATACACTGCAGTAGCACATGCTTCTGCCCAATAGTAATCTCGCATGCTCTTTTCATTGAGCATCGCCCTTGCCACTTCACATATGACTCTATTCTTCCTCTTAGCCACACCATTCTGCTGAGGTGTATACCTGCAAGTCAATTGTCTTCTTATTCCATGCTTCCTCAAGAAATGCTCAAAAGCTTTTGAGGTATATTCACCACCTCCATCTGTCCTCAGACATTTAATCCAACAGCCATACTGCTTTTCTGCAAAAGCTTTGAAATCCATGAATTTTTCCAACACTTCACTCTTCTCTTTCAGAAAGTATATCCATGTCATCCTGCTAAAGTCATCAATGAATGTAACATAGTATAGACTGCCTTTGATAGATGGATTTTGTGCAGGACCCCATACATCACTGTGTACTATCTCAAGTGGCCTGTTACTCATATTTCCTTCTCTAGGAAATCTCAATCTTGCCTGCTTCCCAAACTGACAGGCTTCACACACATGCATATGTCCATCATATTTGAACCTAGGCAATCCATTGACAATGCCTCTTGTTTGCATGTTCTTTAATCTCTGTATATTGACATGACCAATCCTCTTGTGCCACATATCAATGTCCTGTACCACATTCCTGCTCTTTGAGAACATAGCTGATTTTAGCTCAGGAATTCCAGCATCCAGCTTAAACAATCTTCCTTCTTTCTTGCCTTTAGCAATCACTCTACATCCATGTTTAAAATCTTCAACGAAGCATCCATGCTCATTGAAGCGAACCTGTAATCCCTGTTCCACCATTTGATCAACTGAGGCCAAGCTTTTAGTGATTGAAGGCACATACAACACATCTGACATAGACTTTGTCTGACCATTGTGCATGACCAATGGTACACTACCAACATGTGTAATGGCATGCTGGGTATCATCACCTGTTTCCACATAGCCTTTGACATCCATTGGCTTCATATGCTCAAACCATTCACCATGACATGTCATATGGTTTGATGCTCCTGAGTTCATATACCATGTATCATCATTCTCAGCATTTGTTGTCATAGAACCCACAACATGCTTCATGGTAAACAAATGATTTGGAGTTCCATCATTGCTACTTGATGCATAGTTACCACCATGTTGTGCATAGTTTCCACCATAATGACCACCACGTTGTGCTCTTCCCCCTCTCAAATCATTCTGTTTGCGGAAACAATCTCTCGCCATATGACCATATTTGCCACAATAATGGCATTCCACATCTTGCATAGAATTTTGTTGGCCTTGCCAACGTCCTCTTCCATGGGGGTTACCTCTGCCTCTTTGAGGGGTATATCCACGACCACCTCGAGCACCATATGAAGGCTGATAATTCTGTTGTGGAGGCCTATCCTGCCATCCACGACCATTACCACCATGTCCACGTGATGCGAATCTCCCCCTGCCTCTAAAGCCTCTCTATAATATTATAACACTCACCGAAATGCAATGTTGGAGGTGTTCAATCGACATTCGATCAAATCATCTCCCTTTGATGATTTCACTCTCCAACCTTTGTCAAACAAATGATCAAGCCAGGCTTCATCTACATCTTTGCACACAAAAGTTGTTCTTGTTTTTCTCAACTGTTTACAATCAGAAAATAAATGAACAAAGCATGCAATTGGAACAAACAAACTTAAGTGCACATTTCTTGCACCAATGCTAGGCTTCATAGCACATTTAATATCATTAAACATTTTGGTCCTGTATGACTCTATCACTTCTGTGTCAAGCAATGGCCACTCAGGACTATCAAGTGTGCGGGCAACGGAATACGTTCCAACTTTCCATGTCGACTCGATTGAGTGGGCAAGGTATAAAATGAGTCATAGAAATATGTTCTACTTCTTGCGAGATCACTTGGTGCACGACCTTCATATTGAAGTTCCCCCACCTCACCATGTACGACATTCAAGAATCCCGTCAAGCATTGTGCAGGCTCCCACTCCTGAAGATTGGATGGGTACAAATCTGTGCAAGGCAGAAAAATGTATATCAATCACCTTATTTGCAACATTGAAATACAAAACACAAGCACTTACAATGTGGTCTGTGTCTTGGAAGTCCTTCCAATGGTCCCACGTTGATCTCTTTTTGCATGAATACATGCTGGATCAAGACTTCTTTGACAGTTTTCCCTCCTGGTGCCATCTTAAAGTCAAGGATCCTTCCTTTCCAATGTTTGGCCAAGTCTTCAGATGCCTTTCCCTTCACTCGGTAGTGGCCTTGTTTTCCTGGCTGCATAGTGACCCAAGAGTACTTCCTGTATACTTGGGGAATCCATTCTTCGTTCTCGTCTTTTATGTTATACAACACAACAGATGAGATACTGCTCCTTGCTCATTTCAGTCCACTTTCGGGTGCCATGATAGATTAACAGACGTATGAAAAAGAAGAAGTAGCAAAAAGTGGATGACTGGGCTAACCGCTTTTGTGGATCAAGGAGGGAAGAAGAAATGAGGGACGGTGTGTTCTTTTGGGCGCCAAAGATGTTTTGAGATTCAAAAGTGGAACCAAGTTGAGGGAATAACCAGGAGAATGTGTATCTATCTATTCCAAGCATTCAAGCTTCATTAGTTCTAGGGGTGGTGGAAAGAATTTTTTAGTGCTCCACGTCTAACACAGGAATGTGGAAAACATTCTTTTATTGTGTTAGTTTCTGACAAAAAAACGGTTTTAAATATTTTAAGACAAGGTGATGGTTTTTTTTAATATTTCATGAAGATAAGAGTTTCTCCACGTTTTGGGTGGGTTTGTACAGAGGTCCCACCACCGGTGAATCTCGTTCGTAGATTACATGTCACTCAATCTATGTGTCTATTATTGTATTATTGTTGAAACAGCCCTCTTTTGAGTCCAGAATTTTCCTAATGAGGGGGTCTGGGTATTCTGTTAACTTGGGTGGGATTGGTGTTTCGATGTTACTCGACTATTCCATGCCTTTAGAAGGGCATCGAGAGTCTCGTTAACTTTGTCAACAATCATCGATCCTCCTTCATTGCTTTTTGATTCTGAAGCTGGTTTCCCTGCTTCTTTCTTTCCTTGAGTCTCTGTTTGGTTTTGTTTTTGTTTACCCTCATTTTTTCTTGAGTCTATTACTCTTTTCAAACCCTGATCAGAGTCTGATTCTTGTGAGCTGTTTGTCTTTCTCTATTTCCTCAATTTTCTCGTTTTTTTCTTTCTTTTTGACGTTTCTGAGCTCCCTGGTTTGGATGTGTCCTCATCGTTGTCTTTTACTTGTTTGGCTTGCAGAGTATACACCCTGAGCAAGTACGTTGTGGATATGTAAAGCCACCAAGCATGTACCACAAGTCTTTGTGGGAAATCCAGCTTGAATGGCCAGCAAAGTGGATGAAGAAGAGGGCTGGGACTTTGAAGATCTATTATGATTCCCCAAGGGAGATGCGGATTGACCCCATGTATTGCCCAACAGAGAGAAGACATACTTGGCGAGAGTTTGAGAAGATGCAGCAGGAAAATCTGCATCTACTGAATTTCCCTAAGTTGCCGAGTCCACTGGGATATACAGAGATCAACGATGAGTGGCGGACAAATCTATGTGAGCACGTCATTGAGTATTACAAAGGGGTGCCTGACTTCAGTGTGCTAATGCTTTGTAAGTTTTTATGCCTCATCCACACTCTACTTACTTGCTTTGAGAATGAGAAGAAGGAGGACCCCAGATATTACAAGTACAACCTTGGTGATCAAGAGCTTGCATGGGACCTTAATGAGTTCCCCCTTCCCCAGACAGTGCATGGACTATACGAGCGGGTTTGCCATCTCAGTAGCCCCTATGTAATAGCATTTGAGGAGATGATGACCACCGGTTTCATTCCAAGTTACATCTCAAACAATTTTGGCCCAGAAGCACCTGTCGGGCATTCATTTATCCGACGAAGGCTACTAGATGCACCACTTCTTACAGATCTGGAAGAAATCAGAATGTAGCATGACATGTACAAGAAACTCCGATGGACAAATGTGCCAACTGTTGAAAGAACGGTAGAGGAGAAGGAGACATACACACAGGAGCAAACCCTAATGTATATTGCAAACCCTAACCATAGAGGGAAGCCATGTCCACTTTCACACAAAGCATAATGCACTAATCCATAATCCACACAACACACAATGAGTTATGTCCACACTCAACTAACCCTAGCTAATGTCCACACACTATGACCAGCTGGACACGCGGTCATTTATGTCTCACACATGTTCCTACCTAATCTGCCAGCACATAGCATAGCTGGCTCACACTGACATCGAGCTTGAATCTCAACAGCCCCTCTCAAGCTCATGATGTACTGCCGATGAAGATGTAGATGAGCTTGGGATATCAAGACTCTCAACACTCCCCCTTAAGCTCATTCCATGTACTCCCAACATAGTCCGGAAGTACTCAAACTTCTCCCTGCTAAGTGGCTTCGTAAAGATGTCAGCCACCTGCTCATCAGTCTTCACATACTGAAGATCAACTGTACCATCCAGCACCTTCTCTCTGACAAAGTGATAATGGACCTCTATGTGTTTGGTCCTTGCATGAAACACTGGATTCTTTGCCAACTGTATACTGCTCATGTTGTCACAATGTATGACAACTTTGCCATCAAGAGGCTCACATAAATCTGTCAAGAGACTCTTTAACCATATAGCCTCACAAGTAGCAATGGCTGCACCCCTGTACTCAGCCTCTGTACTGGATAAAGCAACTGTAGGTTGCTTCTTGCTACTCCAACTCACCACGGCACTTCCAAGTGTAAAAGCATATCCACTAGTAGATCTCCTGTCATATACGCTACCTGCCCAATCAGCATCTGTGTAGCCATGTATGTCCAAGATTTTACCACTCTCATAAAATAAACCATAATGTGTTGTGGTCTTCACATATCTCATGATGCGTCTCACTGCATCCAAATGTGGTTTCCTGGGGCTCTGCATAAACTGACTTACTAGCCCCACAGCATAACTCAAATCCGGGCGTGTGATAGTCATATATATGAGGCTACCAACCATCTTCCTGTACATAGAAGGATCATCCAATTCCTCGCCATAATCAGCCCGCAACTTCACATTTTGCTCCAATGGTATACTCATAGGCTTACACCCTGTCATGCCATACTTTGCCAACATATCCAATGCATATTGGCGCTGTACTAACCAAGTACCTGCATGATCTTTCACCACTTCAATTCCAAGGAAGTATCTCAACTCACCAAGATCTTTCATGTCAAATTGCCCACTCAAAGCTTTCTTGACATGCATCACATCTGCACCATGATCACCTGTGATAATCAAGTCATCCACATAGATGACTAGTAAAACAATCCCATGCTGTGTCTTCTTCACATAGAGTGAAGAATCTACTGTAGAAATCTGAAAACCAAGTGAGATAAGATATCTGCTCATCTTATCACTCCAAGCACGTGGTGCTTGCCTTAGACCATACAATGCCTTTTTCAACCTGCATACGTGAGTGGGATATCTAGGGTGTACATACCCTTCTGGTTGTGCCATGTACACTTCCTCTTGTAGATTTCCATTCAGAAATGCATTCTTAACATCCATCTGATGCATTTCCCAGCCATTAGCTGCAGCCATAGCAATGACTGCTCTCATTGTGCCCATCTTAGCCACTGGACTAAACATGTCATCATAATCCAATCCTTGGGTCTGTGCATAACCCTTTGCTACCAATCTAGCTTTATGTCGCTCAATAGAACCATCAGATTTGCACTTCACTTTGTAAACCCATTTACATCCAATAACATTCTTGTCCTTTGGTAATGCAACCAAGTCCCATGTATCCTTATGGACCAATGCGTCCATCTCAACATCCATGGCTTTTTCCCATACATGCTCTCCAATAGCCTCTGTATAGCATGTAGGTTCCACATGCTTCACCATAGATGTCATGTATGCATAGTGCATAGCAAAATCTCTGTATGTCAATCTGTCAACAGGATATCTGACTCTCTGGGATCTCCGCAATGCATGCGGGTCACTCTGTACACCTGTAACTCTAGCATGTGGTGGCACATATCTGTCCTGCCTAGCACCAGTGTGCGTAAAACAGGTATGCCAAGCTCCTCATCCAAACTCTCAGAACTAGATGACTCATATCCTGTGATTCCAATTCCTTCGACTTTCTTTTTGCCTTTATCCATAGCACTACTCCCAATGCTCACACTCTCATGCCTCAAACGTCCTGACCATGGACGTACACTGCTGCTCTCAGCTTCTGCTGCTGGCCCAGACATAGTAGTAGAACTAGAACTTGCTTGTGATGGCAAGTTCACAGGCACATCTGCTTCAAGTGACTCAATAACACCTTCATCTTTTGCCTTGTACCAACTAGCAAGCTCATCAAACACCACATCACGTGAGATGACCACTTGTCTAGTTTGTGGATTATAACACTTGTAAGCCTTTTGATCCTGTGCATATCCAACAAATACATATTTCTCTGCTTTAGGATCCAACTTCCTTCTTCTTTCATCAGGCACATGTACATAAGCTATGCATCCAAAAACTTTAAGATGTCCAATGTCTGGCCTGTAACCTGTGAGCCGCATCTCTGGTGTGCTTCCATGAATGGCTGCTGTAGGTGTTTTGTTCAATATATACACTGCAGTAGCACATGCTTCTGCCCAATAGTAATCTGGCATGCTCTTTTCATTGAGCATCGCCCTTGCCACTTCACATATAACTCTATTCTTTCTCTCAGCCACACCATTCTGCTGAGGTGTATACCTGCATGTCAACTGTCTTCTTATCCCATGCTTCCTCAAGAAATGCTCAAAAGCTTTTGAGGTGTATTCACCACCTCCATCTGTCCTCAGACATTTAATCCAACAGCCATACTGCTTTTCTGCAAAAGCTTTGAAATCCATGAATTTTTCCAATACTTCACTCTTCTCTCTCAGAAAGTATATCCATGTCATCCTGCTGAAGTCATCTATGAATGTAACATAGTACAAACTGCCTTTGATAGATGGATTTTGTGCAGGACCCCATACATCACTGTGCACGATCTCAAGTGGCCTGTTACTCATATTTCCTTCTCTAGGAAACCTCAATCTTGCCTGCTTTCCAAACTGAGAGGCTTCACAAACATGCATATGTCCATCATATTTGAACCTAGGCAATCCATTGACAATGCCTCTTGTTTGCATGTTCTTTAATCTCTGTATATTGACATGTCCAATCCTCTTGTGCCACATATCAATGTCTTGTACCACATTCCTGCTCTTTGAGAACATGGCTGATTTTAGCTCAGGAATTCCAGCATCCAGCTTAAACAATCTTCCTTCTTTCTTGCCTTTAGCAATCACTCTACATCCATGTTTAAAATCTTCAACGAAGCATCCATGCTCATTAAAGCGAACCTGTAATCCCTGTTCCACCATTTGACCAACTGAGGCCAAGCTTTTAGTGATCGAAGGCACATACAGCACATCTGACATAGACTTTGTCTGACCATTATGCATGACCAATGGTACACTTCCAACATGTGTAATGGCATGCTGAGTATCATCACCTGTTTCCACATAGCCCTTCACATCCATGGGCTTCATATGCTCAAACCATTCTCCATGGCATGTCATATGGTTTGATGCTCCTGAGTCCATGTACCATGTATCATCATTCTCAGCATTTGTTGTCATAGAACCCACAACATGCTTCATGGCAAACAAATGATTTGCAGTTCCATCATTACTACTTGATGCATAGTTACCACCATGTTGTGCATAGTTTCCACCATAATGACCACCACGTTGTGCTCTTCCCCCTCTCAAATCATTCTGTTTGCGGAAACAATCTCTCGCCATATGACCATATTTGCCACAATAATGGCATTCCACATCTTGCATAGAATTTTGTTGGCCTTGCCAACGTCCTCTTCCACGGGGGTTACCTCTGCCTCTTTGAGGGGTATATCCATGACCACCTCGAGCACCATATGAAGGCTGATAATTCTGTTGTGGAGGCCTATCCTGCCACCCACGACCATTACCACCACGTCCACGTGATGCGAATCTCCCCCTGCCTCTAAAACCTCTCTGCGAGTAGAAAGCCTGATTCCTGCCATTATCATGGCTAGAAGATGCATCCAGAAATGAATCACTGAGCTTGATTTCCTCAACCAACAAGAGTGAAACCAACTCATCGAAGTCGGGTAGACCTGTACTCCTCACTGAGATAGATGTATCAAAAGATTTGTATTCCTTGCCAAGACCACGCAAGGTAATATCCACCAAATCATCATCAAGCATGGGGGCATTTATTGTGGCCAATGCATCTGCAAACTTCTTGATTTCTTGCACATAATCATGTATGCTCCTTTTATTCCTTTTCACATTGTATATCTGCTGTCGCAATTGAGACTTGCGAGCACTCGTATCTGTATCAAACATCTTGACCAAAGTATCCCATGCATCTTTGGGATTCTCAGCATCCTGAATGTGTATGAGCATAGCATCAGAAATGCATATAGACAAATAATGCAGCACTTTGAATGCTCTCTCTGACCATTGCTTATGAGCAATAAGCTGCTGCTGTGTAGGTTGCCGAGGTAGCTTAGGCTCAGGCTCAGCACCTGTAATGAGATTCCAAAATCCTTTTCCTTTCAAGAAACTCTTTATCCTGTACTTCCATGCCTGGAAGTTCTTCCTATCCAGCTTTTCACCAACAATCTGAACTGGATTGTCCGACATGTTGTTCAATGCATACACCTTCCGCACACTTCAAATCTGTAAATGAGCCTTCCTCAGCTCAACCACACTCCAATGAATGATCCAGATACTCCAAGGTAGCCAACAAACTCCAAATTTTATGTAGAAAATCAACCTGTAATCATCCAAGATGAACTGACTCACTCAGTGCGGGATACCCTGAATTGACACGCCTTCCAAGGCTCCAAATTGCAATGTAATGGTGCAATCAAGTATGGGCAACTTGTATTGACACCTAATGGACCTCAATGTTGAGTATCAACACCATCTGACATGTGTACATATCGTATTTTGAAAACCCCTTTCTCTGTTTTTGGAAAAACCAGAAAAACCAGAAATGATTTGGCTCTAATTTCTTCAATATTTCACCAAATTGAGCAACCAGGCATTCATTGGCTTAGAAATAGTGTCCATCAACTCCATGTAAGAGGAATTTGTCCAATTGTAAAACACCAAAGATTAATTGCTCAATTAAAATGCTCTGTTTCTCTGCAACCAGTGGACAGCCTGTTTTAATCAGCTCATTCCTAGCTCAATTAAGCATCATTGACCAAACAAATCACATAGCCCTCTTCTCCAAGGTGTAAATCATCCAATTGCTAAAACAATTGTAGAAGTAATCAAGCACATAAGTGAAATTTGACCTCCTCGTGTGAAAAATACCAGAAAACTGCCCTGTTTCCTCTGTCTGGCTGCGCCGCCTGCTGTAGAGCTCTTTGGGAGTGGTTTTAATGCTCAATGATGAGGTAATCAAGTCCCCAACACTCCTAGGTATGTGTTCAATCCACCAATGCTTTGATTTTTACCAAATACATGCTCCAAATGATTCAATTTTGGGCTTCTTTTTCACTATTTTGTGAGAGCTCAAAAACCAGAGTTTTCCACTCAATTAAATGCATTCAAATTGCTCCAAAATTTGTTCAAGGCTTGCACATGGGTTGCCAACACATCCCTCTTTGACAAATGCATATGTCTTTTGCCAGAATCACACGTATTTCCACCATACATCAATGTTCCCAAGCTTTAATGGAAAGCTTCAAAAACCAGAATTTTGCTTTGCTTTGATTTGCTTTAATTTGCTTTGTTTTTGCCTGTATCACCTGCAATCCGCTCAAGGATGTTTATAGGACCTTACCCGGTAGGCCAAGCTTTCAGATCTGATAAGATTCGGTGTGCTCCAAGCTTCACAGCTCCAATGGCAAGCTTCACAGCTTCTTTTCACAGCTTCTTTTCCCTCTTCACTCACTCACTCATAAACCCTAATAAACAGCACAAGGCTCTGATACCATGTTGAAAGAACGGTAGAGGAGGAGGAGACACACACACAGGAGCAAACCCTAATGTATATTACAAACCCTAACCATAGAGGGAAGCCATGTCCACTCTCACACAAAGCATAATGCACTAATCCATAATCCACACAACACACAATGAGTTGTGTCCACACTCAACTAACCCTAGCTAATGTCCACACACTATGACCAGCTGGACACGCGGTCATTTATGTCTCACACATGTTCCTACCTAATCTGCCAGCACATAGCATAGCTGGCTCACACTGACATTGAGCTTGAATCTCAACACCAACAAGGCAAACTGAGGTTACACTGCAAAACATCTTGAATCGCATAAATGATGTAGAGCGAACAGTGATCAGGGTCAACAAAGGAGGACGAAGCCAAAGGCAGCACCCATGGGCACAACCTCATCCTCAAGCTCAAGCTTCGCAACCACAAGATCAAGGCAGTGCACACATTCCACCTATAGGGGAGGTGCCTGTTAGGGAAAGGCCTCAACCACCCCCACAACCACTCACAGGCCTTGGAAGACCGGTTCCCTCAGAGATGGCCACAGGAATCTCGTTGATTAGGCCTCGCACCAAAAGTACACAAGGAGGCAAGGGCATAAAGGACAAGAAGGACACAACCAAGTAGCATGTCCAAGGATGGACACAGTCAAGGAAGGGAGGAGTGTTCCGTCAAATCTTATGCAAAGCGGAACGGGACCATCAATTAAGTGTGCAGTTTACGAGAAAATCTCGGGAACCAATTTTTTATTATTTTCTATGTATATATGGGAAGCCCAGGTCTAGGGAACATTAATATAACTTGATGGGCTCACATGGAGTTCCAAATTGTATATTTAATCTCATTTGGCCACTTAGTGCCCGGCCGCCCAAGTATGGGCAGTTTTGAGTTTTTTCCCTTATAAACCCATTTGTAGAGAATTTCGGGTTACTTCCTTGTGTATTGTCAAGAGATGCTAATGAGAAGAGCTCTCAAGCATTAAGCTCCCTCTCTTTTCCTCTTATGTACTATTGAGCTTATGCTCCTTGGATTAATGAGAAGTCTCTACCTTATTCTCTCTATCTCTTATGTATTGAAGTAGATTAAGTCTTGCTTAGTTGAATGCTTTGCTTTCTTGTTTATGCATGCTTGTGGGTAGTGTGTGGAGGTCTCCATTGAAGCTTGCTCTTGCCCATACCCATGGCAATGAGCTACCCATTGGATTGACTCCTTCTCTTAGCTTGTGGGCTTGACAATCGTGGATTGCATGCTTGCTAGAGCTTGTGGGAACAAGTGGGATTCACATTGTTTGAGTGCTTGCCTCGGGGGGGTCACTTACAAAAAATGTGCATATCACGAGAGTTCAATAGAAGGACATTTTAAATATTTAAAACTTACAAAAATATATTTAAAGAGGGGATTTATTTATTATATTTTGGAAAAAAATTATAGATTTGAATAGAAAAGGATAAATAATATTAATTCAAAAATTCACAGATAAGGGAGTTTCAAAATAGGCCTTGAACGCACGCGATATAGTAAGTTTTCATAGAGTGAACCCCCCGAGGTGCTTGCATGATTAGGAAAGTATATTCAATCAATCAAATGAAGCTAGAGAATGCTAGGGTATGTAGATTAGAAATGTAGCAAGGCATGTGGGATTGTGGGCCTCATTTCTTTTCTCTTAGTTGAAGTGTATGTGTGTAAGGGATTGAGGGAGGTGTTGAGCTTTGATAAGAAAGGGGTAGTCTAGTGATTTGAGCTTGCTAATGTGCATACTCCTGAGAAGGAAGTTTCCAAGCTCTAGACGGGTTTAGTCCTCGGATGACATTGTATTTTCATACACATTGGTCAATGAGTGATCTATAGTTTCCCTATATCGCAAGGTAGAGAACATCATTATCAAGGACCAAGAGCTAAGAGCTGTCTATGGACTTATATTTGAATGGCCTGTGAATTTTGGGACTGTGGACAAGTATTCGACCTTGGTAGTATCTAGATCCATGAGCTCCTTGCCGTTTTGTTTTGCAAGAAGGACAATATTGAAATCTGTTGGGCTTGTTGGAATAATTATCTTGGATGTTGGCACGTTAACTGAAGTTTGGTTTACTTTGGTAGTTCCTAAGTGTCGAACAACATTTTTGTCTTGCACAAGCAGTAGCTTGTTCTTGGGTAGCCATTGCTTGGTAGTAAGTCTATCTGGTTGTGTCTTGATCATGTGTTTAGGGTTTGTATTTGTTGTTTTTGGTTCTATCACTTGTATCTACTGATACTTTGATGCTAAAGGTCTGTGAAGTTGATCCTTATTCGGTAACCATAGTTGTCGGTTTTCCTCATAATACCCTTGGGCTTTTTTGAGCTTCTTAGGTAGCCACCTTTGGCTAGCTCCCAAAACTCTGGTATGGGTAAAAATTGGTGGTAGGCTTGGTTCCCTTGTGTGTAATATTCTGAGTGGTTGTTGTTGTGGAAGCTTACGCGTATTCACTTGAGAGCTATCTGCAACTGATTTCCTCTTAACAATGGGATTTGTTGTTTCCTTTAGAGGAAGTAGTGTCAACTTTTGTTGATCCATAGTTACGTTGATAACCTACTTTTCCCAATCAATAGAGCACTTGTGGTTGGCCATCGAGTTCCTGCCTAGTATGACTTCCTGTGCACATTTTGCTTTTGCCGACACGTAAAAAATGCGGTCTTCTTGGCAACCTTGTAGATATATAGTAGTTGTGAGTACCCCTTAGCAGTCGAATTCTATATTTGTGAAACTACACAAAAGTTAGTTGATGAAGGTAGCAGCTTATGAGCACTCAAGTGTTTTTGTAGTTAGCTGATGAAGGTAGCAACTTATGAGCACTCAAGTGTTGGTAAGCTTCTTCCGAAAGGACATTAACATCCGCCCCTGAATCCAAAATGGCTGTAAGCAAAAGTGTGGGAGAAGAGATACCAATTGACACTAGTAGTGGCTCAATGTAATCGTCTCCATTGTTGCTTTGTAATTCGACCATTGAATCTGCATCCGGCATGCTTCGGCTTTAGCCATCCATTCTTTGGCTTCCACTTAAGCATCTTCCTTGAGTTGTTGGAGTGCCAACTTCCTGTTCTTGGCTGCATGCATACGCTCAAACATACCATCCGTTAAAGGCTCATGAAATCTTTTCAAGTGACTACCGTTGATGAAAGTTGCCATTGGTTCACCGTCCAATGTTTCCAATCGTACTGTACCACCTGTGGTGATCTCATTAATAACAAATGGACCTAGTCCTCTCAATTTTAATTTACGCTTCTAATTCTTGAGTGTGTAAAGCAACACTAAGTCCCCATTTTGGAACTCTTTAGTT
Source organism: Cibotium barometz (assembly GCF_041138505.1). Classification (NCBI taxonomy): domain Eukaryota; kingdom Viridiplantae; phylum Streptophyta; class Polypodiopsida; order Cyatheales; family Cibotiaceae; genus Cibotium; species Cibotium barometz. The sequence goes on from NC_141073.1 coordinate 15,082,007, forward strand.
CATACATTCTTGTCGTACCAACGTTTTTGACGCCTTTTCTCTGCATACATGCCAACAACGGCTTGTTATCGTGTCTCATCAAGGCATTCCAATTGTTCTACCCTGTCAAAAAATTTGAGTCCGTTCCAGTCTAGGGAAGTTGCTACGCGTAAAGTTGGTACCAGGAATTCTATAGGCAGGATAGCGTCTAGTCCAAAGACTAAATTGAAAGACGTGATGTTTTATATCCCGTTCGATATGCCCATAGTACACTGTACAATTTGATCTCCCAATCATTTCGAGATCCTTCGACAACTTTTGTAAATTCCCCATTTGGCAAAATCTCTTGTACTCATCATAGGCCGTAATGGCATATTGTCGTACATGGTAGGAGTGTTAGACCTCTAGCACTGCTCACAACACAACAAATTCTTGTGCATCATGAAATAGAGTGGGCCACCATAAACCTAACCAAAGGATGTTTTGTGCTGTGGTTTCCCTCAAAAAATGCCCACTCACTATTCCCGCTTGTGCCTGGCATAATATGGAAATGTATTCATTCTCGCACACACATAAGCGCAAATTACCGTCCTTGCCTTTTTTGTAGAGTTGCTTTCCTACAAAAGTATAGGCTGAAGCCTCTACAACAAGAGCTTGTTGTCAATGCTTAGGTGTGGAATCTTCCAATCTTCCCTTCTTGAGATATTCAATTATGTACGCACTCTAACTAGGTCTGGGACTAAGATGGTAAAGAGTGGCATGAGGAACAGGTCTCTTAAAAACGCATTTTTTACAGTCTAGTAAACTTGGCAACATCATCATGAAGCATCGGCCACCAATATCCTTGCCATAAGATTCATCGGGTCATGTTTTCCTTAGAGAAATGGAGACCGCAGGAGCTCACATGCGAGTCACTCAAGATAACGGGGTAGTCATCTAGGCAAACTACTAAACGCAAAATTCCGTCATTAGCTAAGTAATACAATCTTCCCGCAAGAAGTTGGAAGCGCTTACTAGCCTCTAGAAATTCAGTTTTAGTATTAAGATCGTCTTCCAATTCGTTGAGTAAACAAAGTCAAAAAATGAACAATTCGTTCACACCATTTAGGCACAATTTCCACCCGGAAGAGAACCGCATCTGGAAGGTCATCATCTACTCCACATGGCTCTTCTCCCGAAGTGATTCTAGACAAGTGATCAGCCCGTTGATGAGTAGACCCCTTTTTTACGGCAACAGTGAAATCAAACTCAAGAAGAATGACAAACCATTGCACAATGTGTCCCGTGGATCATGGCTTATTTACAAGGTATAGAAGATCTTGGTGGTCCACAAAAAATACAAACTCGCTTGCCAAGAGGTAATGGCGGAACTTCTTAACAACATAGATCATTGAAAGACCTTCGCGTTCCATTGTGGTGTGATTCTTTTCCGCAATGTTCAGTTGTCAGCTGGCATAAGAGATAGGGAAATCCATGCTTTTCTCTCCCGGTTGAGCTAGTATACATCCTATGCATCTATATGCACATGGAAGACCTTATCCCAATCTGGTGACCTTAAAATAGGTGCCAAAATTAATGTTGTCTTGAGATTTTCAAATGATTCCTCACATGCTAGAGTCCACTCAAAGAAAACCAATAAAGCATACAAAGGTCTTGCAATCTCGGCGTACATGTAAATGAACCGCCTGTAATAGCCGCAATGGCCCATAAAAATTTGTACTCCCTTAGGGTTTACGGGTCTAGGAAGTTCAACAATTACACTAATCTTATCTAAATCCATCGAAATGCCATTTTTGGACACTATATGCCCTAAAATTTTGCCTTGTCGAACCATGAACTTGCATTTCTTTAGGTTGAGACAGATTTGGTAAATTTGACACTTCTCAAAGACTTTTTGGATGTGGTCTATATGATCGGCTCACTTAGTTGAATGTACGCACAGGTCATCCATGAAAATCTCAAGGAATTCCCACAGATATTCTCTAAATTCATGAGCCATTAGCCTCTGGAATGTGGCTGGAGCATTGGTTAGCCCAAATGGCATAACCCAGTATGTAAAAATACCCCATTCAGCGGCAAAAGCTATTTTGTGTTGGTCTTGTAGTGCTATGGACACTTGATTATAGCCCAAAAAAATATCAAGGAAAATGTAAGCTTGCTTTCGAGCTACTCTTTCTAACACATGGTCAGTGATACGTAGAGGGTAGCTATCTCTTACGGTTGCAGCATTTACTTGCTTAAGATTAACACTGACTCGCAGCTTGTCGTTCTTTTTTGACACAATCACAATTGGTGATATCCACTCAGTGTGCTAAATTTTGTAAATGAACTCATTCTCTAGCAGCTTATCAATTTTCTCTTTCATTTTTCTTCCAAAATTATCATTGTACGTGTAAGGCCTTTGTTTTTGCGGTTTTGCATCGTCCTTCATGGGGATAGTATGTTGGCATATAGTCGGCTCTACCCCTTTCAGGTCTTTGTAGCTCCATGCAAAAATGTCTCGCTATTCTTTGAGCGTTGAGATCAACAACTCCTCCTCTTCAGGAGTCAAATCTATAGCAATATAGACAGGCCTCGATTCCTCACTAGGATTAGCAAGGTCGATTCTTTTTTCATCTTTCGGCCCATCATAAGATGAGCATAAGACTCTCCCATCATTTCAGGTTTATTGTCATCAAACTTCACATCCACCTGGAGAGTTTGCAATGGTGGCCAAAAAGCCCTGCTTCTGTCCATATGCCCTCTACAACCGAGATGGCGCTCTCCCAGTGATCTCATACTGTTGAACATAAATTCAAATCAAAAGTCAGATTTTATGCAACACGCGGCTGGCCAGTCAAAATATGCATAAGTAAAAGAGTGTTTAGTGCAAGAATCTTACAAAATCCTCCTCGAAACTGGCCCAGCCGCCACTCCCAAGGTGATGGGATGATCTAGCCGCCACTCCCAAGGTGATGGGATGATCTAGCCTCCACTCGAGCTCTGGCTGCGTCCCTCTGCTGCTGCTGCCACCTATCTGGAGTGGTCATCCTCTCCTCTCTGATACCCCTCCACTCCTCTCTGTCAAGCCAGGCAGGTTGAGTATCTGTAGTCCGTGTGTCTGAACTTCGATGCTTCATGTAGTCGTGCATGTGCACACCCATCCAAATATCATCAAAAGCATCCCCCCTTGGATACTCATGATGCAGTGTACTGATAATATAGTCCTTGGAGGATTTATCCAAGGACCTCCAAGAGACCATGACAGTGTGTCAAAAGATCTGTCTCCACAACTTGTGCATGCGTCTCATAACCTTCTTCCCCTTAGGGGTCATGATGAATATCCCTCTGGCACCTCCCTGCCATAAACTGTCGGAGTCCTGATTGGAGAAGGAGAACCCTCGTTGGCCAAAACCTCAGGCGTCTCCTGTATAGTGGTCGGGACACTCCTCGGCGTGCTCTGAGCACTCTGTGCCGCATGTGTAGGAGAAACTGCATCGTCGTCCCCGTCGCAACAACCGGGCCTAGACTCTCGTGAAAGTCTGCTACGATGACTACGTCGGCTCATGGCCGACGCAACGGTATGCTCTGAGTGCAAAGGACAGGTCTGGTGCAAGCGCGATCTTGAAGGAGGAGTCTGCTATGAGCGCGATCGCGACTGAGATGTACTGGATCTCCTCATAGTCGCAGCTCTGCCCAACACCTGATCTAGCTGATCAAGTGAAAGAGAAAGCAAGAAGCGATCTATGTCTGCGGCGCTCGGGTGAGCGCTATTGGTGGGATCACTCATACTGCAGGTGTATCAAAGAGGTGTGTCTGTAGCTCCACGAGAATATAGAAACCTGCATATACAAAATAGATGAGACATACTACTCTCTCTCTCTGCATCTCTCTCATTGAACAATTTTAAAAATGTAATAAACAAAGATCTGTGGCATGTAACGAGGACGCTCATTATGCAAGGTCGCTTGTGGGAGATCAATGCATGGATCAATGCGTGTTATGACGATGTGTGCATTAAGCCGGGCGTATTTCTTGCTGGGCGCCTGCAAGAGCCGAAGAGCCGATTCAAGAGCAAGTAATGAGTTAGTTCATGGAGCATAAACGTAAGTGGCTTCCAACAAGGCTGGTTATGTGAAGGCTAGTTATGTGAAGGCTAAAGCATCTGCACATCAATCTACTGCTATTCCTCCGCGTTTTCAGCATTGGCACCTTCCTTCCTACAACGTTTTTCAGCCCCGGACTATATCTCATCAGCGTTTTCAGTTGTGGATCCCTCTTTCATCAGCATTTTGCTAGGTGGTGGCCTCTTGACTGTTGTGCGGGGCATCGGGTGACTAGGAGAAGCTATTTGGTGGCTGTTTTTTGCTATTTTCTGCACTTTTGGGGTTGTTTTCAACCTTGGACAATGGTATCGGAGGTATTTTCCAAAGGTACCCTACAAGCAGCTTTGCGGCCTACTTCTTCCTCGGCTATTCCCCTCTTCAGAGAGGGTATTCTGGTGCATTTTCTTGAATTTTCTTCTTGGAGAGTGTCTTCTGAGAGCGGTTAAAGGGCTCGGTTTGGTTCTTTCAATAGGCGTGTTTGCGGAGGTGTTTTTGTGCAGCTTTGATGGGTCCTCCTTGTGTATCACCAGAAGTCTCCCCGGCAGTGCAAACTTGCAATAGTGCCTTTGAGGTATGGTCTAAACTAGAGGATCTCTATGTTAGAATATGGCATCTCACGTGTGTTAATTAGGCTCATTTATTGGATGGTCACTTGAGAGGTAGGTAATTACCTAACTCTAGAAAATGTTTCCAGTGCCTATAAATAGGACGGCATCACCAAAGAAGCAACAAGAAGCCCAAAGTGAACTCTGAGAAGAAGAAACCACAGGAGAAAAGGAAGCCCATCAACTTCGAGAAGAGAAAAGGAAACAACAATCAAGGGTGGAAGCATGAATAGGTGGTACAAAAACCAATGTCTTTGACACTTCTTTCCAAGTGGTTTCAAGAACCTTAAAGTTTACCATTTTTGAGAAAATAAAAAAAAGTATGTTTCAAGAACGTCAAATTTTACAATTTGAATGAAAATTGGGATCTTCTGCAACGGTTCTTGCTCTCCCTCGATCTCTGCTTCTCGCTCTTTCTGACATGCCCGAGCACCTTTAGCAAAGAATCCCTGGACTCTCTCTCTCTCTCTCTCTCTCTCTCTCTCTCTCTCTCTCTCTCTCTCTCTCTCTCTCGGGAGCTGCAGCAAACAATCCGTAGATTCTCTCTCTCTCTCTCTCTCTCTCTCTCTCTCTCTCTCTCTCTCTCTCTCTCTCTCTCTCTCTCTCTCTCTCAATCATGGAGGGCCTCCATGACAGTAACAGCTCACGTCATGTGGCACCTCCAGATTAAAGGTGCAACATGACTTATTACGTTCATGCACTTCTTGACATTATTAGACTTCCTGGAAGAGGGAATGCATGTAAATGCATCATTGCTTGCCTACATAGCATCATTCAAAATAGAAAATGCATGTCATGCGTCGTTGCGTGCATACAAAGTATATTTATGAAGAGGAAATGCGTGTAAATGTGTCGTTGCATGCGTTTGCATCATCATTCAAAAGAGGGAATGCATGTAATGCTTCGTGGAATGCATACATAGTATATTGAGGAAGAGGGAATGCTTGTAAATGCATCATTGCATGGTCTTCGTTCGGAAGAGGAAAGCATGTGTATGTGTCGTTGCATGTGTATGTGTCGTTGCAATTAACATTAATGTCAATTAACATTAGTTTTCCCTTGCAGAGTTTGCCTACAATTTATCTCATCACAGAAGCTTAGGCATGACTCCCTTTAAGGCTTTGTTTGGACAAGATTTTCTAACTCCCCTCAAGTTGTCAGATCCTTTGATTTCAATGCCAACTACCAAAGATATGCTTGAAGAAATGGACCAACAACTCAAGTCAATTAAAGAAAATCTCAAGGTAGCCATTGATTGACAGAAGAGCTACGCCAAATTGAAAAGATCAGCCACAAGTGGGAGAAATGGTTTTCCTAAGAGTTAAGCCTAAGAGGAGTTCCCTAAAGTTAGGAAAGATCAGAAAGTTGGCCTTTAGATATTGTGGCCCCTATCAAGTCACAAAGAGGATAGGGCATCAGGCCTATGAATTATTGCTCCCACCGCACCTTAAGATTCATAATGTTTTCCCTGTCAGCTTGTTAAAGAAGTATGTCCTGATCCATAGCATGTTTTAGGAGTTGATGATGTCGCTTTTGTGTCGCAGGATGAGGTACTGGCGGAACCTGAAGTTATCTTGCAGTCCTAAGAAAAGCAGCTGAGGACCAGGACACTACGCAAAGTTTTGGTGTAGTGGGCTACCCTGCTGAAGAGGCTTCTTGGGAGGACTGGGACCAGCTTCTAAAGAAATTTCCATATCTATCGAGCTAAGGAAAGTTTTTTTGTTTTATTGGGGAGTTTGTAAGGGCCCTCCCCGCCCTCGAATGATATATTTTTAAATCAACAGCTTTTACCGACTTCCAAAAGTTTTTGTAATTTAAATTCCCCCCTCCGTTGATGTAATATGGATGCTCTTTTGAAAAATTAATGGATCAAGTTCAGCAGCAGAAATATGGGTTCAATTTGTTCTCTATGTGTCAGTCAAATTTTTTAATTATGAGCAGGGTTGCATCGAGAGAGTTAAAGATTTATTTTTTCAATCCAAACCCATGGTACATTTAATTTTTTTTAAAAAAGAACTCCAGCGAGGTGTACAAGACCGCTCGATCCTCGCTTTGCGTTGGAAGTTTTTTCTTTTAAGACACGAAGACGGCCATACCACAAAATTTTTCAATCGCTTGAATTAAATCCCAGACCTTGGTAAAAAAATTTTATAAAACTGCGTGGGCAAGGATTTAACGCAGGAACTCGCAGCTCCGTTGGGATTTTAAATCCTAGTTGGAGCATCAACTAGCCTTGATAAGGAAGTAATGGGATGGGGACATGCAGTTGAGCATAGAAATTGGGTTTGTCAAAAAGGACAGACAAATTTGTAAGAAGAATTTAACTTGTAAGGATGAAAGGAGGGGAAGAAAAAAGAGAAGGGCACCTTGTACCATGAATTTATTTTGTGTAAGAGAAGGATAGAAAGGTGAAAGGCTTAGGGAATGAAGCATGTACCTCCTAGCTTGGGGAAAAAGTTTCTCTCTCTCTCACATCCCTTCTAAATGAAAAAAACGTAGTCTAGCTCTCTCTCTGTCTTTTTTTAAAAAACCCATAGCCTTGAAGCATTTCTCCCTCTCTCTAAGCTTTAGAAATCCAAATTTTAGCCAAGAAGTGCATCTCTCTCTCTCAATGTCTGTAAATCAGCTGCCAATGTTCTCTCTCTCTCTCCTTCATGAACCCACACGTGTAGACAGCCGTGAGGAGGCGCTTGAGCATCTCTCTCTCTCCATCGAGCTTGGGTAGGAGCCTTTGAAGGCTAAGGTAAGCAAAGGGCAAGGCAAGAAGGAAAGCAAGGAAAGACGGGGTTTGCAAAGGGAAGCTTGGCAAGAAGGAAGGTGGAGAGCTTTTTCATTGGCGGTGGAAGGCTTGTGGCTAGCGGAAGTAATCCTCATACACACATAGCTTGGGAGCATCCCTCTCTCTCTTTTGGACCCTTGAAGCCACTAGCAAAGCAAGGGCAAGAAGAGGGCAAGAGCAAGGGCAAGAAGAGGGAATGAGGAAAGCAAAGAAGGGCAAGAAGAGGGAATGAGGAAAGCAAAGCAAGGGCAAGAAGAGGGAATGAGGAAAGCAAAGAATCAAGGCAAGGGCAAGAAGAGGGAATGAGGAAAGCAAAGAATCAAGGCAAGGGGCTATTCAAGGATCCGAACCCTCAAGCTTTGCCCCCAATTGGGGTAGGTTGGCTCTCTTTCTCCTCTTCTTTCATCTTGCTATGAGTCTTTCATTGCTTTGAATCTATTGTTGATCATTGCTTTGAATCTATTGTTAATCATTGTTATGAACCTATTATTTGATCATTGCTTTGAATTTATTGTTGATCATTGTTATGAACCTATTGCTTGATCATTGTTATGAACCTATTGCTTGATTATTTCTATGAACCTATTGATTGATCATTGCTATGAATCCATTGTTTGGTTATTGCTAAGAGTTCATTGCTTGGCACATTGCTAGGGACCCTTCACTTGAAGTTGCTATGAACTTCATTGGCTGAATATAGCTATGTAGTCATTGCTTTGTATGTTGCGAAATTTCCATGCATAGCTCATTGCCATAGATGTGGGCAAGAGCAAGCTTCAATGGAAAGCTCACACACATTCATAAGCATGCAATAATAAGAAAGGAAGAGTCTTCAACTAATTAAACATTAATTTACTTCAATGCAAGAAAAAGGGAGAAAGAGTGGAGAAAACCTTCATTGATTCATGGAGCAAGAATGCTCAATAGAGTACATCGCGCGAGTAGCTAGAGAGCTTCCATAGCTAGAGCAATAAGAGGCTTCTTCACTTGAGAGCTCTCCTAGAGTGTGTATAGAGAATGTACCTCAATCCCCTTTTACATTGGCTTATAAGGGAGTTTATCAAAAGTAGCCACACTTGTCCGGCCAGCCATACAAGGCTAAAACACTAGAGCTCTTGCGTTACAAATTGGAACTCGGCTGAGCCCACTTAAATGAATATTACAATTAAGAGCTCACACGAACCCATTTATGAATAATTTACATTCCGCACATTTAGGGGTTTTTACGGGAAATGCTGCGGGACAGTCAGTTCTCCTCGTTGAAGCTCGGTCTTCCATTTGATGAAGTTAGGTGCTTAATTTGAAGATAAAGACATAAGCTACACGCCAAACAAACCCACATGTCTATTCGACTTCGTTTGCACCATTTTTGGAGTAAAACCATAATGTCATGTTTTAGCATCCCGCATTTCCTGTTTTGGCAATTTTACCTATTTTGGCTTCAGCTGCTTAGGTTTGTTTTGGCCCTGTTTCGTTATTCCCAGAACACTCCCCCCTTCCTAAACTGGCAACCGGGGCGGTGAAATTTGACTCCCGGTGTCTTTGACGTGAAGTGACTGGAGGTTTGTTGTCGATGAGCTTGGTTGCCGTGGCTGTTTTGCTTTGCTTGATCAATGCCTTTATTGAAAGCAAAAAGTGAACGATGGTGGTAGATACCAAATATGGTCAAGGGGAAAAAACCCTATGGGAGAAAAAGTGCCCTTGACTTGTCGATCTTATTGTGTATGTACAGTTGTTGCTGGAGTCATTTTGCAGAATCTGTCATGCGGTGTACTGTGCATGGGTGGAAGCAAAAAAGCGTGTCTAATGCATGTGTTCAAGAATGAAACACCCTATATGCTTTCAAGGAGTTTTCCATTTAAACAAGATGTTGTGCGAGAAAAGAGTAATGAAGGGTTATCTTAGGAGTTGTTCCCGCAAATGTGGAACGGAACCCAAGTGCTTCAAGACGAATAGGTACGGTAAAGGTAAACAGGTGCAGGTACAGGTAAAGAGAAGCCACTGATTCGAAGAGGAGTAAAGAGCTCAAGGAGTAAGCCTGCGCGGGACGAGATATTTTAGTTGAATCATTTTCTATTTTAGAGAAACCCGCCAAAGTGCAATGTACATACACATTTTTGTAAATGAATGGACTCATTGAGTTCCAAGTTGTATTTCCCGCAGCCTAAACATTAGTTTTTAGCCCATCATTTTAGTGATGTCCGCCCAAGTGTGGGTTGTCCTATTTTAGAGAACCCTAAGTATATAGGTGAGTTTCACTAAAGTTTTGGGGCTTTTTGGTCATTTTCTTGAAAGTGAACTCTAAGTCTATCTCCTCTCTAACCTAAGCTTGGCTTCAAGCTTCCATAGCTCAAGCCTTCACTTTGTAAGTCTCTACATGGTTAATCAAAGTGAATCAAGCTTCTCTTTTATCATTGTTAGCTTCTCTCATTGTTAGCTTCTCTCATTGTTAGCTTCTCTTTTATCATTGTTAGCTTCTCTCATTGGCATGCAAGCTTATGTTTAATGCTTGATTAAGTAGGGAATGTTTAAGCTTGTTTGCTAATCTTTTATGTGTGTATGCAATGGCTATTGATTAGTGAAGGTGTTAAGAGTAGGAAATGCTTAGCAATGTGTATTTCATTCTCTTCCCCTCTTCATTAATGTGTGTTTGAGCTCTATGTTAGAGTAGTATTTGCAAGTGCATTAGCTTATCATTAGCATGTGGGTTTGCCATAGACTGATGAATGCTTGTATGAGCTTGCTTGAATGCTAAATGCGGTTGTGGGTTATGCTCTTTGCACATTTAATTGATAGAACATTGAGTAGGAGGCTAAGCTTGGTGATTAAGGGTGAGTGGGTTAATGCTTTCATTAATCTACTTAGTTAGTGTGTGTGTGTGCATAGGCTAGGAACCATTAAGCTATCCATAGATTAAGTTATTCATTCTCTTGCATTGACATTGCAAGATTCCTCCATGAGCTAGCCGGGTTAAGCTCCCCCCATTGACCACTCTTCTCCCTCAATGAGATTAGTGTATGTGTGGAAGCCACTATTCCATAGTGACCCCAACAATGGCGCCGCTGCCGAGGAGCGGTAGCCTACGCTAGTGAATGAGTGATTTGATTAGGATTTAGCTTCTTGCTTCATCAGTTGCAAAACCGGTGGATTAGGACCGTGGGTTGGGTGTGTGATCCCAAGGCCACCATTAGTTAATTAAAAGCTTTTTTGTGATTAGTGTAGAGAGTGTGGGCTCTTTAAAAACCCTCATCTTGTGTATGCGGTTGAGCTACTCCCGCACCTTATTTTATTTCTTTGTTTACAAGCTTTGTTTTGTTATGTTCATTTGTTAGGATTAGAATTAGGATGCTTGTTGTTTAGTAGATTTAGTTGCCATTAGTTTAAGGCTTTAGGTTGCTTGTTTTTGCAAGTTTTAGGTAAGTGCATTGTGATATAGTGCATGTATTTGATTTCTAATCTTTTTTGTTTTGTGATTGTTTTGGACAACCATTTGCAACACATTTGTGTGAATAGGTAAGGGCCTTTGGAGGCCACCTTTCTAGTTGTGATCCAGGCACTTTCCCGAGGCCGGTGGGCTTGTGTGGTAGTTGTGATTATTAGTATTACTCTTAGCACAATCAATATTGCAAAGAGGTTGAGTGAGATTGAATGTGGAGCTAGTTAGAAGTGCAGAAACTGCAGTTGCCGGAGCTGTTACTTCTAACTTGGCCTCCATTTGACCTCCAAATACCTTTTTTCAATTTTGATTGTGCAGGAAGAGCTTATTGACCATAAGGGACCTGAATCTACCAGCCAGTTGCTCTCTGGGAGCAGATACACAAAATGGCGCCTCTGTGATTCAGGGTACCCAGAGACATGTTTTCTGTGAAGTGAGGTGCTAGGAACAGTCCATTTGACCCCTGGAATTGAACTGTCCAGACAGATCTCAAAAATATTAAAAGCAGAAAATGGTGCCTCTGCAGATGGCACCTTTGCTATTCTGAGCAGCTGCTGGAGCATCATTTTGACATTTTAAGACCACCTTTGTAATGCCCATGTTATACTCTATCCAACTGGCACATTAAACCATCAAAATCTCTTTAAAAAAAATGGCGCCTTTGCAGATCAGGGTAGCAGGACAGGCAGTTTGACAATTCTGACATGACCAGTGTGTTCCTTAAGCTTTTCTCTATCCAATGGTATATTTAAAAGCTAAAAACACATTTTTCTAGTGCATGTTAGAGTCAAAACACTGCTTACAGCACACCAAACAGACAAAAATCAACCAAGTCCAAATCTGCAATTATTCCATAGCCCTGCAAGTTGTCAAAACATTCATTAACTAACATCCACTCAATATCTTGTAAAATACATCCTTTGTTTCTCTTAAAACCCACAAAAATCATAAAAAAATCATAAAAGACTTAAAAATTCATAAAAAGAAGCAAAGAAGGACAAAAGGGGGAAGTGCTGCACTAGTGCTTCATAGCCCACATGCAACTAAGGTCCGGGAAGTCCATAGCTTCCGGGTCCTCCAAAATCTCTAAGGTTTCTACCCAAGGGAGCGGTGTGAGGACCCAACAACCGCTTGGAGCTATCCTTGAAGAGTTAAATTTAAGTTCAACTCATACTAATTCCTCATCGGATAGCGAGGCATCCGACAACATGGATGACTCTTTCTCCACGGGAGGTAACACGAACCCTTTTGATCAAGCTAAAAGTATGAACAGCCCAATCAATGGGTTGAACATAAAACTTGTGCACATTAGGGAGAACGCACATGGAGCTTAGCTCTACATGGATCCTCAAAGTAGGATTACAGTCAAAATGGAGGACATCCAGTCACCCTTAGAGGCCGAGGTGTGGGTCAATTTCCAAGGTGACCGCTACATGAGCCTCGGGGGAATAGAATATATTCTAACACCTGCTTTTGAGAACATGAATAGGTTGGGCCAGATCCTCCCGCAAGGCAATGAGCGAGGAGCGCAAACGGAGCCGTACCCCGGATTCCAAGGAAGAGCCGGCATTCAAGAACCAGCTCCATCGGCACCACCTATCTACACAGCTGGAGATGCAACCCAAGGTGAGGTAAACTCTACAAAAAGAGAAGAGGTACTCTACTCATTCAAAGTGACTCGCATTTACATTGATAATCAATTTGTCGCTTTGTATGTGGACACGGCTGGAATTGTATATAAAACAGTAATGTACCATGGGAAAACATACCCTCATGAGACAAGAGTGCACGCTTGGGGTATCAAGGGAAAAACAGGACTCACGTTGTTGGATGACTGGGGTAAATCTTACCACCGGTTGAGTGAGGAGAGTCTAGGGCAGTACACTTACCAGGGACAGCCTGTATTTTATACGGGAGGTTTTCCTGCTATGCCATGGGCACGACCTGCAGACACTGCTAGACCGGAAGAGACTGCTTTTAGAGCACCTACTCCTACCTATGGGTCACCCCCAAGGGATTTTTTTGAAGAGTTGGGCTTAGGTCCACCTCCGATTGAAAGAAGCGCTATGCATCCAAAAGCACCACAAGTAGGACCTAAACTTCCAATTGGAGGGAAAGCGGTCTCATACATGGATGAATGTGGAGCACATAGGGAAGGAGCACCTTCAGTTCCATTTGACATAAAAGGGGGATTTAAACCTGACAAAATGAGAGGGAAAAAGGACACTCAGTGGGGAAAACAAATAAGACCCACAAGTCTGCAAAAGTTTTGCAAGAGGTTTAGTGGGAGCGGAGATCCTTATGACCACGTGGCACAATACCGACAATTGCTATTCGCAGAGGGTGTCACAGACGTACACACTATGGTATAAGGGTTTGGATTGACTATGGAAGGAAGAGCATTGTCTTGGTTTCAAACACTGAAGCCATCTGTGCTCTATGACTTTGAAACACTTGTGAAAAGGTTTATAGAAGCCTATTCCAAGATTGGGATTAAACACAATACAGTCACGCAAATCCTTAGCTTTAAGCAAAAGGATAACGAAACCGTTAGGGAATGTGTTGACCGATTGAGGCAGTACATAGTAACGTGCCCTGATTCAGAAACACCCAGTCAAGAGCGCCTAATTTCATGCTTTCTTGAGGGACTAAGGGACAGGCAATTGTATACACATTTGTTTGCCAAGGGGCATGTGGACTTTGACGAGTGTTGCTTTGATGCGCAAAAGTTTGATGACAATTGTGAGTTTGCAACTCAAAACTCAAGTCAAAGGTCTGATTCGGGAGATACGAGCAGGAGTGCAGACCCTCAGGCAATCGCCAATCTTATCCTACGAGGGTTAAGGCAAGACACAAGGCAAAGTCAGTCTTATAGACCGTACCAGCAAATGGCTCCTTTAAGGATGCATACATGTGGGACATGTGGGGGAGACCATCCTACGGACAAGTGTAGAATCACCAACCCACTGAAATGGTGCGAGTATTGCCAAAAAATGACGAATCACGAGTCAAATGAGTGCTATTATCGTCCGGGTTACAACAGAGGGGTAAGCAATACTCAACCACAACTCACAAATCAAGCTCCTCAAACCAACACAACCACGGCTGAGAGGGCAAGGCCTGTTTTAGGTACACAACCCACTCCTCCAGGAACAACAGCCTTTAGATATATTGAGGATCAAGGACCTTCCCTTGAGATGGTCCCTGTGACTCCTTATTATGTAGAGGAACCTTCACCATCCCCATCTTACACAGACCAGCCAATTGACTATGGTTATGAAGGCAATGATCACATGGTAAGCATGAATGCACATACGTTGATGTTGATGGCGAATGGGGCCTTTAGACAACAAGGAAATTACAACAACAACAAAAGGGGACCCCCAAACCAAAACCAAGCACCAGTAGCTGGGCCATGTTTCAAATGCCAACAAGATCATTGGATTAAGGATTGTCCCATTGACAAGGAGGAAAAAGCGCAGGCAAGAGCGGCAACTATGAATTGGCCAAGAGTACCTAGGTACTGTGCTGAGTGTGGAGTAAATCACCTTTCTAAAGACTGTCCAGTAAAAGCGGCTGAGAAGCCATCTACACCTACATCTTTGGGAATGATTGGGGTGATTCCTTCACCTTCCTCCTCTGAAAATGAAGGCGAAACTAAACCAATTTATATAGTGACACATGCCCAAGCACAAAGAGCCAAAGAGACCTTAGATCAATTGATACTAGAGTGCCAAAAGGAACCGGTGCTCAGAGAAATGTCAAAAGAGGAGCAACAAAAACAAAAGCGAAGACGGAAACAAACAAGAAAAGACAACAAAAACAAAACCGGGGTAAACAGCGGTACGGAAACATCCGAAAAACGGGATCATGGGAGTCCATCATCCTTGAAACACCTGAAGGGGTACGAAAAGAGTATGTAGTTAAATCCCCAACTGCTGAAATAGAGCAAACAAATGGAAACCAACCAGCACCAGTGTTAGTTGTAACATGGGCAAGGGCAAGAACGGAATTAGAACAAAAAGGGAATCAATCTACAAAAGAAAGTTCCAGTTCACACAAAACCAAACGAAAAATGAGACACTTGAGGTCGAAAAGGACAAAAGAGAGTTCACCAGAGTCTGACTCGGATCAGGGCATAAGAGAAGTCATAGAGTCAAGACAGAACATCACTCAACAAAACCAGGGTCCAAAAAGAACTAACAAGGGACAAGAAGCAGATGAGCCTGCTTCAGAGACACGAAGCAATGAGGGAGGATCGGTCATTGTTGATAAGAAGAATGAAACACTCGAAGCCCTTCTCGAAGCTTGGGACAGCCGTGTAACATCTGAGACACCCATCCCTCCTAAGTTGCTAGAATACCCAGACCCCCTCCAGGAGAAAATTGATTTGGTGAGGCATCAACAATTAATTCGAGACACGCAAACTACTTTAGAGGGTCCTCAGCCATATCAACCTAGGAAAATGAGTGCAATGAAACCAGTTTTGGAGACCATTGAGGAAGAGCCAGAAACTGAGCTTGAAACAAACACGCTGGGTAATGCACCGATTCTACCAAAAGAAACACTATTGAGGGAAGAACATGTAGTAATGGATCCACCTGAGCTACAACCTGCCAAGCATGTACCAGAAGAGGTGGAGTTGGAGGAGATTTTTGACATCACCTCTACTGTTCCCTCTCTTGAAGGAGAAATGGCAGAGGAATTATGGCGAGAAGTTAGAGAGCTTAAACAAAAAGATGAGCTTTCCAATGAGACAGCACCACTTTCGATAGTGGGCATGACTGAATACCTTGGAATTGCTAGGAGTTTGTCTGACCAAGAGTTAGTTGATGATGAAGACCAAGACGTCGAGGCCAAGACGCTAGCTACATTACCATCCTTTTTGGGTGAATATGAAGCAAAAACAGACATTGTACAAGTGCCTCAATCTAGGCATATAACTCCAGATCGCAAGGAAACAGCTCATTTGCAAGCCATTCTATCGGCTCCTGTGACTGCGACATTACCATTAGCGGATTTCTTAAAGGTGAAACCCAAACTATGGCAATATGTGGCAGAATTGATGGGTAGCAAAGGACTTGCATTAACACGGGAGCTAGTCGAAAAACAACACCACAAAGATGAGGTGATTTCTGTAAGGCAAGTACCCTTTAACAAGGTAAGTGCCTACCAGGAACGCAATAAGGACAAGGGCAATGCAACGCTTCTAGTTGAATACAATGGAATAAAAACCATGGCTATATTGGATACGGGAGCTGGCATTGGGATAGCAACCAAAGCTATGTGGGAGAAATGGGGTAAATTAGCTTTACGAAAAACCCGCATGGACCTGCAATTGGCAGACGAAAACTTGGAAAGACCTTTGGGATTATTAGAAAATGTCATAATTAAGACCTGCGGAATAGACTTTGAGCATACATTTGCTATTGTTGACTTCAGGCAGGATCCTAATTACGAAGTGATCCTAGGATGACCGTTTATGCGGCAGTTAATGGTCTTAGAAGATTGGGGATATGATTACCTATACCTCAGGCATGAGGATGTGACGACTAGAGTCAATCTCAGGGATCATACATTCCGAGATGTGACTAGAACCCCAGTAGATGAATTTGAGTCTGCTAGTTCAGATCTTACGCCACGCACAAGCACAGCTACAACCAGTGCAAAAGACACATGGATATGCGAGGTGCCAAGCCAAGATTTGCTTGAAGAGGACAAGAGGAAAACTGATCAATTGATCACTATCAAAGATTATATTCCTGTTCCTTTTCCAGGCGATGACATAGACCCCTATGAGTGGATACATACTCTAGCCACGTTGGATGTGTGTGCTTTGGCACCACAGACACAATTCTGCGACGAAGAGGGCTATGAGATTATACCAGTAAGGGTTGTCACAATTGTACAAGACAATGGGGGCACTGACTTTAGTGCACCGAAATCGTCTACACTTCGGAAGTTGGATAAAACGGATATATCAATAGTAGACTTGTCTACGGATGACTCAGATTATACATACCTCGATTGTGACACCGACGGTTACAGGAATGAAAGCGATTTGGACTCATATGGAGATGACATTGTATCAGAAGAGGAGCTTGCAAAAGTGCATCTTTTGTTGCAAGGTCGAGAGGCTATCTTGTTAGATGAACAACCATTGAGCCTAAAAATGAAACGAAAACAACAAAGGGAGAAACGTAAACAGAGACAAGCAAACTCAAAGGGTAGGAAACGACAGCCCAAGCTTGATGGCAAAAACGAGTACCTACACTTTATAGGAGCTCGTGATGCAATCAAGTCTTACAACAAATGGAAAACTACATTGGGTTTGGTGAGAAAAACTGACAATGTGAAAGAAAACACCAAAAAGAGGGGTAAAAAGAAAATAGCCAAGTCCATTGTCAGTTCAATGGGAGAAAAACAAAGCGCAGCATCAGGCAAAGAAAATAAACCTGAGAAACCAAAGATGACCAAACTTGAGAGAAAGGTTTATTACGGGGATTGCAAAAGAATGTTACGAAAATCTTGGGAGTCTGAAGATGATGAGAGTGATGAAGCTGAAGATGAAATGGACATCCCATCCAATTTCAAAAGCTACACTATTCAGGATCGGAGGATAATGCTTCAAAAGCCCAAACGGAAGAAATCGGAAACAATGGGAGAGTCGTACGATGGGCCGGAAGATGCAAAAAAGGTTGATCTTGCCAATCCGGGTGAAGAGCCAAGGCCGGTCTACATAGCTCTACGGATTTGACAGCTGAAGAAGAAGAGTTACTAATCTCTACCCTGAAAGAGTATAGAGATGTGTTTGCCTGGAGTTACAAGGACTTAAAGGGAGTAGATCCGGCAATCTGCCAACATACTATTCCTATGAAAGACGACGCTAAACCCAGGAAACAGAGACCATACACCTATAATGACAACTTTGGTAGAAGAATCAAGGAGAAAATTGACAAACTACTGGAGGCAGAGTTCATTTATGAGATTGAACACACGGAATGGGTCTCACCGATTGTGATTGTACCCAAGAAAAACGGAAAGTTACGAGTCTGTGTTAATCTTAAGCAAGTAAATGCTGCCACAGTAAGGGACAACTATCCACTGCCTATCACAGACCATGTGTTAGAACGGGTAGCGGGAAAGAGAGCTTATAGCTTCCTTGATGGCTTTTCCGGTTACAATCAAGTGTCAATTGCACTCTATGACCAACACAAGACAACTTTTGCTACGGAATGGGGCATTTATGCATATCGTGTTATGCCATTTGGGTTGACCAATGCACCCGCCACTTTCCAAAGGCTCATGGCTCATGCTTTCAGGGAATACCTCAGGGATTTCCTAGAGATATTTATGGATGACTTGTGTGTACATTCCAATGAGAGGGCGGAGCATGTAGAACATCTACACAAAGTCTTCGAGAAGTGCAGAGTCTACCAAATTTGCTTGAACCCTGAGAAGTGTAAGTTCATGGTGCGACAAGGTAAAATTCTAGGACATATAGTGTCCAAGAATGGAATTTCAACGGATCTTGACAAAATCAGTGTGATCCACGACCCAAGAATGCTAAGGGACTACAAATTTTTATGGGCCACTGTGGTTATTACCGGCGTTTCATATATATGTACGCTGAGATTGCCAGACCCATGTATGCACTTCTAGTTGTGTTTGTGTGGACACCGGAATGTGAAATTTCATTTGAGAAGCTTAAACAAGCTTTGGTGAGTGCACCGATCCTTAAAGCACCCGACTGGAACAAGGTTTTCCATGTTCATATTGATACATCAGCATTTGCAATTGGTTGCATCTTAGCTCAACCTGGTGAAAGAAATATGGATTTCCCTATCTCTTATGCCAGTAGACAGCTAAATGTAGCTGAGAAAAACTATACAACCACAGAACGCGAGGGGCTTTCTATGATATATGTTGTAAAGAAATTTCGGTATTATCTTTTAGCTACCCAATTTGTGTTTTTTGTTGATCATCAAGCACTTTTGTATCTAGTCAACAAACCTTGTGCTACGGGAAGAATAGTGCGATGGTTTGTCATTCTCCTTGAGTTTGATTTTACCGTTGCTGTGAAGAAAGGTTCAACTCATCAAAGAGCGGATCATTTGTCAAGAATCACATCGGGAGAAGAGCCTACGGGAGTACAAGATGACCTTCCAGACGCTTCACTATTTAGAGTAGAGTTAGTGCCAAAATGGAGTGAACGCATTGTTCATTTCCTTACCACTGGATCTCTAAAAGAGGTGGAGGAGAGTTTGGAGGAGAAGACGAAATTTATTGAGGGATGCCAACGGTTTCAACTACTTTCGGGTAGATTGTATTACCTTGGTGACGATAAAGTGCTTAGATTAGTGGTATGCCCGGAGGATTACAAAGATGTCATTGGCCACGCTCATGTCAGCATATGTGGTTTCCATCTTTCTAAACAAAACACAGTACGAAGAATTTCTTGGGAAGGATGGTGGTGGCCTACTCTTCATGAGGATGTTGCTCAATACATCCATACTTGTAAACAATGCTGTGACGGAATGCCAAGTCTGCATGTAACTCTTTTCCATATCAATCCTTTGCCAAAATGGAGTGACAGTATTGTGAACTACCTCAAAACCGGCAAATTGGACGATACAATCCCCAAACATAGAAAAAGATCGATCGAAATAGATGCAGCCACTTATACTTTTTTAGGTGAGCAGCTCTACAAGAGGGGAAAAGATGGGAATTTGCGCTTATGTATATGTGAGCATGAATATATACCTATCTTACAGCAGGCACATGAAGGCATAGGTAGTGGACATTTCTCAGGGGAAAC
This sequence comes from Cibotium barometz, assembly GCF_041138505.1. Taxonomy (NCBI): domain Eukaryota; kingdom Viridiplantae; phylum Streptophyta; class Polypodiopsida; order Cyatheales; family Cibotiaceae; genus Cibotium; species Cibotium barometz. The sequence goes on from NC_141073.1 coordinate 15,101,709, forward strand.
CACTGCCAGAAATATCCTCTGGTCGGGCCTTTTGGTGGCTGACTCTTTATCATGATGCTGTGGAGTTCGTGAAACGGTGCGATCAATGCCAGAGATCGAAAACCCCAACCATGTTCGATAATATGCCTCTAAGGCCTATGATGAGCACAAGGGCTTTTGCCAAGTGGGGAATAGATTTCGTAGGATCGATCAAACCACCAGCACGTGGCTCACATGCCGAGTATATAATTGTGGCCACATATTATTTGACAAAGTGGGTTGAAGCTAAAGCCACTATGAAAAACGATGCAAGAACCACCGCTAGATTTTTGTATGAGTATGTATTTACTCGTTACGGTCTACTGATTGAAATTGTAAGTGATCAAGGCAAACACTTCATCAATGAGGTGATTGAATACTTGCTTGCTCAATTCATGGTTATTCACAGGCGGTCAGCTCCTTACCATCCACAAGCAAATGGACAGGCCGAGAGCACTAATAAGATCCTTTGTACAGCATTGACAAAAGTCGTTGAGGGATCTCGTAGTGACTGGGAAAAGAAGTTGCATAGTGTACTATGGGCGTATAGGACAGCATATAAGACGTCGATTGGCACTACGCCTTTCAATTTGGTCTATGGACTGGATGCTATCTTGCCTATAGAATTCTTGGTGCCTACGTTACGAGTCGCTACATCTTTGGAATGGACCGGACATGAACTATCAAGTAGGATTGAACACTTGGAGAAATTAGATGAAACAAGGCTGCAAGCCGTTGTTGCAGGCATGTATGCCGAAAAAAGACGACAAAAACGCTGGCATGATAAAAACGTTCGTTTAAAAGAGTTCCAGCCAGGTGATTTAGTGTTGATTTATACACTAAAGAAACAGAAACGGAAGCTCAAGATGAGAGGACTGGGTCCTTTTGTCATTAATGAGATAACCAATGGAGGAGCCGTTCGGCTAGAAACACTTGAGGGGGAACTGATGGATTCTTTCATCAATGGTAGTCGATTGAAAAGATTTCATGAGCCCTTAACACAAGATATGCTTGAGCGTATGCATGCAGCCAAGACAAGGAAGCTAGCTCTTCAACAACTCAAAGACCATGCTCAAGCTGAAGCCAAAGAAAGAGCTGCAAAGGCTAAAGCCAAGAGAAAACAAATCTCCATGGTACAGCTCACGACTGCAGATGAAGAAGAAGACTACATTGAACCATTGTTAGTCACCGTTGGACTAACTACCGCAAACACCCCGTGTACAACAATTTTGGATTCTGCAGCGGATGTCAATGTACTATCTCAAGAAATGTACCAACAAATCAAAAGCGGCAAGTTACTACCAACTACCACAATATTTGGCAGCTTCACAGGTTCTGAATCTGAAAGCCAAGGAATTCTTGCAACAACCTTGACCATTGATGGAAGTACCAAGGATTGCACCTTCTATGTCACTGCAAATGAAAATTGTGCTCATCCGGTTATCCTTGGAAGAAGTTGGATGGCCAAGCATAAATGTTCAGTCGATTGGGATAACCACACAATCACTATCACAATCAAAGGAAAAAGGATAGCTGTTCAACAAGGTGACCAAAAGATGGAGCCGACTAAAAGAGTGCAAGCATCTACTTCTAGTGCACCAGTGAACACCAAGGAACAATACCAGGTGTCGCACACCCACAAATTAGAGATCAAAAGACCGCAAAACCGGAAGAACAGAAGAAGTACAACCAAAACAACAACCAGGTGGATACCCAAAAAGTGGCTAGCAGCTCAAGGCTACTATCAAGGCAACAGCCTATTGTGGCTTCCTAAAATAAGCCAGTCTCCAAAGATTGTAACAGGTATGCGGGGGACTAAGATTCAAAAGCCACAAGACAGCAGCCCTCGAGTTGCTATCTCCAAAATCAACAACCCTGTAAAGCTACCAGTCAATAAGAAGTATGTTTGGCAGCAAAAAGTTTCAAGTGAAACCAAACCAACACCTTTTGCGGTTACGGAGACCTACAAACATCATCCCACTGTGCCAAGCACCGCCACAGCTTTGGAAGAAACACCGACACCGCAAAGAAAAGGCAAGGAGAAGATGGTAGAAGATGATATTACTACAGCTTGTCTGAAAAACAAGCCATTGCTCCGTTCACAAGCCACCAAGCATCCAAGGCAGGAGCTACAATCGTTAATCCCACAAATACTCAGGCCAAGCCCAGAAGCAGCAACCATGAAGTCAAAACCGGTTAGTGTCCAAACAACTCTACATGCTTGGGACACTTTCAGGACCTGGTCGGCAAACAGTCAAGTCGCCGATTACATCGTTAATTGGCAAAAAAAAATTGAATCGGGCATTTCCAGCCACACTGTGCTTGGATTTTAGTCCTATTCTATCTTCATTATTATATGTGACTAGACTGTGTGTAAATACGTACTTTTCAATTGTTTTTGTTTGTTTTTTGTGTGTACCACGCCCCGCACTAGTACGCTAACACATATTATCCTCTGCAGCAAATGCCACTTGACTGCATTTGGACACCCAGCTACCGTCTCGTATGGTGGCTATGTACGACAATGCCTCAAGAACCATAATAACCCTATGAGCACATGGCACTGCACAAGGTTAACTACTATGCCGGGCAAATAAAGATGAGGGCACTTTTTCCCAAGCGGTTTTTCCCTTCATCCCTACACTTCACTGTATAAACCGTAATAAGACACTGCACTTCGGATATACCACCGCACCGCAATACACATATCTCTTTCCACTCTTCGGTAACTTTGCTTCAGGAGGAGCAAACCACTAGAAAGGGGGGAATAAAGGGTTGGGGGCAACATGAGCGGTATCCTCGTCAGCAAAAGCCACTTAACTGGCAGCTCTACGGCTTGCCTCTTAAGTACCCAAGGAATTTTTTGCACAGCATTGGTTTGGTTTCGGGTATGCATTTTCTATGTGTCATATAGGGCTCAATTTGAGCAATGCATTAGACACAGTTTAGAGTGAGCCCAAGCACAAGTGCACAAGCAGGTTTGCAGCAGGAACTACCAAGCGGACCAACACTCCTAAGTTTTTCACGGTAGACTCAAACTAGAAAGGGGGGAGTGCTTCAGCACATCCCAATCAGAGTAAGTGACAAGACAGAAGCAATAACCAACAATTGCCAGATGAGGAGAGCAGCCGGGACAAGTCCAAAAGACCAATTTCAGAGCCGGGCGGGCTCCGGAGTCAGTTTTCGGGCAAAACAAAAGTCAGTAATTGTTCAAAATATGCTAGAAAGCAAGCAAGAGAGCTGGGAAGACATGTACAGGGTCAGAAAGTCAGAAAAAACATGTTTCGGGGCCAGATACACAAAATGGCGCCTTTGCTGTTCTGGACTGCTGGAAGCTCATATTGCAAAAATTCAACCAGATTCTAAAGCAGGACATCAAGGGCTATCAAATGGGCAGGGGTGAAAAATGGCGCCTCTGTGATTCTGGCCAGCTGAAAAGTCACCTACACATTCTGAGCATACCAGTATGATCCCTACATCAAGGCCTATCCAATGAGCCAAAAAAATCCTGATTTGGACAAAACCACAAAATGGCGCCTCTGTGAATGGCGCCTCTGCGAAATCTGCATAACATCAACAGTTACCTACTGTTTTGACCTAAAGCAAAGTGAGAGGGTGAGAGGGAGCTTAGATCTATTGATTGAGAGCACTCCGCGTCCTTCCCGCACTCCGTACGAGCTCGTCGATGAGGTAGGTACTCTTCCGACCACACCCAGTTGATCCTTGTGTTGCCGCGTCGAGGCCCGTGGGGCTAGGGTTTTCTTGCAGGTACCAGATCCGGCACGTAGAGCCTAGAGGGCTTGAGGGGCATAGAAATTTTTACCTTTTCTTGCCATAGCGGCGAAGCCCTGGCAAAATTTTTCCAGGCACACACACATAGAAAAAAACATATAGAGTGGGGCACAGGGTGATTTCTTTGCGCACGCACATTTCGTTCTTGCACCATGGCAGAGGAGGGTGATCCAGCACCTCCTAACCCACCTCCAGACGATCCGGTAGAGTTCGAGCCAGCACCATTGGCTCCGTACGAATTCTTTGACATTGAATGGATCCAGAAGTGCTGGATTGATGAGAGAGTGATGCAGGCACAAAATGTACATGTCATCCGAGGAAGGTTTGTGGAACACACGCAGAGGGAGGTGATGACATATGTGCTACCCCGCCGATTCTTCACATTCCAGATTAGTGATCCCCATGCAGCCATCCTCTTCCAGCGGGTGAACTTAGACGGTTATTTTGCATTACCTCCATGGGGAGCTGATTTGCAGCGGGCATGGGAGCTTCTAGACACATTCGACGAGGCATACAACTGCCTCATCACAGGTTTTAATGGGATGCCGGTGCAAATAAGCATTACTCCGCAGATTGTAAGGCAGGCATTGCATTTGGGGCCAAGTGACCTGCCCATAAACATCACTGCTTTATCTGCAGAGCAGAAAGAAGGCAGTTGGCTAACACCGATGCGCCAACCTTTGATCAATTAAGAAGTCAAGCAATTCGATTGGTAGTGCAGTTAGCACATATGCATCTATGCATTACTTATGCCGCCAGGTACACCGTGCCAAGAATTGTGATTGCCAATGTATTTGCTAAGGCAGAGGTAGACCCTCAGATGCTTAAGCCTGATTGGGCTTATTTCATTTTACATGCCATCAAGTTGGCACACAACAGCAAGAGAAGAGAAAAGAAGAACGTGGCTAAAAGAGATAGACCAGTGTCTATGGGAGGCGCTCAGCTCCTGACCAGATTGATTTAGGGAGCCATAGACAAGCTTCCAGCAGTCACTGAGGACTTGGAGAATATCCCCACTCGCCCACATGCTTACTCCAAGAAGAAAGAGAGTATACAAAAGGAGCTGATGTGGAAGAAAAGACGGAAGAGCCTCGAGGAGGAGGAAGAGGAAGTGATCCCAAAAAAGAAAACAAGAAGCTCAACCAAGAAAGAAGCATCTGCAATCGAATCAGTAAGAACTGAAGAGCAGATAAAGATAGATCTTAAAGGAAAGAAGCCTGTGCAAGAGCAAGGCAATGGTCAGGTAGCTAATGGGCAACAAAATGGCCATGCAAAGGCTAAGGATAAAGAGGAAGAAGACTCAGAGGGAAAGGATCAAAGTGACCATGACGGAGATGACATCTTCACGATTGATCCTGAGTCCAACCTGCAAACAGGAAAGGAAAAGGGTTATGAGCAATCAGGGGATACATTGATCATTCACTTTGATCGACGGAGTGAAATACAAAGGAAGGAGGAAGAGGATATAGAAGCGGCTAAGATTGAAAGCCTCAAATTAGAAAAGGAAGAGAAGAAGAGAAGAAAAGCAGAGCAAAGGACCAAGCAAGGCCATGAAGGTCAAAGTAGCTCGGCTCTGACGGCGTCAAACACCCCTCCCGGAAGTTCTAGCCATAGTGCCTCTTCAAACGCCACTCCTTGAGGTGGCAATGCAGCCGGAAGAAAAGGAGCACAGAGAGGGCAAAGGCCCTGTAAGAGGAGAGCTACCCATTAGGCCAAGGGTTTTTTATCTCACCCAAGGACCGCAACAAGAACACCCAGTTGAGGTGCCAACAGAAGAACAAGCAAGGATGAGCCCGCCAAGGGAGCAACACACGCAACAAGAGCAGCAAGAAGGTGCTTAACCGCAAGAAACCCAAGAGCAAATGCACAAAATGCTCAAGGAGATGTCTCGAGAGGATAGAAGAACTTTTCTGGCGGATCGGAAGATGGGGATCACCAATACAAAGATAGAGGCGGCGGCCATCTATGAATTAGACATGAGGAAATTGGGGCCACGGATTGCTGACCAGTATGAAGATCTATTCAAAGCTCACATGCAGCGGAATTTTCAGAATTTCCTCTATCCAAATGCCTTAACAAGCGCTGTAAATGATATCATGCAAACGGTCACAAACCTGTCTACTTTGGCCATGATCAGAGACAGAGGTGCACAAGAGGCTGAACAACATGCAGCTAACACGGTTCTCAAGCAAAAAATGAAAATCTTTGACCTCGAGAGCAATATAGAGGAAATGAATGATATGCTTGAAAAAGCAATTGATATCAAAGAGTCACTGGAAGAGGCTCTCAAAGAGATGGAAAGTAAGCTTAATGAACATGCTGCCATCTATAGGGACAACAGAGAAGAAAGACGAAGGATGAATGAAGAGCTTAAGGCGACCAAAGAAATGAAGGAACAATTGCAGCAAGCATTGGAAAAATCTCAACAAACTGAGCAAGAAACAAGAGCATCGATGGCCCTGCTCCAAAGAGAGTTGACAGCGGCCCAGGAAGATCTATGGAATTCCGAAATGATACTCCAGAATACATGGAGTCAATTGGAGGCAAGTGAAAGCAATCTGCGGATTGCTATGCAAAGATCCACTGACAGGACAAGAGCGCAAAGTGCAGTCTCTACCTCTGTCCCAGTACCTGCAAGTGCAGTAAATACACAGAAATTGGAAAGAGTTAAAGCTCTTTTAGATGCCAGCCGCATGGAAAATGTAGCTCTAGTCACTGAACTCATGGCACTACGTGAAGAAAGAGACAGAGCAGTACAACAGTTGCAAGCTACTCAGCAGGCCAGCACGCAAAGTGAAGACATGCCAAGGCCCACAGTGGTTCCGGCTACCACCCAAAGACCCATAGAATTTCAGCCTATTGAAGATCCGGCACAAACAAGGCCGTCTTCTCCAATAATGGAAAGCGGGTGGGAATCAATGCAAACTGCTCCGTCCACTGCAGAGTGGTACCATGAAGATATAGAGCACATGCGGGCAGAAAGAAACAGGCTGTTCTTTGAAAGAGAACAAGAGCTTTACAATTTGACAAGGATCTTATACCGTGAGGTAGATTTTGTACCGCCAACTGAACTACCATGGCATATGATACGAATGGAAGCCAGGCAAAAAGTGGCAGCTTTCTTAAAAAAGAACCCCGATTTGACACAAGTCGGAGGCTACAAGCCTGTGGATGTTGAGCGGTGGCAGGTCAAAGATGTCTTGCAAAATCAGCCCGACTGGAGGAAACAGTGGTTTGCCAAGCACAAATATATTAAAGAATATGCAGAGGCACCACGAAGCATGAGGGTTGACCCAACTTTTTGCCCAACACCAAGAAGATATACATGGGCAGAATTTATAAAGCTGCAAGAGAAGAACAAAAATTTGGTGAACTTCCCCATGTTACCCTCTCCACCCGTGGATCTCCCTCACACAGAGGAGACTTTTATATTGGCCCTTGGTTGATGCTCTCTTGTTGGAAAAGTATGAAGAGGTGCCTGATCCTACTTGCATGCTCATGTGTAAATTCTTGAGACTTCTCAAGACATGCATAGAGGGTTTCAAGGACATCCAGCATCAGAAGACGCAGCTCAGCAGATTCAATGACAAGGACTATGGACTTGCATTTGATCTCCAGTTGGGCCCCCTAGCAGATCAATTCTGGGGTTACTATGCAAGGCTGCAACATATGGAAAGTCACTACATGAACAGCTGGGAAGAAATGTGCCACACAGAATTTTTCTATCCTCACTCGGCTTTCCAGCAGCGACCAGGGCCACCAATGACTCGATACATCGCACAACGAAAGATGAATGCTACGTGTGATTACAAAAAATTCGAATTGACCGATCCATCCCGCGGACGGGATTGAGGCGAGAAAGGGGGGATTGTTCCCGCAAATCTGGAACGGAACCCAAGTGCTTCAAGACGAACAGGTACGGTAAAGGTAAACAGGTGCAGGTACAGGTAAAGAGAAGCCACTGATTCGAAGAGGAGTAAAGAGCTCAAGGAGTAAGCCTGCGCGGGACGGGATATTTTAGTTGAATCATTTTCTATTTTAGAGAAACCCGCCAAAGTGCAATGTACATACACATTTTTGTAAATGAATGGACTCATTGAGTTCCAAGTTGTATTTCCCGCAGCCTAAGCATTAGTTTTTAGCCCATCATTTTAGTGATGTCCGCCCAAGTGTGGGTTGTCCTATTTTAGAGAACCCTAAGTATATAGGTGAGTTTCACTAAAGTTTTGGGGCTTTTTGGTCATTTTCTTGAAAGTGAACTCTAAGTCTATCTCCTCTCTAACCTAATCTTGGCTTCAAGCTTCCATAGCTCAAGCCTTCACTTTGTAAGTCTCTACATGGTTAATCAAAGTGAATCAAGCTTCTCTTTTATCATTGTTAGCTTCTCTCATTGGCATGCAAGCTTATGTTTAATGCTTGATTAAGTAGGGAATGTTTAAGCTTGTTTGCTAATCTTTTATGTGTGTATGCAATGCCTATTGATTAGTGAAGGTGTTAAGAATAGGAAATGCTTAGCAATGTGTATTTCATTCTCTTCCCCTCTTCATTAATGTGTGTTTGAGCTCTATGTTAGAGTAGTATTTGCAAGTGCATTAGCTTATCATTAGCATGTGGGTTTGCCATAGACTAATGAATGATTGTATGAGCTTGCTTGAATGCTAAATGCGGTTGTGGGTTATGCTCTTTGCACATTTAATTGATAGAACATTGAGTAGGAGGCTAAGCTTGGTGATTAAGGGTGAGTGGGTTAATGCTTTCATTAATCTACTTAGTTAGTGTGTGTGTGTGCATAGGCTAGGAACCATTAAGCTATCCATAGATTAAGTTATTCATTCTCTTGCATTGACATTGCAAGATTCCTCCATGAGCTAGCCGGGTTAAGCTCCCCCCATTGACCACTCTTCTCCCTCAATGAGATTAGTGTATGTGTGGAAGCCACTATTCCATAGTGACCCCAACAGGAGTAATTGTAGCACATAAAGCACTTGCAAGCACTCTAATAGCTTTCAACACTCCTAAAAGGGTTTTTGTTTGTGAGGGTTACTTTCTTTGTACCTGCAAAATGTGTTTGGGTAATTCCCAGATGTGTGTGTAGCCTTTAATTCACGTGCATTGCTATGTTAAACTTGAGTGTCACTCGCACCAAACTGTGCTCAAATTGCAAGTCCAATGGCAATATCAAAGCATCAAAACAAGCTGGCTGTATACACTGCCAAAACCTCTGTGAGCAACGAATGCTCGAGAATACCACAATCTCCCACTCGAGAGCAAGCGTAGCGAAATACACGCTACCAATCAATGGCACAAAGAGGCATCACATAGCTGCAAATTTTGACAAAATTTCGGCAGCATAACGGCAGTAAATGGCCAAAAAACCAAAATAACCAGCCAAGGCAAAAATAGCCCAAAACTAAAGGTGTAAAGCTCTCAAAAGAGCACAACCAAGTCTCAACGCAAAGTATCACTGCGGAGAATCACACTGCATTTGACATAGGTGACCAGACACTATGCATGGGTCTTATGGTGCTCGCGGGATCGCTCCAGTACCTGTATCACCGAAAGGATCCCGGACATGGGTATCCCCTAGCTCAATGGAAACCTCACTCGACCCTCAACAATGGCTGCAATCCAATCAGCTGACTAAATAGTACGTGTCCTCAATGACCATACATAGGGCTATCCACAATGCCAAAGAGCTATCACAGCTCACAAATGCGTATGGCAAAGCCCAAAACTGTCAGCACACACAATGCCAAGCACGGCAACAAGCAACCAAAGAGGCAAACACTGCCAACGTCAAGTGTACCAAGGCATGAGCTGTCAAGGCATGTAACTAAGCATATGTCTCACTGAGCATAGAATGCCAAACACGGCAACTCTGACCCAAAGTCTGTCACTGTCAACAATGCATACACTGTGTCTCGTAGCTCAACAGGGCATCCACTGCTCTAAGCCAACACACTGGGCACCAAGAGCATACACGCTACCAAAACTGCAACCTGTGGGGACTGGAGAAAACTCCAACAACGGCACTTGTGCTCGTAGGAGACAACAAAGCTATGGTCATGCACGAGAAAAAGCTCAACTTGCTGTAAGAGGAGCATGCATAAAGACCACAAATAACTCCACCTGCAAGCCTGCAACACGCTCAAAAGCGAGACCCACAATAGGCAGCAAATCATTGCTCTAAGCATACATATCTTGTGCGAAGAGCATCATCGCTCATGCATGAGCGGAATCCAAAGCTCACCACATTTGACATACATGTCAACTGGATCAAATCAGCCCAAACATGCTATCAAATGCCTGTCAAATCTCTGCAAATCTAGATCTGCAAAGTCGTTTTTGCATGAGCTGTCCTGACAGAAAATCTGAAACAACTCCCAAACGGTGCGAAATTTGACTTAGCTCGTGAGACGCAAAAATGTGCAGAACCACGTTTTCCTATTGGTTCTATAGATAGAATCTCAAAATGAGCTTTTATTTTGCAGAAATCTGATCTGCAAAAAAACGGGCTGAAATTTATGCTGCAAATCTTCTTGCACACACACTCCCAAATGCTCCTGTACTCACTGTGAGCTGAAAGGAAGCTCACATAATGCTTCTCCTTGCTCCGATCTATGAGCTACAAGCTCCAAGCTACCATAGCCAAGCTTGACATAGCTAAATTTGCAGCTATGTGATGCCTCTTTGTGCCATTGATTGGTAGCGTGTATTTTGCTACGCTTGCTCTCGAGTGGGAGATTGTGGTATTCTCGAGCATTCATTGCTCACAGAGGTTTTGGCAGTGTATACAGCCAGCTTGTTTTGATGCTTTGATATTGCCATTGGACTTGCAGTTTGAGCACAGTTTGGTGCGAGTGACAGTGATTTGTTGCGTATTTGACAGGTCAGTGGTGGCAGGCATCTTGAGTGTTTGGATTGTGTTGAGGGTTCCACATCCATTCACTTCTTTTGCGCATTGATTGCTTATCTTGTTGTCCATTGTTTCCTTGTACACTCATGAGCATGGATTCAGTCCATCATGATGTTGTCCGTGTTCATGGTACAGATGAGCATGCAGATGCACATTCAGTGGGTGAGTCTATGTCTATGACTCATCACAGACAGAGATCACGATCACATTGTCAGAGATGTTGGCATTGTGGTCATACAGGGCACATTAGACGTCGTTGCTTCAGGCGTATGAGGCAACAGGGACGACAGAGTAGAGATGCTCCTTTGGCTTTGACAGTTGACAATGAGGATGACTCAATGGGTGAGTATGCCTGTGACGGACAGGTCACCTTCCTCACCAGTGTTCCTTCAGACTACTTTTAGCCTATAGATTGCACTTTGTCTTCACGACGTTGGTTACTAGATACGGATGCTACATTTCATGTCACTCCTCAACGTGACTGGTTCAGTAGCTTTTCTAGTGGGAGACTTGGTTGTGTGCAGATGGCTGATGGTTCAGTGTATGACATTGAGGGTGTTGGAGATGTATGCATGTCTTTGCCTAGTGGTGCATCATATATGCTACGACATGTTTGTTATGTGCCAGGACTCAGTCAGAGTCTCATCTCAATTTCACAGTTGCGTGATGATGGATGCAGGGTTATACTTGATGAGCATTGCTTTCAGATGCAGTGTGGTTCGCTAGTTATAGCGAGAGGTGCACGGAGTTGCCTAGTATACCCTATGCACGTCACACAAATACGACTTGGTTTGGTCTCAGTGACATTGCAGCCATGTAGGTAGCAAGAGACGAGACGGGTCTCCTTTGCCGATGAGCTGCAGGATGCTCAGAGATTGGTCGAGCAGGATGCTCAACAGTTGGTCGAGCAGTTTGAGCCAATTGTGTAGATAGTCTGTGGTGGTAGTCACACAGATAGTGATTTCTCTAGCGATGCATAGCTTGGTTAGTCATTCGATGACATGACAATTGTTGAGCTAGAGGACAGTGTCCTTCAGCCAGCTGTGTATGATATGCCTGCAGTTGAGTTAGCGATTGCAGATGTAGAGCCGCTATGCTCTATGCAGACACAGCAGTGGGAGAGTGATTGCAGTGGTGCTGATTCTTTGGTTTTGCAGTCATTCTTGTTTTATATGCCTTTGCGAGAGATGTTGACATTTTGCCAGGACGTTCAGAGGACACGCAGGCTATTCCGGTGTTGAGTGGTCCTAAGGATGCAGAATATGCATATGGTGCTGAGTTCGCCGACAGAGTGAGGTTGGCAGAGATGGCACATGTTTTGTCAGCATTCGAGTCTCTCATGTCTGACCTTTTGGTCTCGAGACCTGATCTTGCTTATGCGGTTGGTGCATTTGCAGTGGGAGTTGTTAGCCGTTCGGTGGCTAACACTCGCATTGTGCATTGTGGAGCTTTGCAGGTCCTTACTAGATACCTGCATGAGGTGCATGTACACTCTAGCAATGTTGCGCACTCTGAGTGGTCGCTAGAGTGCATACAGGTGCATGCACGTACTTGGAGTGAGCCACTGGGCGTAGGTTGAGAGCCGTCTTCTCTCACCTCTTGTATATACTAGTTGTAGGCTAGTTTTTCTCTCCACTTATCGACACACAACTTTTAGTGGGAGAATGTTGGGTAAAGGCAGTGTGCCTGCACCCAGTGTCCGGCCGCCCACATGTGTACACACATCTCCTTATTCTTTTAGTTAGTGAATAAGGGGCTCACTCTCTCTTTTGGTTGAGATAGTGGATAGCTCCACCCCCCATCTCTTGTGTCTGCTCTCCTCCTTCTCCCTCTCTTTCTCTCATGTGTGCTTGCTCCGCTCCCGCATCGATCCCTACAGTTTTTTGGAGAGATTTTGAATTTTGAGGGAGAGATGGGAGAGGGAAACACTTTGGGGGGGAAAATTTTGTGATCACTTTTCAAGATTAAAATATTTGGGTCAAGAAAGAGTCTCTATCTACTTGTTTCTATCTACTTGTCTTTTTAGATGGGGTCATATTTTTTAATAGTTTTGGAAAGATTTTGTGTGATTCTAGAGAGGTGTAGAAAAAGATTCATGTTACATGAAACTAGAATCCCAACAATCTCATTGGCCAGCCCATTCTTTTTTTTAATCAATTCTAATAGGGCCTAAAAAGAGTCCAAAGTTTTCCTAATGTACGATTCTGTGAAGACACATCTTGAATTGGAGGTCATTGTCGGTATCCCTAACAAAGTTCTTAAATCGGAGGTCGTTGCCAGTAGCCCTAACAAAGCTCTTGAACCTCATGTTGCACCTGTGAAGAAGGGGGAAGAGATGGTGATGCTTTTTCCCTTGTACTGCTTCCTATGGCTCCATGGTTTCCTCTCTAGTCTCTTAGCCTGCACTAGGATGTGATGCCAGAGTGGGTGAAGAAGGAAATCTATAATACTTGCAGGCGCGCACGCACACACACACACAATAGAGAAGATACACAAGATATATACACACTTAAGTGGGCTATAAAAATGTTGCCCTACACCTCCCTAGTGCCTATGATTATGTGAAGACAGATCTTGAATTGGAGGTCGTTGCTGGTAGCCCTAACAAACCTCTTGAATCGGAGGTCATTGCCAGTAGCCCAAACAAAGCTCTCAAACCTCATGTTACACCTGTGAAGAAGGTGGAAGAGATGGTGATGCTCTTGCCCTTGTACCGCTTCCTATGGCTCCATGGTTTTGTCTCTAGTCTCTTAGCCTGCACTAGGATCCGATACCATGAAAAGAGTGGGTGAAAGCTATACACAATGATGAAATTGTTTTTAGCGGCTAATGGAGAAGCTTTTTGGCATTTTTCAGCTGCCCACATGGTTCTTTTTAACTATTTTTTCCCACGTTTTCTTATCCCGGGCGGCCCGTGCAGCACCATGTGAAACAACCCTTATGATTTTTTCCTGTTTTGGTCAATTCTGCCTTCTTGGTGCTAGTTCTACTCTATAATGACTGATTATACGTCCATGTAGACCGACTCGTGCATCACACTATTATGTTCTCACCATGTGACACTGCCTATTATGTTCTCACCATGTGCCACTGCCTGTTTTCCCTGCCAACAAATGAGCTCTAAACGGGATAAGGTTTGATCTCAACATTTTCAAATGCTTCTAAAAGAGGTCTATAAGGTCATATTCTATCTTGGGATTTTTCATAATTTATCCCATTATCCCAAAGGTAGGCAGTTGTCATGTTGTTATAGTCTTGGATGACCCTACTGAAAGCTGTTACGAACCCGGATGAGATGAAAACCGATTGAAAATTTGATTCATACAGATGTGATTAAACTCCCAAAGAGGTCTTCTATCACTTTTGATGGTAAGTTAGTTCAATATCCCGTTTAGTGCACTGAATATGGTCTTGAAATGCCCTTTTTTTTGTTCTCTGTAGCATTTTTAGGCTTAATTGGATGGCGAGCGGGGCAAACAGAGTCCGATTGACAAATTTGATATGTGTGAACTTTAGGGGGTCAACAATTCATGGTTAAATCAGCTCCAAAAAATCATGTCCTTTGATCAAATACTGACTCCGCTTCATCCCGGCCAAAACCTTTGCATAGAAAAGCCCATTTTTTTCCTTGCTAAAGCTTCTTTTGCCAAAACTTCCCCCTTGTCTAGAATTTGTTGTACCTTGATAGATAGCTTCTCCATTTTATTTTATTTTAAGGAAAAAAAATGGATCAAGGAAAAAAACTCGTTAAGTACAAAAAGCCTTGGAAATTCACAATGAGTAAAGGGGAGACTGAGAAGAGTAAGGGGAGAAGAGAGCCAGAACCCTTGCAAGCACACACACACACAACAATGGAGGAGACACACAGAGATGGAAGATTGAGTATCTTCTTCTGCTTCTTCACCAAAGCCGTCTACTAAAAGATAAGAGAACTACAACATAAGTAGTGCAATAGTATGTACATGCAGTCCATAATGTTAACATGCTAGAAAGTGCGCCCGCATGATAAGTATGCCATGACTCGGTGGTGGACTAGGTGTATAGTCCAACTATAGATAACCACTAGCAAAGATCCGTCGTGTCGATCATCAAACGTGCCAGTGAGTGAATGCTATAACGGTCACCGAGGCCATGTCATGAGTGTCAGCTCATGTTGAGCTTGACATCTTAACACTACCCCTCAAGCTCAACTCCATCTCACGAACTCCAAGCATAGTCTGGAATCTACGAAGCTTCTCAGCTCCTAAGATCTTAGTGGAGATATCTGCAACCTGGTCCTCTGTGTGCTGACATAAACCAAGTCGATGTCGTCTCTCCTTGATGAAGTGATAACGGACCTCTATGGTCCTCGCATGATACACTGGGTTCCTAGCCAACTAAATGCTAATAAGATTGTCACAATATATGACAACCTTTTTTTCCACATGCAACCCCAAATCATCAAGCAGCTTATGCAACCAAGCTACCTCACATGCTACCATCGCAACACCCCTGTACTCTGTCTTTGTACTCAACAAGGCCACTGTCGGCTGCTTCTTACTGCTCCAAGTAACAGCAGCACTCCCAAAAGAGGACATACACCCACTAGTAGATCTCCTATCTACAATGCTACCAATCCAATCTACATCCCATACAACTCCCAATGTGGACCTCACAGAGTGTAGTGTGCGCCTCACACCATCCAAATGTGGTTTACGAGGAACCTACATAAACTAACTCTCCAACCCAACAATGTAATTCATGTCTGGCCTCGTGATAGTCTTGTATATGAGACTGCCAACTAACTTTCTATACATAGTAACAAATCACCTCTATGAGCACTCAGCTTTTCATTTTGATCTAATGGCACAAAAATCGACTGGTAACAATCAGTCATCCCATACTGGGACAACATGTCCAACGCATATTGTCTGTGCGACAACCATATACCCTTGGCTGTCCTAATCACCTCAATGCCAAGAAAGTATCTTAGTTCACCCAAATCCTTCATGTCGAATTTTGGCTTGCTACATGCTCCACTTCACCTTCATTGTCACCCCCAACAATCAAGTCATCCACATAAATGGTAATGACCACAATGCCCTTATCACTCTTACACACATAGAGTGAATGATCTGCATTCGCCATATGAAAGCCAATAATGACAAGATACTCACCGATTTTATCATGCCATGCTCTTGATTTCTGCTTCAATCCATACAAAGCTTTACGTAGCTTGCATACATAATCTGGGTGACCAGCTACTCATAGCCAGGTGGTTGCTCCACATACACTTCCTCTTGCAATTCACCATGCAAGAAAGCATTCTTTACATCCATTTGATGTAAAATCCAACCGTTTGATGCAACCACAGCAATGACAGCTCTCACAATTGCCATTTTAGCCACAGTAGCAAATGTCTCCTCATAGTCTATACCATACGTTTAAGCATATCCTTTGGCAACCAGCCTTGCATTATATCTTTCAATGCTCCCATCAGCCTTATGCTTTAATTTGTAGACCCATTTACATCCAATGGTCTTCTGGCCTTCAGGCAAGGCACCAAATTCTAAGTCTCATTGACATTAAGCGCAGCCATCTCCTCATCCATTGCTTTCTCCCAATTCACATTGCCAACAACATCTTCATAACAAGTGGGCTCTACATTTTGCACAACCTTAGTCATGTACGCCTTATGGTGAGCTACATAGTCATCATGTGTCAATCTCTGCATAGGATTTCTCACTCTTCCCGACCAGGTCACTGCGAGGCGTTTTTGTAGCCTCCATCACTTTCTTCACACCGAGTGTCCGCATAGTTGGAAGCCCAAATTTCTCATCAAGACTTTGCTCAAAACCATCTGAGTCTACATCCACATAAAAATATCGAGATGACAAATCATCAATATGTGGAGACTCACCAACCTTCTCCTTGCCTTTCTGTGATACATGTGACGTACTCGACGGAGTGACTTGTGCACGCAACCTGCCACTCCATGATCTATCAGATTTAGTTCCAAAGAAATCTTATTGTCCTTGCATTTTGTGCAATCACATTCTCTTTTACATCAGCTCCAATCGACTCATTTACATCTTTATATCAGCTGTTAATCTCATCAAACACAACATCCCATGCTCACTCTCAGCTCACGTGTGACAAGGTTATAAGACATGTATCCCTTTTACTCAAGGGAATAGCCCACAAAAACACATATCTTAGCCTTCAGATCCAATTTATTGCACAACTCATCCGGAATGTGTACATAAGCAATACATTCAAACACTTTCAAGTGTGCTAGATATGGTTTTCTACCTATAAATGGAGTTACATCATGTACAACAGCAGTGGGAGTCATGTTCATAATATACACAATAGTGAAAACTGCTTCAGCACAATAACAATGAGGTAAGTTCTTCTCAGTCATTAGCGCAAGAGCAACTTCTGCAATGTGTCTATTCTTTTGCTCAGCAACACCATTTTGCTGCAGAGTATATCTACATGTAAATTGCCTCTGAATGCCTTTTTTTAGCAAATAGTCAAAAAAATCACTGAAGAAATACTCTCCCCCTCCATCTGGCCTTAAGAATTTTACTTGCAGACCTGTTTCTTTCTCAACCATATTTTTGAAAGCCTTAAGTGAATAAACACCTCACTTTTCTCTTTCATAAAATAGACCCACACTTTCCTTGCGTGATCATCAATGAAAGAGACATAATACCTGCATCCACGCATAGACGCAATGTTTATAGGACCCCACACATCTGAATAAACCACTTCAAGTGGCTCCTTACATACATTCCTTTCATGAGGAAATACGTTCTTTGTCTATTTTTTGAATTGACATGTTGCACATACTTTATGCATACCATCCACCTTAAACTTGGGCAAACCTGCAACAATCTCTTTTGATTGCATATTTCTCAATCGCTGCTCATTCACATGACCAATGCATTTATTCCAAATGTCTACATCGACCACAACTCCTACACCTTGTGCAAACATGGCAGCTTCCACCTTAGGCATATTTACATCTAGCGTAAACATTCTACCCACACGTTTGCCCTTTGCTACCAACTTACATTACTTTTTATAATCCATCAGGGTTATAATCCTCTACATAGCATCCATTAGGGTTAAACTGAACCTACAAACCCTGCTCAATCATCTAGCCGATAAAAACCAAATTTGGCACATGGAGCACATCAGCCAAGTACTTCATTTTTCCATCCTGTATACATAATGGCACGTTACCAATGTGCACAATGAAATGAGCCGTTTCATCACCTGTTTCCACATAGCCAAGCGTATCTAGATCCTTCGTATCTCTGAACCACTCTCCACAAGATGTCATGTGGTTTGACGTGCACTACCATACATCCTCACGTGTGGATACATCTGCAGCCACCGTGTTGCATCACAAATAAATGCTCACATCCGTCTTCATTTTGCCTGCTTGAAGACGTATAATTGTTTTGCTGCTTTTTGCCATTTATATTATCAACTCTTTTCTTTGGGCAATTTCTAGATATATGCCCCTTTTCACCAAAACCATAGCATTCTTTGATATCTCCAAAATCCTACCTAGATCCTCCATCTCGGCGTCTATGGCTCCCCTTGCCTCGAGACTAGCCTCTTCCACTTGAATATGACTTTTGCTGTTGTGAATCATAAGACTGTTGTTGTCCTTGATTTTGTCCAAACCGGCCACTACTTTGGCCCTTGCCACAACCTCTACCTCTACCAGAACTAGAGTATAGAGCCTATTCTAAACTTTTCGTACTTTGTGTCGAAGGATCTTCAACCAGGGACTTCTCCTCAATAATATACATCAAAATCAATTCTGCAAAACTAGGAATGTTCTCTCGAGTTTGAATGGCAGTTCTAAAGTGCTTGTATTGTGGTCCCAAATCACGTAAGCAGACTCTAACCTTGTCATCATCATCCACAATAACACCAGAACTAGAGTATAGAGCCTATTCTAAACTTTTCGTACTTTGTGTCGAAGGATCTTCAACTAGGGACTTCTCCTCAATAATATACATCAAAATCAATTCTGCAAAACTAGGAATGTTCTCTCGAGTTTGAATGGCAGTTCTAAAGTGCTTGTATTGTGGTCCCAAATCACGTAAGCAGACTCTAACCTTGTCATCATCATCCACAATAACACCAATAAACACAAGGGACTCCACAATTCCCTTGATCGTTAAAGAATAATCATTGAGATTGATAGGTTCTTTTCAATTGTATGCACCTCGTGCTTTAGCTGCAGCTTCCTAGCCTTCGTGTTTGTTTCATACAAACTCTTCAAGGTATCCCACGCTTCCTTGGGTGTCTTCGCATCATGAATGTGACCTATCACGGTATCCTTTATGCTAACCAAATACCAATATAGGACATTCCTTGCTCCCTGGTTCCAATCTTTGAATGTCTTTTGCTCATCTACAATCGAGCTTATTGTAGACGGAGACTTTTTGTGTCCTCCTTTAATGTACTCCCAATATCCTTTTCCCATAAGAAATGTGAGATCCCTGTTCCCACCGCGCAACGGATTCGGGGTACTAGCAGCGGAAGTAGCACTTCTTGCGCGAGGCAGGGTCCCACGCTCGGGGCCTCATCCACGGATATCCGGACAAAAGACTAATCCGTCGGTTTTTCCAAAACCAGACCCGGAAAAACTTCCCTTATCCGGAAAGCACGGGCGATTCCACCAGGATAATTTTTACTCTAACGTAGTCAAAACTCTTACTGATCAAACAGATCCGACTGCATCTATAAAGATACTTGGTCAGATCAAGGAAGAAACTTGCACTTGGATCATTGGGATCAACGCTTTTTTCCCCACCAAGGAGGCACAGCCGTTGATTCCTATCCATAGAACAATTACTATCCGGGATTTACTTTATCTATCGTAATAACAGAAATTGAGTCTCGATTTATGGATCCATCAGTCCAGCCTAACCCCATCCGATCCCATGGGTTAGCCATCCGCCCAACCACTGTAGTGATGGGATCCAATTTGGAATTTGGTTAGGTTTTGTCCCGGGTACCAAGGAAAAGAGTTCCAAGGCCCCCTAGCCGGAATTTCATGCAAACATAAAACTAGCCACACCACTTACACACCCAATATGAAAATTGCCTTTTTCTTAGCATCAGCTAACTTTAAAACAATCCTTTAATGAAACCATAGTACCACTGATCACAATCTTCCAAATTATCCAGTTGATTCATAAATTCCCATCATTCCTTCATCAGAGTATCTATGGCATCATTGGCAACTAGAACGCTCACCACCTGTCCACACAGGGGCCGTTTCAATAGTTCCTAGCCCATAATACTCAACAATATAATCACTTATCAAGATGGACTCTCGTTGAAGATCAGCAAGATCAACCAACAGATCCATATAAAAGAGCCATGGACTCATCCGTTGAGGACCAGCAAGGTCAGTCAACCAGATCCATGCCCGGTTCCAGAAAACAACTCTTACTCCTTGTTCCAATATCTTCCTCGACGCACGCGTGGGTATCCTGGGCGACCCAGAGCCCGAGCACCGTATGGTCAGCACCCTCTAGGATCCTTCGCAGGTGACCTAGCGCTTCACTCATAGGCCGCTTCCTTGGTCCCTCATCCACCGTACCGGAAGCTCACCATTTTAATCGAACCGAGGCTGGTCAAGACCTCGGCCGACCTTGCTACGCGAGACGTCCTCCATTGACTCTCCGTCAGCAGTTGCAACTTTATCAGTTAGGTCTCCACGACCTTAATCACAAGACGGTCAAAATGCTTTCCCAGCATTCTTGACATAAAACAGCCATTTACAAACAGCATTTACAAACAGTTTACAAATACAATTTCTATATTAACTCTCATTTTTCCACATTATCCCTCATGCAATCCACATTACTTATTCCACATTTCATTTATATGTGTACTCATCCAATCATATCATTTTCCATCTCTTCACTTCAGATTCCTTCACATCACATATCATATATTCACATCCATACATCCACATCCACATCCACATCCATACATCCACATCTACATGCTTATCTCCATTTTCACATCCTCATTTATACATCCACATCCCATATCCACATTCATACATACACATCCATATCCACATCCATATCCGCATTCATACATACACATCCATATCCACATCCACATGCATACATTCATTATCACGTCCTCATTCATACATCCACATCCACATATATACATACATACATCCACATCCACATCCACATTCTCATTCACATCTATACATCCATATCTACATGCATATTCACATCCATACATCCACATCTATATCCTCATTCACATCCATACATCCACATTCATGCATCCACATCTACATGCCTACATCCATACATACACATCCACATTTACATCCATGCATCCACATCCACATCCTCATTCACATCCATACATCCACATTCATACATCCACATCCACATCCACATTCACATCCATACATCCACATCTACATGCTTATCTCCATTTTCACATCCTCATTTATACATCCACATCCCATATCCACATTCATACATACACATCCATATCCACATCCACATGCATACATACATCCACATCCACATTCCCATTCACATATATACATCCATATCTACATGCACATTCACATCCATACATCCACATCTATATCCTCATTCACATCCATACATCCACATTCATGCATCCACATCTACATGCTTATCTCCATTTTCACATCCTCATTTATACATCCACATCCCATATCCACATTCATACATACACATCCATATCCACATCCACATGCATACATACATCCACATCCACATTCCCATTCACATATATACATCTTTATCTACATGTACATTCACATCCATACATCCACATCTATATCCTCATTCACATCCATACATCCACATTCATGCATCCACATCTACATGCATACATCCATACATCCACATCCACATTTACATCCATGCATCCACATCTACATCCTCATTCACATCCATACATCCACATTCATACATCCATACATCCACATTCATATATCCACATCCACATCCACATTCACATCCATACATCCACATTCATACATCCACATCCACATCCATACATCCACATTCATACATCCACAAGCATCTTATCATATCTTATCACTTCCCATATCTTTTATGCATACCTCTATGCATGAAATTCAATTATGCATACCTCTATGCATGAAATTCAATTATGCTAAAAGTAACACTTTTATAATAAAATATTCAACTTTTATGCATACCTCTATGCATGAAATCCAATATGATAAAAGTAACACTTTTGATATAAAATTTTTTTCTTTATGCATACTTCTATGCATGAAAATTAAAAATGATAAAAGTAACACTTTTGATATAAAAAAATTATCCTTTATGCATGATATTAAAATTTAATTTCTCCATGATTATAATGAAATTCTTTCAATTAATCTAGGATGATAATTCCTAGAATATGGTAGGAAGTCCTCTTTTTATGCTTTGAATGAAATTATTTTATGCATAATTTTTATAAAAATTTTGCCATAGCTCCGCTGCTATGACTGATAAATCTCAATTTTTTCTAAGGGATAAAGCTTATCATTAAGGAAATAATTAAAATGATCTCTAATTGGATCATTAATCTATAGTGGATTGAATCATCAATATGCATAAACTAAAAGCATAGAAAAAAGCCATTAAATTGGCCTTAAGCATAGCTTAATCTTGGGTTAAGGAAAAGCTTTATGAAAAGCTTGATTTGGATTGAGAACGGGTCATGAGTATGACCATTTCTTGAGTGAGAGAGAGAATTTACATAAAAATCATTAGAATTTAAACATAAATGAAAATTAACTTCAATAGCATTTATTAACTTATGTAACTCTTCACTACTATTCAAACTTCAATAGTATTTAAAAAAAAAAAACCATACCAATTAAACTTCTCAAGCTTGAGAGGGGTTGAGAAGAGAGAAACATTGAGAAATTATAGAAAGATCAATATTCACTAATTACCTTACAACTTGCTTGATTCTTTGTTCACGGTAGAAGCCCCCAACCAATCAATTGGTTAAGTATGTTGATGGAGCCACTAATGGGGATTGAGAAGAAAGAGGGAAGCTCCAAAAACTAGTGAATTATTAAATGAATTCACAGTTCTTGGCTTAGGTGGAGTAGAGTAACGATGCATAAACACTAACTATTTTTCAACAAGGGGGAGGCTTCTATTTATAGGAAAAATTGAGCTCCTAACCAAACAAACTGATTCTAGAATTTTCTAAATCAGTTTGGTCAATATTTGACCATTTTTAGGTCAGTTAAGCTAACTTTTTGGAACTAGACTTGAATGAGGAGAGAGGAGAGATGAAATATCTCAACTTTTATGAGTTTAAAACTCATTCAAGCATGTGAAATATGCACCTCCTTTAAAGAACTCCCCTTCCTTACATATGTGTCATAATGGAATCATTTTAATATTGCTCATAGTTTTTTTTTACTAATAAACCTTGTACATTTTCAACTCTTCATCTTATGTGAAATATGCACCTCCTTTAAAGAATTCCCCTTCCTTACATATGTGTCATAATGGAATCATTTTAATATTGCTCATAGTTTTTTACTAATAAACCTTGTACATTTTCAACTCTTCATCTTATGTGAGCATTTACTCATTTTTGGATACCCAAAATATCTCATATTTTTAATATTGCTCATAGTTTTTTACTAATAAACCTTGTACATTTTCAACTCTTCACCTTATGTGAGCATTTACTCATTTTTGGGTATCTTCTTTTTTACAAATTTGGATTTATCTCTTCCCTACACATGGATTGATGCTATTGGCCCATAGGAACCTTAATTGGACCATAGTCTAAAGATTTCTGAAAATCTAGACCCTTAGACTAAGGTTCTTTATACCTATTTCCAATTAATTCCAATTGCACATTGAAAAATTCTTTTTGAATTTCTATTTCAGGGAAACTCATCTGAATTATAAGAGATATTTTTCTATCCAAAAATATTCAAAATCTGAATATTCTCTCTCTAGAATATTTTTCTCTCTCTAGGCTAAAACAGATAGAAACAAGGTCTTTATATTTCTGAAGAGGGTTGACTACAGGGGAAGATACTAGACATCAAAAAGGGGTTGGGGGAGGAATCTTACATTCTACCCCACTTAAAAAACGCGAGATGTCCTCATCTCGCAACTTGTGATAATTTCGCAAGATTCACGAATATGAGACTTAGAGAAAAATTTTAATCAAGATTAACCACCAAGAAACGTCTTAAAGAGGGCAAGATTCAAAATAAGAACAAGATTTAAACTTTATTCATTCTCGGAACTTATACAGTAAAGATAGAAGAACTCTTTACACTTCCATAAGCCCGTCCATCATATGATCACAAAAGCAGTCCTCACAAGCTGCACAAGTATAAGGTAACTCATCTATGGGAATGATTCTGTGGGTTATTGCTGCGCCTATCTCAGTGGTATGAGGTGTTCTAACAAAAGGACCTCTGAGAGGCAAGCCAAAAACGGGGTAAAGGCATATCTTCTCATGAGGAAGAAAACACGCCAGTAAGAAGACCCGCTCAGAAAACCCAGGATGCCTTGATCTCATGACGCAGTAGTATCGGGGACCCAAACCCAAAGCTTCAATAACCATGGCCAAGCGGACATTGTTACGAAAGTGCTGCTGACCCCAGGGTGTTACCCTAGTTATGTCTTGATAGGTCCGCCATTTTGTCTGCGCTACAGAAGTTCCCAAGTGAGGAAAAAGTGAGCGCTCATACTGCTCTATAAAATCTTTCTTCACAGACTCCCTTGCGTCTTGAAGGTGAGAATTCATTAGGGATAAAACTAGTTCTTGTTGCCAAGCCATGAAGGAGATTAAGAAAGAAAGGAGATCGATGGAAGTAAGATTACTGTGAGCGACAAGTAAAAGTTACGACTTATATAAAGGAAGGAGCTAGCGTAACTTAGAAGCCAACGGTAACTTGCCACTGAAGTTTTACCGTCTTTCCATGATTTGGGTTTGACACATTTTTCTATAGAAGGCATTAAGAATTTTGAGATGAAGAGATAAAAGAAGCTTGTAGGCTAAGTCACCTACTTTCATTGAATTCAGATATAAGGCTCACAATATCTGGGGGATAACTTCATATACTCCCCAAGAGATAAAGAACTTCTTTTGGGCCGTACTCGAATGAAGACCAAAACCTTGATATCCAAAACATCGATTCTCACTTCTGAACTCATTGTTCTGAATCCTTAAAACAGGTGGGACTCTTGAGAAGTGTTCTAGGAAAAGGGTCTTCCTTTGTTAAACAGAACTTTCTTTTATTTTAGAGAGGGAATAATTATAAGATCAGAAAGGGAGATTCTTACTCCTGTATACCTCGAAGGCTGGGGAGGAATCTTACATTCTACCCCACTTAAAAAGTGCGAGATGTCCTCATCTCGCAAGGTAGAGGACAACTCTTTTTCTTAACATCCAATTTTATTTTGGGGTTCCTTATATTCTGGTCAACCCAGCAGAACACTGGGATAAATATCCCTTATATAGAACTCATCATTAATATTCAGATCATATCATTCATATCTTTAACATGATAATGGTCCATTAGACCGAAAAATTTCCTTCTGAACATTCCTCCACGGGAATTTCAGTCAAGCAAGTTCTCAATTTGTCATCCCTTAACTTGATCTACTGATCAAGTATTAACAGTAACAATTTGACAGCACAACCCACTAATCTCATAGTGATTTGCTGAATTCATTATCATCATTCCAGTTATGAATATCATCACTGGGACTCGTCCCATTCATCCTCATTGTGGTTTTGTTCAGATTTTTATATTTCAACTAATTTCAGAAATCATCATTTTTCAATCAGAATTTTCAATCAGAATCCAATTCAATTCATCAATTCTCAAACAGAATTAAAAATCATATCAACCACATTCGAATTCATCATCTGGATAGCATCAATGCTTATAATTTCAAGTCTTAGATTTACTCGTATATACTGTCAGTAAAGAGCTGCAGTATACTCTCGGTATATACGGGTAGTCGTGGCTCTTGGAATTATAAGGTAAATACCATCATGTCTAGGCCTCAAGCAAGTCAGGGATTCTATATAATTGCGGTACTTCCATCTGAAGACCCAATTACCAAATTACGAATTTCAGTTTGAATATCAAATTGTATGAATTATATCACACAATTACAACCTTTTTGTGCTTCTTGATAAATTTTTGACATATTTGTCTTCTCAGTTGATCTTTATTAACCAAATGCTCTGATACCAACTGTGAGATCCCTGTTCCCACCGCGCAACGGATTCGGGGTACTAGCAGCGGAAGTAGCACTTCTTGCGCGAGGCAGGGTCCCACGCTCGGGGCCTCATCCACGGATATCCGGACAAAAGACTAATCCGTCGGTTTTTCCAAAACCAGACCCGGAAAAACTTCCCTTATCCGGAAAGCACGGGCGATTCCACCAGGATAATTTTTACTCTAACGTAGTCAAAACTCTTACTGATCAAACAGATCCGACTGCATCTATAAAGATACTTGGTCAGATCAAGGAAGAAACTTGCACTTGGATCATTGGGATCAACGCTTTTTTCCCCACCAAGGAGGCACAGCCGTTGATTCCTATCCATAGAACAATTACTATCCGGGATTTACTTTATCTATCGTAATAACAGAAATTGAGTCTCGATTTACGGATCCATCAGTCCAGCCTAACCCCATCCGATCCCATGGGTTAGCCATCCGCCCAACCACTGTAGTGATGGGATCCAATTTGGAATTTGGTTAGGTTTTGTCCCGGGTACCAAGGAAAAGAGTTCCAAGGCCCCCTAGCCGGAATTTCATGCAAACATAAAACTAGCCACACCACTTACACACCCAATATGAAAATTACCTTTTTCTTAGCATCAGCTAACTTTAAAACAATCCTTTAATGAAACCATAGTACCACTGATCACAATCTTCCAAATTATCCAGTTGATTCATAAATTCCCATCATTCCTTCATCAGAGTATCTATGGCATCATTGGCAACTAGAACGCTCACCACCTGTCCACACAGGGGCCGTTTCAATAGTTCCTAGCCCATAATACTCAACAATATAATCACTTATCAAGATGGACTCTCGTTGAAGATCAGCAAGATCAACCAACAGATCCATATAAAAGAGCCATGGACTCATCCGTTGAGGACCAGCAAGGTCAGTCAACCAGATCCATGCCCGGTTCCAGAAAACAACTCTTACTCCTTGTTCCAATATCTTCCTCGACGCACGCGTGGGTATCCTGGGCGACCCAGAGCCCGAGCACCGTATGGTCAGCACCCTCTAGGATCCTTCGCAGGTGACCTAGCGCTTCACTCATAGGCCGCTTCCTTGGTCCCTCATCCACCGTACCGGAAGCTCACCATTTTAATCGAACCGAGGCTGGTCAAGACCTCGGCCGACCTTGCTACGCGAGACGTCCTCCATTGACTCTCCGTCAGCAGTTGCAACTTTATCAGTTAGGTCTCCACGACCTTAATCACAAGACGGTCAAAATGCTTTCCCAGCATTCTTGACATAAAACAGCCATTTACAAACAGCATTTACAAACAGTTTACAAATACAATTTCTATATTAACTCTCATTTTTCCACATTATCCCTCATGCAATCCACATTACTTATTCCACATTTCATTTATATGTGTACTCATCCAATCATATCATTTTCCATCTCTTCACTTCAGATTCCTTCACATCACATATCATATATTCACATCCATACATCCACATCCACATCCACATCCATACATCCACATCTACATGCTTATCTCCATTTTCACATCCTCATTTATACATCCACATCCCATATCCACATTCATACATACACATCCATATCCACATCCATATCCGCATTCATACATACACATCCATATCCACATCCACATGCATACATTCATTATCACGTCCTCATTCATACATCCACATCCACATATATACATACATACATCCACATCCACATCCACATTCTCATTCACATCTATACATCCATATCTACATGCACATTCACATCCATACATCCACATCTATATCCTCATTCACATCCATACATCCACATTCATGCATCCACATCTACATGCCTACATCCATACATACACATCCACATTTACATCCATGCATCCACATCCACATCCTCATTCACATCCATACATCCACATTCATACATCCACATCCACATCCACATTCACATCCATACATCCACATCTACATGCTTATCTCCATTTTCACATCCTCATTTATACATCCACATCCCATATCCACATTCATACATACACATCCATATCCACATCCACATGCATACATACATCCACATCCACATTCCCATTCACATATATACATCCATATCTACATGCACATTCACATCCATACATCCACATCTATATCCTCATTCACATCCATACATCCACATTCATGCATCCACATCTACATGCTTATCTCCATTTTCACATCCTCATTTATACATCCACATCCCATATCCACATTCATATATACACATCCATATCCACATCCACATGCATACATACATCCACATCCACATTCCCATTCACATATATACATCTTTATCTACATGTACATTCACATCCATACATCCACATCTATATCCTCATTCACATCCATACATCCACATTCATGCATCCACATCTACATGCATACATCCATACATCCACATCCACATTTACATCCATGCATCCACATCTACATCCTCATTCACATCCATACATCCACATTCATACATCCATACATCCACATTCATATATCCACATCCACATCCACATTCACATCCATACATCCACATTCATACATCCACATCCACATCCATACATCCACATTCATACATCCACAAGCATCTTATCATATCTTATCACTTCCCATATCTTTTATGCATACCTCTATGCATGAAATTCAATTATGCATACCTCTATGCATGAAATTCAATTATGCTAAAAGTAACACTTTTATAATAAAATATTCAACTTTTATGCATACCTCTATGCATGAAATCCAATATGATAAAAGTAACACTTTTGATATAAAATTTTTTTCTTTATGCATACTTCTATGCATGAAAATTAAAAATGATAAAAGTAACACTTTTGATATAAAAAAATTATCCTTTATGCATGATATTAAAATTTAATTTCTCCATGATTATAATGAAATTCTTTCAATTAATCTAGGATGATAATTCCTAGAATATGGTAGGAAGTCCTCTTTTTATGCTTTGAATGAAATTATTTTATGCATAATTTTTATAAAAATTTTGCCATAGCTCCGCTGCTATGACTGATAAATCTCAATTTTTTCTAAGGGATAAAGCTTATCATTAAGGAAATAATTAAAATGATCTCTAATTGGATCATTAATCTATAGTGGATTGAATCATCAATATGCATAAACTAAAAGCATAGAAAAAAGCCATTAAATTGGCCTTAAGCATAGCTTAATCTTGGGTTAAGGAAAAGCTTTATGAAAAGCTTGATTTGGATTGAGAACGGGTCATGAGTATGACCATTTCTTGAGTGAGAGAGAGAATTTACATAAAAATCATTAGAATTTAAACATAAATGAAAATTAACTTCAATAGCATTTATTAACTTATGTAACTCTTCACTACTATTCAAACTTCAATAGTATTTAAAAAAAAAAAAACCATACCAATTAAACTTCTCAAGCTTGAGAGGGGTTGAGAAGAGAGAAACATTGAGAAATTATAGAAAGATCAATATTCACTAATTACCTTACAACTTGCTTGATTCTTTGTTCACGGTAGAAGCCCCCAACCAATCAATTGGTTAAGTATGTTGATGGAGCCACTAATGGGGATTGAGAAGAAAGAGGGAAGCTCCAAAAACTAGTGAATTATTAAATGAATTCACAGTTCTTGGCTTAGGTGGAGTAGAGTAACGATGCATAAACACTAACTATTTTTCAACAAGGGGGAGGCTTCTATTTATAGGAAAAATTGAGCTCCTAACCAAACAAACTGATTCTAGAATTTTCTAAATCAGTTTGGTCAATATTTGACCATTTTTAGGTCAGTTAAGCTAACTTTTTGGAACTAGACTTGAATGAGGAGAGAGGAGAGATGAAATATCTCAACTTTTATGAGTTTAAAACTCATTCAAGCATGTGAAATATGCACCTCCTTTAAAGAACTCCCCTTCCTTACATATGTGTCATAATGGAATCATTTTAATATTGCTCATAGTTTTTTTTTACTAATAAACCTTGTACATTTTCAACTCTTCATCTTATGTGAAATATGCACCTCCTTTAAAGAATTCCCCTTCCTTACATATGTGTCATAATGGAATCATTTTAATATTGCTCATAGTTTTTTACTAATAAACCTTGTACATTTTCAACTCTTCATCTTATGTGAGCATTTACTCATTTTTGGATACCCAAAATATCTCATATTTTTAATATTGCTCATAGTTTTTTACTAATAAACCTTGTACATTTTCAACTCTTCACCTTATGTGAGCATTTACTCATTTTTGGGTATCTTCTTTTTTACAAATTTGGATTTATCTCTTCCCTACACATGGATTGATGCTATTGGCCCATAGGAACCTTAATTGGACCATAGTCTAAAGATTTCTGAAAATCTAGACCCTTAGACTAAGGTTCTTTATACCTATTTCCAATTAATTCCAATTGCACATTGAAAAATTCTTTTTGAATTTCTATTTCAGGGAAACTCATCTGAATTATAAGAGATATTTTTCTATCCAAAAATATTCAAAATCTGAATATTCTCTCTCTAGAATATTTTTCTCTCTCTAGGCTAAAACAGATAGAAACAAGGTCTTTATATTTCTGAAGAGGGTTGACTACAGGGGAAGATACTAGACATCAAAAAGGGGTTGGGGGAGGAATCTTACAAGAAAGTTTGTCAATCGAAAGCTCCAAGCATGGTAGTTATGCTTGTCAAGATTCTCACTAACAATCTGGCTAATTTCATCACCAAACATCGTGTCAAATGTGACACAGACATAGACACAATTTCTAATATCACCTCAGCGATACCTCTGCTCAACCAAGTTGTATCAGCTTGCAACCACAATATGCATACATACACCCAGTAATGCATGTAACACTTCTGTGCAGCACACACAAGGTCTACACAACAAAATACAATGTTTGCAATCCCAAAAATGTAGATTTGCAAAAAAAAAAAACTTATCCGAATAGCATGTGAACGCTCACTAACTCAAAAACAGAGGCCCAAATGACCCCGAGACGTAGTTTCGATTGCACATAGGTAGTACAAAGTACTTTGCACTATCATGAGCTACACACGCTCGTGAAAGAAGCTCCTCAATCTGAGCTTGTTGTCGATGCCTCTCTAAGAGCTCCCAACAAAGATGTAGTAATCAGCCAAGGGGGAAGAGGTGGTGATGCGCTTGCCCTAGTATCGCTTCCAATGGCTTTGTAGCTTGCCATCTAGCCTCTTAGCCTACACCATGCTCTGATACCATGAAAAGAGCAAGGGGAGAAGAGAGCTAGAACTTTTGCAAGCATACACACACAACAATGGAGGAGACATACAGAGATGGAAGGCTCTATATCTTCTTCTTCTTCTTTATC
This sequence comes from Cibotium barometz, assembly GCF_041138505.1. Taxonomy (NCBI): domain Eukaryota; kingdom Viridiplantae; phylum Streptophyta; class Polypodiopsida; order Cyatheales; family Cibotiaceae; genus Cibotium; species Cibotium barometz. The sequence goes on from NC_141073.1 coordinate 15,133,089, forward strand.
AAAGTGGTCTACTAAAAGATAAGAGAACTACAACATAAGTAGTGCAATACTATGTACATGGAGTCCATAATGTGAACACGCTAGAAAGTGAACTAGCATGATAAGTATGGCATAGCTCGATGGGTGTAGTCCAACTATAGAGAATCACGAGCGAAGATCCATCGTGTCGATCACTAAACGTGTCAATGAGTGAATGCTGTAACAATTGAGGAGACCATGTCACGAGTGTCAGCTCATGTTGAGCTTGACATCTCAAGAGAGATGTCACCAACGTGCAACAAAATTGAAAAAAACCCTTGCCTACGATCCCTATAGCATCAATATACCCCACTATTTACAATTATACAATAAGTGTTCAAGGAATATCTTCTACCCCTAACTTACATATACTTTCACCACGTGCTCATGTGCCCATGTGCCATTGTGCCCCCTTTTTTTTTTAATTCTAGAAGGTTTGGGTTTATTACTTTCCTTTATACCACCAATGTCCAACAATTGATTTAGCGTTTAGGAGACTTGGTAAAGATTACAAGTTTATGCGCTACAATAATCTTGGGAACCTACTAGTGAAATGACTCTACTCCAACCTCACTTGAAGAGAGAGCACTCAAATAAAGAAAGTGCAAGTCTAGACTCTAACAAACTCTAGACTTCTCTCAATTTCACTCTACCTCCTGACTTCTACTATTGAACTACTATTGAGGGAACGCGTGCCGCTCTTCCGCCACGCGTTCTAAAAATTAGAACGTGTGGCAGAAGAGCGCTTGTTGCATGCAGCCGAGCCTGTATGGCCTGGCGTGTGCTTCAACTTTTGCAGATCGCACTGTGAAGAGGGGAGCAGATCTTGTGTACATGCACACGTTTGTGTGGGGTTTGTGGGTGTGTGCGTGTGTACGTGTGTATGTGTCTTCTTGTATGTGTGTGTGTATGCCTACCTGTGTGTGTGTGCGCGCCTGCCTATGTATGTGTGTGTTTGTGGGTGTGTGCTGCCTGGTGTGGCCAACTGTGCGTTGAATTGGTCAACCATGAGCTACACCGCGTAGGTAAATTCTACAAACCTTACAGGCACAAGTGCGCAAGCATTCCCATCTTTTCAAAAGATGGAGAAAAACCCTCAGCAACTGCAACCAACCCCAGAAAAAGAGATGACATGGATTGCCGACAATGCATCCTCAGATTTTGGCTGGCACGTACCAACTAGCCTTATCTACAACCAAAGCTACGGAAGGGGGGAATCTGCAACCACAGCACTATGGCTACCCAAGGCATCCCGCAAGGTCTTGCCCCAAGCCTACAAGCAACCGCTTCCTTTCCCGCCGAGAACAGACCGCCAGAAAAAAGCACCAAGGAAGAAGAGTGCAACCCAACGCTGGATGTCGAAAAAACTTCTGCAAGCCCAAGGCTACTACCAAAGCTACGGAAGGGGGGAGTCAGCCAACTATACACTTTGGTTACCCAAAGCACCTCGCAAGGCATTCCCACCATCCAAGCAGCAACAGCCTCCCCAAGCAAAACAATCTTGACAATCAAGCCCACTTAAGGCAGCAGCTGTAGCCAAGCGCTGGATTCCCAAAAAGATTTTGCAAGCCCAAGGCTACTACCACGGAACCACCACCATTTGGCTTCCGGAAAAGACTGAAAGCGCTAAATCCGTTTCACCTCCAAGTATCCAAACTTCTCGACCAAGAGTTGACCACCAGTCAACCTACCTACCAATGCCTGAAGCACTCAGGAAGCCACCACCAACTCTTCCACCACCTCAAGCCAATAAGCTGACAAGAGCAAAAAAGGGCAAGTGGATCCTCACAACCGCACGTGAACAGGAGCCAGCACTTACAACGCTACCAATTTGGATTGCTCAAGCAACCAGTACACGGCTTTTGGACTACGACAAGCCAAGCACTGTCTCGCAAAGGCCGTATAAAACTTTTTCATGCCTTGACATGCACAGCTTGTCCATCAAGGAAAAAGCACTTTTGTTGCAAGCACAGCTATTCGGCAAATCGTCCATTACACGCCCTCATCTCCGCATTACAGTCAAGTCGCCAATACTCATAGGGTTGGCATAAGAGTCAAGAGTCGAGCAACGGAGCCAGCAAATGAGCGACGTGTCAGTCCCAGCTTCAAGTCCTACTAATATGCTGTGTACGAGTCGTAGCTACTAGGTTTACTATGCTATACGTACTCATTTACGACCCATCCCCTACGTACACACATACCATGCACTTAAATACTATGCACCTACGTATGTGCTAAAGGCCTATGTACGCCTATGTCATCATGTACCAGCAACACAAACACGCCAGATGCTAACCTCGCCATCGAACGCCACTCAACTGCGTATGGTTTCCATGCCGCTTGAGTACCCATAGGCCTCTCGCACAGCATTTTGACTTCAAACATGCATTGACTGTGTCGCATATAGCGCTCGCACTTGAGCCCTGCATTAGGCACTTGTTCACTAGCGACCCAAGCACGAATTTTTGCACTTCTCAAACGGACCTTAACTGAGCTACATCTACATGTATGAAGCCTCAGGAGCGGCTTCACTGCAGGAAGGGGGGAGGGTACACATGGAGCATGACTGCAAGGCATCTCGCAAGCAAAAGACACCATTCCAGCATCGGATCGGCACTTGCAGCAGCGGAAAACAGAGCAAAAAAGAGCTAATTTGCCAAATTCCTGGCATTGGGCAAGCAAATTCCAAGTTTCAAAGCTGCAGAGCAGACATAGGAAACCCAAAGGTCAAAATCTAAAGTAAAGTGGATCAAAAAATCCAAAATATGCTAGGAAAAGCGCGAAACACAGCAAGTAAATCACAGTTTCGGCTAAACCTTGGAGCAAACAACATGCAAACTTCAAGCTCAGGCTACACATCATCTACAAAGGACATATTCAACATGCCTATATGATCCAAATTGCTAAAACCCTCTTGCACAGCTCTCGGGTTACCCCATCGACAGGTAACGTGTCGATGGGGTGAATTTCCTCAGCATACAAAAGGCATTTTTTTGCTGTGATGTTAGGGGCATAATCTATGCATTAAGAGCTTCTGGCCATAACAATCTGGAGCTATTTTGCACTGTCGATGGGCAGTGTCGATGGGGTAACGTGGGAAAATAACAGTGAGTTATAAGCAAATTTGACCAAATGTAAAGCTTATTACTAAAGTGAGAGTGTGAGAGAAGGAGATTTAGGGTTTGGCAAGTTTGCTACGTGCGCGCATCGATGTCTCGCACACACATACGGTGAGTCTATCCGCATTTACAGCTTTCACAGGTGGTTGCTGGGCGTTGCCCCGCGAGTTTGATAGCACTTTTGCCGCGAGCGACGCTCGCCGAGGCCTAGCCTCCTATTTCGGGTCTCGAGGGCGGGTGGCATCCCCCACATTCTCGACGATCACCACAGCGGCGAAGCCCTGCCGAAATTTTTCAAAATTCGGGCACTTGGCAAAAAGCGCTAAAAACAAGCTATGGCAAACGACAAAGAGCCACCACGGAAAAGAGCTCGGCGAACCCCACTCCCGCAGCCTACTGAGGAGCCAGCAAGGGAAGAAGAGCATTCAGAGGCTAGGGCACCACCCCCCAATGCATACACTTTCCGCCTTGATGCGTACACGGTCGACTGTTATGTCGACGCGCACATCCTTTTGGAAAGGGGTATCAGCATGGCCAGAGGTTACTTCTACGATGCCAGAGGGTTGGATGTCAGAGTAGATGTGCCTACCGCCAGATTCTTTGATTTGCACACTCTTGACCCGCATGCGCCATTTTTGTGGGAAAGCCTCTGCCTAGAGGGATACTTTCAGCTGCCACCATGGGGTCCCGATCTTCAGAGAGCATGGGAAGTGCTATCTACCCTAGATGTCCAGGGGTATTTCACAGTCACTGATTTTGCGGGAGAGCCAGTCAAAGCATTACTTCACAGGAGTCTGGTGCGCAAGGCGCTGAACCTACTTGAAGATGAATTGGCTTTCAATGAGAAGGCATTCACAGGCGATGAGCGAGATAATTGCTCAGACAAGGAAGAGCCAAGATGGGATGAATTGAAGCATCAGGCTATCCGGCTGGCACTCCAGTTATATATGCACCACTTTCATTTCCCCTATCCTCATAGATGGAGTGTGCCTGAGAAACTGGCAGCTACGCAGTTCACGAAGAAGGAAACCACCATGCCAAGTGTCAAGAAAGATTATGCAGCAAATATAGTGCTAAAGATTAAAAGAGCTACCAAGAGTGTAATTGCGCAAGGAAAGAGCAAGGCTAAGCGAGTGTCCAAGCCATACTTGGGCGGGGTGCTACTTTTGACTCGCATTGCTTATAAAGCGCTGGATGAGGATGAGCTACCTCCTCCGTGGCACAAGCCAAATGAGAAAAGGGTGGAAAGCAAAAGTGTGCCTGGCACCAGATCCCACAAAAGCGCTACTGGGCCTCAAGGCGGCAAACCAAAGACAAGAACTGACACGCACAAGGCACAATCAAGGCCTATTGAAGAAGAAATGCCTAAAGATGTGTACCCCAACGAGCTTCAAGCTGTGATTAAGCTCAGCAAATCAGAGGGGGATACCAGCGTCAAGAGTGTGAAGGATAAAATGGGCAGGGGGCAATCCTCCTCGCAGGCGAAGTCCACTCTTGAACAGCAAGAGGATGCAGATATCCGAGAGGCAATATGCCGAAGTCTGCTGGATTTGAGCGTCCGCCCAATGAAGGGATTTGAGGGAGATTACTATTATGCAGGCATCATGTTTTCCCCTGAGGACATGAGCCGAGTACGCCAAGTGCTCGTGCAATTTAGCCAGGACCCGGAGGCAGTGCTGGCCTTGCACAAAGGTTTGGAGATGCTGCGTGAAGAAAGAGTGAAATTAGAGAAATCCGCAGAAGAAAGAAAAAGAGAACAAGAACAGGAGAAGAAGCGCCAAGCGCGTGAGGAAGCAAAGAGTAAGGGCAAAGAAAAGATGGGAGAATCTTCCGGAGTTGACAAAGATAGATCACCATCTCCCATCTGCGATCACGGAGGATTCCCCAGCCCAGTGAGAGAGCCTGAAAGCGCAGGCCTGCCAAGCACTTGGAAAAAGATTGCAGAGTGGCAGGCTACATTTATGGACTTCCAAAAAGTGCATGTATACTGCAATAACAAGGAAAAGAGTACTCGTTTCCTGGAAGAGTCACTCGTGACCGGGTTAGTTGGTTGGGATCAATCTGTGGGTTTTGAAAGCGATCGATGCTCCCTCTCCTGTGGGCTTTTGGAATGTGGAAATTCATGTTGTTCATGGACCCTAGATGAAGAAGGATGAATTGGGCTGTTGGATGCTAGCTGAAGGCTTCACCTTGGTTGTTGGGATCCAAGTGTTTGGATGTGACAGGCTCTGGGACTGTTGCTTGTTGAAATGAGAATTTTGATGATTGTCTCTTCACTGACGGATGGGAAGACTGGAGAGTTTTGTGTATGTTTTGGTAGTGGTTCCAATAAAGAAGGAATTATGAATGGGTTTTTGACTAAGGTTAAGAATATTCCTAGGGAAGGGTTGATTTGCTTAGTATGTCTTGGACGATTTGGTTGAGTTTTTACTGTATATTTTGCATAGGGAAGTTACGATTTTGTCTGGGTCGTACTTAAAAGTGTAGGATTGTTTGTCTAGAAGATTCGATAGAGTTACGAGAGCTAGAATTTTAAGAAGTTTAGATAAAGTCCCCTATCTGGTCCTTGGCTTAGGGACGGATTTACGCAAGGATGCTTAATCCCTCTTTAGCGAGGCCTGGTAGACGTAACGATTTTGGAGAATGTCATAAGAAGTCTAGTGCGAGCAAGTTTGCGAACTGCTTACGGATATGGAAGACTGTGGGAAATGAGAAGACCTGGGAATTTCATGGGTTAGTCAGACGAAAAAGAAAGCCGAACGGATTCAACTTTAGGAACCACCTGTTTAACAAGGATTTTCTAGGCACTCTTGCAGTTGAGCCTTGGATTTACGAAAGTGAGGTTGTATTGCCGATTAATTCTGAGTAACGATCCAATAAAAATATGACAACGAAAGGTTGGTTTACATCGCAGCTCCTTTCTGAGATTCCTTTGGAGTGTTTCCCTAGAATGGACTTGTACGATAAGGTTGGCAGAAGCCCGATTGAGTGCCAGGGTAACTCTTTTTCGCTCCTTGTTGATTCTGGTAGCACTCATTCTTTCATTTCTCCAAGTGTAGTGGCTAAGTTAGGAGTCAAAGCGATACCCATGGGTAAGAAATTAAGAGCCTACCTCGCGAATGGTTCAGAAGTAGTAATCGAAGAGAAAGTGATAGACTTGGAAATTCAGTCTTCAAGGTCACTCTAGTTCCCAACAGTTTCGGGTAATGAAGATGGGAAAATTTCAGGGGATTTTAGGCTTGGATTGACTGAAGAGGAACGATGCCGACATTCATTGCAAAAGTGGGACAATCTCTCTCCAAACTAAAGAAGGAGAGACAGTTCAAATTCAAGGAACAACGGGTAAGGCCCCCCTGCAGGTAGTAAAGGCATCCAAATTAGTTAAAGGGTTGAGGAAGGGTCTACCCATTTTTGTCATCAAGTTGAACGACCCCGCAAATACTTCTGAAGGTTAAGAACCAGAATGGTTAAGCGAATACGAAGATGCCTTCCTGAAGAGCTAACAGATCTCCCACCTTCAAGAAGTCTAGAACATGAAAGAGATTTAGAACCAGGTTCAAGACCGGTAGCAAGGGCTGCCTACAAGATGTCCTTACCAGAAGCAGTTGAACTTAAGGAGCAGTTGACGCAATTAATTGATCAGGGGTTCATCAGGCCAAGTGTCTCTTCCTGGGGTGCTCCAGTTTTGTTTCAAAAGAAGAAAGATGGCACCTTCCATTTATGCATTGACTTCAGAGGATATAATCAGTGCACGATTAAGAACAAGAATCCCATTCCGAGGATAGATGAATTGCTGGATCGATTGCATGGGACCATGTACTTCTCCAAGATAGATTTAAGGTCAGGATACTACCAAGTGAGAATCAGGCAAGAGGATATCCCTAAGACTGCCTTCAATACTAGGCTCGGTCACTTTGAATTCATCGTGATGCCGTTCGGGCTAACTAATGCCCCAGCAACTTTTAACAGGTTAATGACCGACCTAATTTGGACAGAACTGGATGATTATGTGCTGGTCTTCTTTGATGACATTCTTATCTATTCTAAGTCAGAGCAGGACCACGAGAAGCACCTCAGACGAGTCCTCGACATTCTCAGAAGGGAGAATCTTTATGCCAAGAAGAGCAAGTGTTCATTCTTTACAGATAAGGTGGCCTATTTGGGTTACGTCATCTCAAGAGAAGGGCTTTCTCCGTATCCTGAAAAGGTAGAAGCCATCGTTAAGTGGCCCATTCCTAGAAGAGTAACGGAAGTTCACAGTTTTATGGGTCTAGCCGGGTGGTGTCGGATTTTTGTGAAAGAATACGCCAAGATAGCAGGACCTTTGACAGAGCTTACAAGGAATAATCATTAGGACCTCAATGGAAGGCTTCTTGGGCCCTTTTATTTGGCAGTTTAAGGAGTCAAACCTTTTCTCTTAAGAAAAAATGTTTTCTAATTAGAAGCTTCAAAACGGCTACTTTATTCGAATTTGAATTTTGGGAGGAAAATGGAATTTAAAATCTAGCGGACAAAACCATATCATGTAACATATCTATGGAAAGCTCTTGATGCGTAGATCACGGATCTATAATCTCCGCTCAAATCGGAGCTTGTAAGTAGAAGTTATGGAGGTCCGAAAATTGTAAAATTGCCTCCCCCCCTTTTGGGGGAAAAAGTGCACCCTTTGACCACTCTTACACCTCTCTTACAAACCCAACATTTCAGTCCACATGGCAACCCCCCATTTGGCTATTCCTTAATCACCTTGATTAGGCTTGGGCAAATTAAAGGGCCCAAGAAGACCCCATTCACTTCCTAATGGAACCTTTCCTCTGGAATGACCGAAGACAACAGAGTTTCGACAAGATCAAGGTGATTCTTGCTTCCTTCCCTGTTCTTAAGTTACCAAATTTTACGCAACCCTTCGAAGTTGTGGTGGATGCGTGCGAACAAGGGATAGGCGGGATTTTAAAGCAAGAAGGTCACCCGGTAGCATACGAATCACGACAGCTCAGGATTCACGAGAAGAACTACCCGACAAACGATGTAGAATTGCTAGTAGTAGTTTACGCTCTCAAAAGACGGAGGCATTATCTGCTAGGCCGGCTATTTCAACTGGTCACGGATCACAAGAGTCTCAAGTGGATCTTCACACAGCCCGACCTCAACATGAGACAAAGAAGGTAGGTTGAATAGCTGCAAGAATTTGAATTTGAGATCAAGTTTAGACCAGAAAAGGAAAATGCAGGAGCAGATGCACTCAGCAAAAGAGTGGTCTCATTGGCTATCTCCATTCTCCAGTCTACTCTACCCAAGAAATCTTGAAGGAGTTAGAAGCAGATGAATTCTTTGGCACACTTCTTAAAGATTTGCATGAAGGAAAGGACAAGAAGCAATTGGATGGCTACTTGATTGAAGAGGGACAGTTATTTTATCTCAAAAGGTTATGTGTACCGGCCGCTTTACGAGCTAAGATTTTTGAGGAAGCGCATGAAGGTCCCTTAGCCTCACACCCGGGATACCACAAGATGTATGAAAGCCTCAAGAAGAGCTTCTACTGGCCCAAAATGAAGAAGGATGCTCTAGAATTTGTCAAGAAATATTTAACCTGTCAGAAAGTTAAGGCGGAAAGAGTCAAGTTGCCAGGGCTGTTGCAACCTTTAGATATTCCGACTATGAAGTGGGAATGCATTAGCATGGACTTTGTAACTGGGTTACCGACTGTATCAGGGGGATATGCTTCTATTTTTGTAGTAGTGGACAAGTTAACCAAGGTGACTCATCTAATCCCAGTTAAAAAGATTTTTTTTAGCTTCAGATGTAGCAAAGGTGTTCGTCAAAGAAATAGTCAAATTGCATGGATTCCCCGGCAGAATCATAAGTGACCATGACCTCCAGTTGTAGACCAATATCATGAGATGTTAAGTCATCTAGAAGGAGATGTATCATAGAGTGGGGTGGGTTTCCGCTTGGTAGTAGTTTGCTGCCAATGTAAGAGAACCTGAGTGATAGAGAAAGAGATTGATCAGTGACAAGTTTATGGAAAAATGGAGAAGGCGGTTGCAATTTCATAATTGAAGTATCTGTGATTGAATTGAGAGTTTCAAGGGAGAGGTAGCCAAATTCACGAGATGCGATAAGAGTGTTGAAGAAAAATCTTGTTTTGATTAGCTACCTAGTTGCATAACTCAATCGTAAGAGGATTTTAGTACTATTAAATTAGATCATGTTGCAAGAGGGACGCTATCAGGAAGTGAGAAACTTGATTACAAAAAGAGTGTTTAAATCAAAGAACCCAAAAGTTAAGGGGTTGATCCCAACCCAAGTTGATAAAGTTTATCCTTGAGGCTAAGTGGACAACTAAATAGCTAACAGGGATCAATAGGATTAAGTGTCAGCATCTTGATCTAAGTGTTCAAAGAGAACGGGCCCACGTTAAGTAAAGGATCTTACTCAGAGGTCCCGGTACCAAGGGTAAGGACTAGCTGACTCTAGAATACGATTTAGACTAGACTACACAATTGGTTTCCAAGTTTGTCGAGCTGAGGACAGCTCTTTCTTTTTGTTGGGGAGTTTGTAAGGGCCCTCCCCCGCCCTTCGAGATAAATAGTTGATGGAACCCTCGCTGATTGTATGAACCATTGTGTGATTCAAACTTATGTCGAATTATACCTCGTCTTATTATCGAGACTATCAATTTCTTTTGGAGTCTACGGTGACGGCTAAATATCTCTCTGGCTCCGAGATCTCTCTGCATCATGTTTTCCCCTGAGGACATGAGCCGAGTACGCCAAGTGCTCGTGCAATTTAGCCAGGACCCGGAGGCAGTGCTGGCCTTGCACAAAGGTTTGGAGATGCTGCGTGAAGAAAGAGTGAAATTAGAGAAATCCGCAGAAGAAAGAAAAAGAGAACAAGAACAGGAGAAGAAGCGCCAAGCGCGCGAGGAAGCAAAGAGTAAGGGCAAGGAAAAGATGGGAGAATCTTTCGGAGTTGACAAAGATAGATCACCATCTCCCATCTGCGATCACGGAGGATTCCCCAGCCCAGTGAGAGAGCCTGAAAGCGCAGGCCTGCCAAGCACTTGGAAAAAGATTGCAGAGTGGCAAGTCCAGCAAAAGGCTACATTTATGGACTTTTTGGCACCTGAAGCTAAAATAAAGTATTAGAAGCTCCGAGAAGAAGATGCCCTGGCAATGCAAGAGGGGGGGACGGCCATTTTCTGAGCGAAAAGAAGAAGATGCCCTGGCAATGCAAGAGGGGGATGGCCATTTTCTGAGCAAAAAGTTCCGAGCGTCTGAGCAGAGTGAAAAATATCTTTAAAAATACTCATCAAAGTTGTCATTTCTTTTCATGAAACTTAGCATGGTTTCTTTAAGAAACTATGGATGATATTGTCGAATGTAAAAATAGAAGCTTGTGGTGTTTCTTAAATATTGTTTTTTTCATGCAACTCAGCAAGGTTTCTTCAAGAAACTATGGAAAATGCTTGGTTTATTTTAGGAAAATGCTAGTATGGATTTATTATACAAATGGCTACCTTTCTAGTTTATGGAACCTCCATGGTGGGCACAAGACCCAGCATGGTTTTTTTATGACAATGGGACCTCCATGTTTGGCTTCCCTCCATAGTTCGCTAGAGAACTATGGAAGGGAGAGGCTTCCCACCATAGTTCGCCAGAGAACTATGGAAGGGAGAGGTGTCCCACCATAGTTCGCCAGAGAACTATGGAAGGGAGAGGCTTCCCACCAGAGAACAATGGTTTTTTGATGACAATGGGACCTCTACCATTATTAGACTTCAATGGTGGATCTCCTGCAATAACAAGGAAGAGTTTGCAGGAGCTACAAAGACCTGAAATGAAACACTCGTGACCGGGTTAGTTGGTTGAAGAACATGCAAGGGAAAAATTGATAAACTAACATGTTAGTTTCCTAGTCACTCTTCCAGGAAACGAGTGACCAGGAAAAGCTTTGGAGGAGTTTGCACTTTCAGGTCTTTGTAGTTATTATTAACATTAATTGGACATCGATTGGTATCAATTGACATCAATTGATATCCAATTGATGTAATTGATGTCAATTGATACCAATTAATATCAATTGACATTAATTGTTATCAATTGATATCAATTAGATATTAATTGGTATAGATTGACATCAATTGATGTCAAATTGATGCCATTGACATCAATTGATGCTCAATTGGTGTCAATTGATGGTAATTGACATCAATTAGATATCAATTGATGGCCAATTGGTGTTAATTGATGGTAATTGACATCAATTAATGTCAATTGACACCAATTGACTTCAATTCATATCAATTGATACCAATTGATGTCAATTAACATTAATTAACATCAATTGGACATCGATTGGTGTCAATTTACATCAATTGATGTCCAATTGATGTAATTGACATTAATTGACACCAATTAATGTCAATTGACATTTATTGTTATGAATTAACATCAATTAGATATTAATTGGTATCAATTGACATCAATTGATGTGAAATTGATGCAATTGACATCAATTAGACATCAATTGATACCCAATTGGTGTCAATTGATGGTAATTGACATCAATTGGACATGAATTGATGTCAATTGACACCAATTGATGTCAATTAATGGTAATTGATGGCTATTGACTCCAATTGGACATCAATTGACATTAATTGGTGTTAATTGACATCAATTGATGTTCAATTGATGTCAATTGCATTAATTGGACATCAAATGATGTCAATTGACACCAATTGGACATCAATTGACACCAATTGACTTCAATTCATATCAACTGATACCAATCGATGTCAATTGACATTAATTGACATCAATTTGACATCGATTGGTGTCAATTGACATCAATTGATGTAATTTGTATCAATTGATACCAATTAATGTCAATTGACATTAATTATCACCAATTAATGTCAATTGACATTAATTGTTATCAATTAACATCAATTAGATATTAATTGGTATCAATTGACATCAATTGATGTCAAATTGATGCATTTGAAATCAATTAGACATCAATTGATGCCCAATTGTCAATTGACACCAATTTATGTCAATTGATGTCAATTCACGTCAATGAATGGTAATTCACACCAATTTATGTCAATTGATGTCAATGGATATCAATTCACACCAATTTATGTCAATTGATGTCAATTCACACCAATTGATGGCTATTGACTGCAATTGGACATCAATTGGCATCAATTGGTATTAATTGATGATAATTGACATAATTGACTTCAATTCACATCACCAATTGATGTCAATTGACATTAGTTGACATCAATTGGACATTTATTGGTGTCAATTGACATCAATTGATGTCCAATTGATATAATTGACATCAATTGATGTCAATTAATGTCAATTGACATTAATTATTATCAATTGACATTAATTGATGTCCAATTGATATAATTGACATCAATTGATGTCAATTAATGTCAATTGACATTAATTATTATCAATGTAATTGACATCAATTGACACCAATTAATGTCAATTGACATTAATTATTATCGATTGATGTCTAATTGATGTAATTGACATCAATTGATACCAATTCATGTCAATTGACATTAATTGTTATCAATTAACATCAATTGATACCAATTCATATCAATTGATATTAATTGTTATCAATTAACATCAATTAGATATTAATTGGTATCAATTGACATCAATTGATGTCAAATTGATGCAATTGACATCAATTGACACCAATTTATGCCCAATTGGTATTGATTGATGGTAATTGACATCAATTGATACCAATTTATGTTAATTGATGTCAATTCACACCAATTGATATCAATTGATGTCAATTAATGTCAATTTATATCAATTAATGTCAATTGATGGCTATTGACTCCAATTAGACATCAATTGACATCAATTGGTGTTAATTGACATCAATTGATATCCAATTGATGTCAATTGCATTAGTTGGATATCAAATGATCTCAATTGACACCAATTGGACATCAATTGACTTCAATTCACATCAATTAATACCAATTGATATCAATTGACATTAATTGACATCAATTAGATATCAATTGATGTCCAATTGATGTAATTGACATCAATTGATACCAATTAATATCAATTGACATTAATTGTTATCAATTGACATCAATTAGATATTAATTGGTATCAATTGACATCAATTGATATCAAATTACTACAATTGACATCAATTAGACATCAATTGATGTCCAATTGGTGTTAATTGATAGTAATTGACATCAATTAATATCAATTGATACCAATTTATGTCAATTCACACCAATTGATATCAATTGATGTCAATTAATGTCAATTGATGGCTATTGACTCCAATTGGACATCAATTGACATCAATTGGTGTTAATTGTTATCAACTGATGTCCAATTGATGTCAATTGCATTAATTGGACACTAATTGATGTCGATTAACACCAATTGGACACCAATTGATGTCGATTAACACCAATTGGATATCAATTGACACCAATTGGACATCAATTGACATCAATTGACACCAATTGATGTCTAATTGACACCAATTGATGTCATTTGACACCAATTCACATAAATTGTAGTCAATTGTTATGAATTGACACCAATTGATGTCAATTGCATCAATTGGAAATCAATTGATGTCAATTTATACCAATTAATATTCAATTGATATCAATTAATGTCAATTGATATCAATTAATGTCAATTGACATCAATTAGTACCAATTGATATCAATTAGTGCCAATTGAGATCAATTAGTGCCAATTGACATCAATTAATGTCAATTGACATCAATTAGTACCAATTGATATCAATTGACACCATTGACATAAATTAGAGTCAATTACCATCAATTCACACCATTTGGACATCAATTGATACCAATTCATATCAATTGAATGTCAATTGATGTGAATTAATGTCAATTGACACTAACTGATGTCAATTGATGTGAATTGACATCAATTAATGTCATTTGACATCAATTCACAATCAATTAACACCGATTTATACTCAATTAGTATCAACTTTTTTTTCTTTTGAGAATTTGAAAGTTTTGACATAAGGAATGTGTTCACAAGGCCCCAAAATGGTAAAAATGGCTGCCAACATGACTTTTTTTTTTAATCGATAGCTTATCGATCGATAAGCTATCGATCGAAATATAAGTAAAAAACTGAATAACTTAAAATACGTGACGTGTCCACGTATAATTCGACCGTATAATAGTCCCTAACGTAAAAAACGGGGTTTATTCGTGTATAAAATGAATCCCGAATAACGTACAATGCAACTTAGGTGGACATTGCTTGCATAAAAGGGAAAAAAACAAAATCTGTGCAAAAACTGTCAGCTCTGAAATGCTGTTACAGAAATACCTTCCACTGATCAGAAAATTTATGTCTTTACATCAGCACGTAGAGGTTATCGTCCTCTTCGATTGAAGCTGAGGTTTGCCCCAATCGGAGTTCGTATGAAGAAGATATGGCTGAAATGGTGGACTGCTGTCTACTCCATCAAAAAACATGTGTCATGCTCTATGGAGAGCTGATTAATGACTCTCGATGCTGGAGGACTGTGAATATGAGGGTGGCAACTGAGAGTCCATGGAGTGGTTGGGAGAGGAA
>NC_141073.1:15150367-15190367 GCF_041138505.1 Cibotium barometz
ACATAGCACATTAGAGGGGTAGGGGAGGGAGGGGGATTTTGGGAGAGAGAGAGAGAGAGAGAGAGAGAGAGAGAGAGAGAGAGAGAGAACATAACATGGGAATGGTCTATTAAAACTAGAGTATTGTACCAAATGGAATATTTTTAGTATCTGCTCATCATATTCCAAAAAGCGCTCACCAAGTTTTGCTTACCAAAAAAGTGCACCCATATAAAAGGAATCCCAAGTTTTTAATTAATAGAAGAATTGTTCTATTGTGTAATTCGTCCAATTCACTTCCCCATTTATATTTTAAGTTAGTATGTACGATAAGTAACAGAATCTCCTACGAATAAATAGCTGCGATGAAATCGCTACGAACCCAATGCTACATTAGAAGCTTAGGTAGAAACGTGTTTGAGCCCCACTCGGCTGCTGCATTGGAAAATGGGTTTCTCTAACGAGATTCTGGTCGTAGTTGGGAGGACTGTCCATAACGGCCTGGGAGGTCGGGACATGACCCTCACACACACACACACACACACACACACACAGAGCCTTAATGCAATAAAATATATAAAAGTAAACTATTTAAAAGTGCTACTCATTTATATATAATAAGCATACAACTTACAAGCTTGCAAATTCCAAACATTAACAAAAAAGAAAACAACTAAACGCCCAAACTTTAACCAAAAAGAAAACTCAAAGAAACTAATGCACTCTTTAGATTAAGTTAAGTATAAAGCTACTACACTAAAACCAAAAGGAGCCAAGCGAGATAGAGAGAGAGAGAGAGAGAGAGAGAGAGAGAGAGAGAGAGAGAGTATGACAAGAATTTCAATCAACCTTATTAAAGTGAATTGAAAGTTCCCCTAGGCAGGGCTCGACAAAAACCTTTTTTCAAACCCTTAAATTTAAAGGGAATTCTTGAATCTAGCCCTTATTTTATATAAATTTTTGGTAATATACCGGCTTTTATAACTAATATGAGCAAAATTTAGCCCTTAAATGTAAGGATGCACTAGAAATCTATCCGCTTTTTAGGAATTTTAGCCGGTGTGAAACCTTATATATTTAATGATCCCTTAGCAATTTAGAGAAATTACTTTTAGTCTTACCTAGGCTATAAATTTTGGCATAACTTGTTAGCAATTTGGTGTATAACCATAGCCTTAATGCATAAGGAAATTTAGATAAACACACACATAATAATTAACATGCTTGAAATCAATTTAAAGGCAAGACTCAAGGCACAAATTGACACATGATGAGGGCCACATTTATGAGGTCGCCCCCCCCGAAACGCATTGAATTGCTTATGCTCATAGACTTCTTTACATGAAAGTAAAGCTTGAGCCAATTCTCTTTAGACCATAGAGGCTAAGATCTCCATAACCCAAAGGCACTTGGCGGCTCTCTACCTTGTATTCTTCCCATTCCCAAGGATCTCAAGGCTCTCAACCAAGAGTTTCTACGGGGAAAATGAATAAGATGGTGAGGAAATCGGGTAGGAGCATGAGTAGAGTGTACTCCATAGCTATGCTTAGGTTCCATAGCTATGCTTAGGTTCCTTAATACAAGATGGTCTCTGTTAATCCTATCAAATGACCTCTGTACTTTTCGAATCAGACTTCGACCTTATCTACAAAATTATAGGTCTCAAAATCAGGTTTCTATTGATAAAAGAAGTTTTGGATTCCTACCACCTATGAGCAAGTTATGACCATTTTAGTACAGACTACTTTTTTCCCCTTTTCAGAAATAGCAGTTTTGACAAAAAAATTACCATGGGGAGAGATTTGGGGTTTGGAAAGAGGGGCCCCTTTTGGGCCCTTGGAATGTGGTCAAAGGTGTCCCTTGGGCTAGGGGAAGGCTCTGATACCTTAACCCCTTGCTCCCTTGCCCGTACAGGCTCCCGTTCTCCCTATCGTAAGCAGTAAATTGTCGTTCTAGGTCCATCGGGTGCCCGTTTGAGCCCCGTAAATCATGTTGAGATCTTGGAAAAATTATCCATGCACTTATGAAGTAGCATTCACATTCTGACACTTCTCTGTCCATGAAAGTACTTCCTGGCATGTCTCCCTGTCTTCCGGACATGTGCTTTCTTGTGCTTTCTCTCTCTAGAATTATTGTTTAAGAGAGGAAAAGTTCTTGTAAAAGCATAGTGAATTAATATTTATCTTTTAGTACTTAGTTTTTCATGAATACAATTCTGTTCATGTTCCATGGTCCTTATATATGCTTTCATGTGCTTTCTCTCTCTAGAATGTCCACTTTTTAGAGAGAGAAAGGCCTTGGTAAAGCCTAAAAGACATCAAAATTAAATTTTGATGACATACCCCTCCCTTGAAATCATAGTCGCCCTCAAATATGCTTACATCAAGTGGATGGAAGCCTCTTTTCTGCTTGGGATCCACATTTAAGCGAGAATACTTTTTCCAGAACTAGATGGCAAGTCTAGTAGGTGTTTAGGTGACGTAGTCATCGCTAAACTATTCCTTGAACATTGGTGTACACATAAAACATTTCAATGCACGTTAAATAATAAGAGAAATAAGTAAAGTATTGCATTAAATCATTAAACAATTTTATACATCGATGTCTTAGCTTACATCTAAGCCTTGGCTTAGCTTTCATTTAAGCCTTGAAGGAACTTGTAATCTTACTGGGGTTCCTGCATCCGTTTAGCATCTTCAAGTGGATAATTCCTAAACTTAATCAAATACCTACATATTACCTTTCCACTTTGTAGGACGTTGTCTTTATGCCTAAGTATTACCTCAGGCTGTAGGATCTCCTCTTGTTCATCAAATTCAAGAGGATCCTCTTCAATGGGTTCCACTGGGGGTTTACCTTTGAATGGCTTCAATAGACTCACATGAAAGGCATTGTGTATATGCCAATGCTCAGGGAGTTTGAGTCTATAAGCTGTGGTTTCATTGATTCTTTGCAGAATCTGAAACAGGCCATAGTACCTCTTTGCGAGTTTTACATAGAACTTTTGTTCTTGCCGATTCTTGCCGGTCTTTTGCCTTAACTGGGCCTTGGGGAATTTAAGCAAAACCCAATCATTCTCTTTAAACTCTAAAGGCCTTCTATGTTTATCTGCATCTCACTTTTGCTTTTGTTGTGACAGCCTCTTTTATCTTTTGAAAGGTTATCTTAATGTCACGAACACATTCATCAGCTGCAAATATCTTTTGATGCATTTTCAAGATAGGTGGAGGCTTGGGATGACCTTCAATTATCTCGAAAGGAGCCTTGCTCGTGTAAGTATGCACCGTGTTATTGTATGCAAATTCCACTAAAGGTAAGTACTTTTCCCATTGATTTCTTTGATCCTTCTCACGTACATAACTTTTGAGAAGATCAAGTACTGTCAAGTTAGAGATTTCACTTTGCCCATCCGTTTGAGGGTGATAGGCCAAAGAGAAATCTAGACGAGTGCCCATATTTTCAAATAGTCCTCTCCAAAAGAGACTTGTCATTCTTGGGTAATATGGGAAATGAACAAAGTAATCTGTGAGAACTCAAAAGTCAAACTTAAAAATGAGGCATTTTTCTCTCTCCTCCCATCCTATTTATCCACCTTGCCACCTCATCGAAGCTTTTGGGTAGTGGTCGTTCCCACGTGCGCTTTCCTTGGGAACTTCTGACCCAACCTTTGTGCTCTGAAACCTGACTGTGGCGCGTGAATACCCCCGAGCTAGACCCCTGGCATCGACCTTGGTCCCATGCCTCTAATCCGGCTCCTTGGCAGCTGGCCAGTAAACATCTAACATTCTCTCCCCCTTCAAAGATCATCGTCCTCGATGATCAGATCTGGGAAGTGTTTCCGTACAAAGGTTGCGGATTCCTAAGTGGCGTCCGTAAGTGGTAAACCCTTCAGGCAACTAGATATTCTCATAGAATACAGTTTCTACGTCGTTTCTCTCTCCTATCTAGTATCTTGTCTGGACCTTGGTCAATCGTTTCTTGTTCATGTAGTGAAACCATTCCATCTATCAAATTATCATCTTTAGATATAAATCTTTTTAGTTTACTAACATGGAACACTGGATGAACACGACAGTGTGGAGGTAATTCCAATCGATAAGCAACTTCACTAAGCTTTTTCAAAATCTTCCAAGGTTCGCAATACCTTGGTGAAAGCTTATGGCATTTACCAGTGGATAAAGAGGTTGATTTTGAAGGAACCAAGAGAAACACTCTGTCACCTTCCTCAAAAGTTCTTAGTGACCTTTTCTTGTCCGCATAGAACTTAGCTCTATGAGCAGCTTGCTGAAGTTTGAGTCTAGCCATTCCAACATCTGTTGCATCTTGGCTAAAAATTTTGCTGCACTAGGGCATTTTTGTGAAGTACCTATAGTACCAGATGCTAACAGGGATTTACCATAATTTATTTCAAAAGGTGAAAGACCAATCACCTTATGAGGTCTATTATTGTAAGCAAATTCTAGAAGAGGTAAATATTTGTCCCAATCTATTTGCCTGTCTGATACATAGGCTCTTAGCATATCTTTGAGTACTTGGTTGACCCTTTCTGTTTGACCATCAGTCTGTGGGTGGTCACCGCTACTCATATTAAGAGACACATTAAGTCTACCAAAGACATGTCTCCAAAAATAACCTGTAAATATTTTATCCCTATCAGATATAATGGATGTAGGTAGTCCATGTAATCTGAAGATATTCTCGATAAACAAATCAGCAACCTGTGGAGCTTCAACCACAGTTTCTACTGTAGGAATTGTAAAGAATGAGGATACAAGAGAGCTACACAAGACAAGCACGATACAGAGAGCGATGGAAAGCTTCTTCTTCTTCTTCACACAGAAAAGAGAGTACAAAATGACTAAGTGCTAAAACTGAAAATAGCACATATGTACATGCGGTCACTAAGTGCCTAGAAGCATACTAGGCTGACACTATAAGTGTAGTCCAGATGTAGAATCACTAGCAGAGATCTTCCATGTTGGTCATCTAACGTGCCAGTGAGTAGATGTCGTAAGCGGTCAAGACCCGTAGTGGATGCCAGCTCAAGATGTAGAGCTCAACATCTCAACACTCCCCCTCGAGCTCTGCATGTCGCAGAGTCCAAGCATAGTCCGGAAACGTCGAAGCTTCTCAGCTCCGAGGGCCTTGGTAGAGATATCCACTATATGCTCCTTTGTGCTGACGTAGACCAAGTCGATGTCACCCGCCAACACTCGATCTCGAACGTAGTGGTAATGGACCTCTATGTGTTTGGTCCTGGCATGGAACACTGGGTTCCTAGCCAACTGTATGCTGCTGAGGTTGTCGCAATGGATGACAACCTACTGGTCGACCTGCACTCCCAAGTCCTCAAGTATGTGTCGCAATGGATGACAACCTGCTGGTCCACCTGCACTCCCAAGTCCTCAAGCTACCTCGCATGCCACAACTGCTGCACGTCTGTACTCAGCCTCTGTGCTCAACAAAGCAACCGTAGGCTGCTTTTTGCTTCTGCAAGTAACAACAGCACTCCCAAAAGAGAACATGAAGCCACTCGTAGACCTCTTATCAGCAATGCTACCTGGCCAATCTGCATCTGTACACCCATACAATGCTAATGGCGCATCTGCTGCATAGAAGAACAGCTCGGACACCCACTTGGAGTGCACCGATAGCAGAAGAAGTAGCTTACGAGATAGACTCTAACCTAAGCATGGCCTCTACATCCACAGCAAACACTGCAAATCACAGAGTGGAGTTGGAGTACAACCAACAGATACTCTATGAGAGAGAGAATCTGCATGCAGCTAAGATTTACAAGGACCAAACAGACCAGTACTTGGTAAAGGTTGAGGACCATCAAACAGCATTTGATCGAGCGCCCTGGGTGAATTACCAAGGAGATCGCTACATGGGGAGAGATGGGGCCATGTACCTCATCATTGATGATCCGAAAATAGTAGATTACTTAGGGAACGTTACGACAGTGGTAGACCCATTGAGGCCTGAAGGACCGCCAACCTTAACCCCTACTGGATATAAGCTAGTGAATTCTATATGGACTCAAAGAGTTCCCATAGATGACACCACAAGGGCTGTTTACAAGAGGGAGGATACGGGAATCGAGTTTTTCTATGTACGAGATAATCCTCCCGAGTACAGTCTAGAAGCTGACAAAGCCTTGTATGTCTACGTGCAAACTTCTATGACAGAGGGAGGAATGCCGACGATATTCTTAGATAAGTTTGGCTTGGAATGGTCACTCCTCCTTGAGAGTGAAGTAGGTGGGATCACATTCATGGGTAATCCAATCTCTAGGTTTGGGGGTGTAGGAATCGGAACTCCAGGGGTGGGTTTTAGAACCCCTCCCAGCATCCTAAGACCAACCTATAGCGGATCATCCATGCCATTGCCAAGGCCTAAGTCAAGACCAGCAGTGAATGGACCAGGAGTGTCATACGCTAGTGGGTTTGCAAGACCAAGTGTACCACCAGGGTTTAGACCATTGGGATCGGTAAACATGCAGGCCATGAGTGGTCATCCGGCCAGTAGAGGGCCAATAAGACCACTTTCAACATCACTATTCCATGCACCTTTGGGATCTATTGGGTTCAGGCCAGGTGGATTGCCATGGGAGACATCACGCAGCAAAGTAAGACCATCATATTTTCAAGTGGGTTAAGAAGTTCAGTGGAGCAGGGGACCCTTATGACCACCTAGCTTCATTCAAACAGATAGCTAGAGCAGAAGAGGTCACTAATCTTCATACTTTGGTAGAAGGTTTTGGGTTAACCTTAGAAGGGAAGGCCTTATCGTGGTTTCAGACTTTAGATCCGAGTGCCTTTAAAGATTTTAATGCTCTAGAAAAGGATTTCGTTGGAGCCTTCACGAAAACGGGAATCAAAAATAGTGTGAGCGCATTGCTGTATGAATTTAAACAGGGAGAAAAGGAGTCTGTGAGGGATTGCGCTAACAGATTACGCCAATACATCTCTAGATGTCCAGAGGGAGAAATGCCGGGACCAGAGAAATTAGTCTCTATCTTCTTAGAAGGACTAACGAACAAATCCTTGCATGCAAGCCTCTATGGCAAGAAACACACCGTCTTGAATGATTGCATCTACGATGCTATAGACATGGATGACAATTGCGACATCTATGGAAAAGACAAGCCTCTTACGGCCTTAGATGCATCAAGTGCAAAGAGTCCCCTAGAGAATGATAATACCAAGCCTAGAGATGCTGAGGCTATTGCAGAGATGGTCATGCGAAAAATGAACCAAGTTTTTCGACCACCTCAAAGGCAATATAGATGTGAACTTTGCGGAGGAGACCACCCTACATCGCAGTGCTTGCCTAGGCAAAGTACGCAAAACGTAAAACCTCCAAGGGCAGACAAGTGGTGTGATTTCGAGAAAAAGTGGACAAATCATGAGTCCCAAGAATGTTATCATCGCAATAGGTACTTGAGAGAATAGGGAATGGTTCAACAACCAATGGGAGCACCTCAACCCTAGTACTACCAAAGAATAGGAAATCCAAGATTTGTAGCACCACGAGTGGAAAGAGTGCAACCTGTTCTAGGAAATCAGCCACCCTTGCTAGGAAAGGCTCCTGTGAGATTCCTGTTACCCGACGAGACAATATCTGATGGGGCCATGGTTTCAGTCAGCCGATACTATGATGAGGAAAGAGGAATCACGACTAGTGAGTTCACTATGTTGAGTCCTCCTGACATGCCATCGGTAGTATTTGAGGGTAGTTATCAAATGGACCTTAACACATTGTGGTTTATAGCCAATGGGGGAGTTGGACAAATGAGACCAGGGCCAATACCTAGACCGTGTAGACCAGCACCTACAGGCACCCCTCAAGGACCGGACTTTAAGTGCGAAAAGGATCCCTCGATAAGAGATTGTCCTCTTCCCAAAGGGGAAAATCCGATAACATCTACTCTACCACCATTGGTAAGGCATTGTGCTGACTGCGGATACAAACATGTCGTACAAGACTGTCCAATGAGACCAAAAGGCATTGAAGCGATACCATCCACGAGTGCACCTAGTTCATCAGAATTTGAAAAGATTTCATCTGAATCTGAAAATATTGTTCCTATAAAGGTCATCGCTAGAGCTCAATCACAAGCTAAGCTTAAAGATAAAGATGAAAAGAAAGAAAACCCTAGTGAGATGAAAACCCCCAGCGAGAACTCCAAAAGTGCCAAAAACAGCTGGAAAGCTAGAAGGGAAAGACGGGCTGCGAGCAAGAAACGAAAAGCTGAGCAAAACGAAAAGGAAACTAAAGAGAAACCAGTAAAACCAACAAACGAAAAGGGAAAGACAAACAAAGAAACGAACCCTCTAAAAGAGAAAGAAAATCAAATACGAGGGGAAGCGGGTTCAGTTCTAGTGGAGAAGCTCTTTGAGCCACTTGACGCCATGTTAAAGGCTTACAAAGCTAGACTGAAGCCCCTTGAGACTATGGAGGAACGATGGAAGAACTACCCTGACCCTGCTCAAGAGTCCAGGCAACTGGAAATCTATAGAAAACTGGTTGAGGCAGTTCAAGCCATCGAAGAACAACAAAAAACAAACAAGCTTCTAGAATCTGAAATTCAAAAGAGAAATGAGACAGCTCATAACGACAAATTGTCTGTCATTCTAGAAGAAGAAAAAAACAAAACAGGACACATAGGGGGAGAGGTAAAGAAAAGCGAACCAATCTTGATACCTAACACTAGTGTTCCCGAGGTAGATGAAGAATGGGCAAATCAACTGTGGGAAGCAGTGAAACATACTCAATCGGATGCTCACTCTCGAGAAGAACCACCACTTGACGAGATTGATTTCGATCAGAAGACTTTAGAGCTTGCGCTGCGATCGGAGTACGGTGATGCAGGGTCCGAGAAATCTGAAGATAGCAAAGCTGAAACCTTCAAGACGTTGCCTTCTTATCAAGGTGACTATGAGGCTAGATTGGACATAAAAAGACTCCCAACAGTCAAGAACCAACAGCCACCTATCATGGATTTGGTCAATCTTTCCGCCTTAATGTCAGCTCCAATTAAAATCACGCTGGCATTAGCTGATGTGTTGAAAGTTAAGCCGGAGTTGTGGAAAGATGTGGGCAAAACGTTGAAGAGATTAGGAGTGGAAATCCCTATCTCAGAAACCATCTTAGCTTGGCAAGCTGAAAAAGAAACTAAGAAAGTGTACCAACCAGTCCCAATAAACAAAGTTGGAGAATACTGTGAAGGGGACAATGATAACACTACAATCTTAGTTGAGTACGCGGGGAAAAGTTTGGTAGCCATCCTAGACAGTGGGGCAGGCATTGCCATAGCCACAAAGAAAATTTGGAAAAACTGGGGAAAACCGGCTCTTCGCAAAACTCGCATGAAGTTACAATTAGCGGACGGATACGAAGAGACACCTATAGGACTGCTTGAAAAAGTGGTAGTCACATCGTGTGGGGTCGAATACGAGCAGACTTTTGCGGTAGTGGATTTTGGTTTAAATCCTAACTATGACATCATTCTCGGGAGACCATTCATGCATCAACTAAAGATGATTCAAGATTGGGGTTTTAACTATATCTATCTGCGGAAGGAGGATGCAATTACGTGGATAAACCTCACAGATCACTCCTACAGAGACGTGGCAAGAACCCCTATAGAAGATTTTGAGTCTGCAACTGCAATTGAAAAGTCTACGAGACACTCAAGAGAAAGCTTTGAAACTCAACTATGGATGTGTGGAGCTTCTGAGTGTGGAAGCCTTGAGAAAGAGATGTGCGAAAAGGATAGAGATGGGGATGACAAAGCATACATTCCTGAACCTTTTCCTGAAGCCAAGTTACAACCAGATGGATGGTATGAAGTATTGGCTACTGTGGATGTGTGTGTGAATGAAGTAACCCCAACTGTCTTCTGTGACGAAGAGGGCTACGACTTAACACCTTTCCACATGATCAGGGTAATCACCAACATCGCTGAAAACATGGAAGAAAGCAAGGATCAGGCACATAAATGTAAAATCCGAGAAGTGCTTAAACGGACGGAAGTTCAAAGAATCTGCCAACAAAATGGAGAGATAGAAGAGGATCCGGATTGCCTAAGACCCTACATTTGTGTAGAGATAGGTGATACACGGATAGCACATTGTGCTTTGATAGATTCAGGAGTAGATATAAACTCTATAAGCTACGACACTTGGGACAGCATTGGTCAGCCACCACTAACACAATCTAAAATGAGGGTTGGAACCTTTGCTGGAGATCATTCCTCTGTAGAAGGGTTAATAGAGTTACCTCTTTTCATTGGCAGTAGTAATTCTAATCTGGTGCACAAGTTTTATGTCATGAAGCCAGGTACAATGCTCACGCCAATGATCTTAGGTCAACCATGGCAACGAAAATACAATTGTAGACCTGATTGGAAGCGAGAGGGAGTCTTATTCACGATGGAAAATACAGATGCATTTGAACCGTTCCTCAGCAAAGAATGTTATCAAGATACGGAGTCCGATGCATCAGCTGTTGAAGAACCATTTCGAACACTTCCACAAAGACAGCAACGACCCTCAACAAGCCAAGTTGGTGCGGTAAAAGGTGAACATGTTCAAGAAAAGAAGCCTCTTGTACATCAAAGAAAAGTGAACTCCTGGAGGCCCAACAGTTATCAAACATGGGTTCCAAAGAAGCTGATACAAGCTCAGAGGGACAAAAAATTCATATGGGTTCCAAAAAAGAAGTGCACTACTCAATCGCAAATTCCTAAACAAGCGAGTAGTACCACAGGTCGCAAAAGAAAATCAAAGGTCAAGAAAAAGCCATTACAGACTTCAAATTATGTGCCTACAGCTCTTTACAGCATACGATGGATCCCAAAGAAGACTTTACAAGCACAAGGATATTATGAAGGAGCAAGGTATACATGGCTTCCTAAGCAATGCAAAACTTCTTCAATCCTATCCACACAGGTACAGGTATCAATGCCGAAGAAAGAAAAAGTTACAGGTCCGCAATGGAAACCAAAGGCTTCAAGCACTACACTACTGAAAGCATTGCCGAAAACGAATAAGCCATTACAACCGCTTTCCATGGACAAACCAAAGCAAAAGGCTACAAGGCAAGAAAAAGGGAAATGGGTGCCAAAGACTAGGTCTATTCTAATGCACACTCTAACGGTAACAAAGCCGGCATCCAAATTGTCCTCCACAGATGCAACCAATGATAATACACCAACAAGTCAACAAGCTAGTAGCCCAAGCTACAAGCTCACAAGTAAAGCTTCACAGTTTGCATCTAACATGTTTGGGTACAATCGGGTAGACATTTTGCGCAAACTAGAGAACATTTTTGCTCCCAGAGCAGAAAACGACAACCAACACTAGCCTCGCCAGCAAAATCCCTTGGACCATAATTGCTCCAAGACCCTCTTCTTTTGCACCGCATATTGTTACCCATGCATAGATATTCAACGCATATAGGGCCACATTACATGGCCATGCATAGACACTGTTCTTTTCCCATGCACAAGACCACAAGAGCAGCAACACAATACATTATCTCACCCAAGTACTTCAACTATTAGTGCCCGAGGATGGACACCACTTTAGGTTTGGGGGAGGCACTTTAATCATCTGAGGGTTCTGGCAAGAAGAAAGATACTAGTTTTCATGCTCATGAGATAGCCCAATTTTAGAATTTCAGAATTTTTGACTCTGAAAGCACTAGATCTCATCTAGCAAACCAAGAAAATTCACCAATCAGGGTACAGGGCCATAGGAGATGTTAATGACATGCAGGGGATGCAGCCCTGTGGTAAGAACATCAAAATCAGCTAACAATAGGAAAAGCATGAGAGTCGCGACTCTCATGAAAATGGGCTTCTGGGCATGCAATGGATGATTGGAGCATACAGTTTTATTCCTTGCATCACAAAAAGTCTACCTAGCAGTCTAGATGCATAATTGACTTGTTCAGGTACAGGAGATGGCCAAAATATAGCTGCAGCAGGACTGAAAAGTGCTAAAAAGTGATACCACCAAGTCAAGAAACTCACAACTTCAAGCTGGAAACATACCTTTCCGGTCGAGCAGCTGCATTTAATTTGCATGAGAACTTCATGTGTGATGACCTACGGGTTATGAATGATAGCTGATCTACAATCAAAGAAAGAGCACAAAAACTACAAGCACTACTCATGGTAAGAGCTCTTTCCAATAAAGTCAAGTCGCCACCAACGAATAAATGTGTTGGTAGGCATAAGAGTCAAGAGTCGGGCAGCCAAGCCGATAAATGAGCAAGGCGTTAGTCCCAAAGCTTCAAGTCATATCTACTCTGTGAATATAGTTTGCATGCGATTAAAACTTACTTCTTTTTCTTCATTTGGTATGCAACTATGCTCAAGCTGGAGAGTTGAGCTAATACGTGTGTCGCTCATGCTGGATGAGATGAGCATAAGTGTCAAAGACTAAGTTACTTAAGTGTCGGTGGAGTGGTGGAGAGTCCTACACTCACGCACATGTGCACAGGTAAGGAGAGTGGAGAAACCTCGACGTCAAAAGCCCTTTTAGGAGTAATGATAGCTATTTGAGAGCTTCTTAGTGCTCTATGCGCTACATTTACCTCTAAAAGCACCCATCAAAACTCTTCTCACGCACATCATACTGTTTTGATTGCATATTCCGTGAATGCATTCTAGGGTGTCCCACCATTGGACACATGCATTAGGCACCTTTTTACTTCCACCCATGCACAGTCATCACATGAGTTACACTTTAAAGATAACTCCAGCAATAATAAATACTCACTAAGATCGAAAAGCCAGGGCACTTTTTCCCACTAGGTTTTTCCCCTCGGCCAAATCAGGCGTTCAGCGCTTACTTCTTTTTCTTTTCCTTTTTATTTTATTAAAGACAATAAAGCTCAAGGGAGGTTGTCAACCACCATTCAACTAAGTACAAGCAGAGAACATCAACACAACAAAGCCAAAGCAAAGCCTGGTCTCCACAAGAATTCAATCCCATGAATTGCACCCTATGCCTTACAGAAGCATACAAACGCAACAAGAAGACAACCAGTCATCTTTTCATTACGAACACTACTACCCTTGGACACAACATTGCCCGTGTCCACCAGGGAGACGGACACTGAAATAGGTTTGGGGGAGTGTTCCGGGATTTGCGGAACCAAGTGAAGATTGAAGATGTCAGCGAAAACGGTGTTCCGAAATGGCGGAATGGGGCGCAGATTGAAGACGCGAGGCGCTTTTATTGAAGATGCTGCGGGAGCTCGGGAACATAATTTTTACACTTAGATCATTTAATTTCACCCTTTTTTATGTAAATGAGAGCATGTAATGTAAAAAGGGGCTTAGTGCTTCCAGTTTGTAAGTGAGATTTGAACCCACAACCTGTTTGGGAAGCCTAAGGTTCACTTAAGTGACTTTTTGTAAAATAGAGTAAAATTATTATTGAAGATAAGTGGAAAACGTGCAGAAGCTTTTACCTCTTTGTGAAGGCAACTTCCCGCGCTCACTACGCGCCCACTGTAATCGACATTGCTATTCCGTTGATTGCAATACAATCTACAGGTGTTTCTCTTCGCGTAGCTATCAATTTTCTTTGATTTAAGCTCTCTTTGTTTTCGAGATTAGCAAGCTTAATATTGTCATTGTGAGCTTAATTTGATGTTTTTGAGTTATGTGATGATGAAAGAGTAGTCTCTAGGTAATTGCTAAGTCATTTGCATGCTTAATTTCCCACAACTTTGTTAAGAGGGCTTAATCTCTCGATTAGCTTAATTACAGTGTTTAATTAATTAAGTCTCATGTTTTAGCATTGCCGTAGTGTCCCTGTGAGTCTTGTGAAGCATTCTACGAGTGTGTATCTCGGATTTGGATGTGTATGCGTAGATGCCTAATCTTGCTTAGCTTTATGTTAAGCGTGATTAGTGATTAGTGATGTGTGTGTGTGACCTTATCACATAGAGCTTTGTGCATTGCATGTTTTAGCATTAGACTCCATAGAGATTGACAACCTCTATGCGCCTCCATGCCCTAATCGGGTTCCTTCCCTAGCATTGAACAAGAGTGTGTTAGTGCTTGAATAGCTATGCTATTAGACGTCCGTCGCGGCGATCCGCTAACAACCCCCGGTAATATTCCCGGTAATACCCTCGGTAAAACCCCCGGTATTAGGCCCGAAAAATTTGGGATTTAAAAAAAAAACACTTTCAAAATTAAACATCATCCATATCACAATAGTTATCATCTTCTAGAAGATCTTGGTGAGCTTTAATATCAATAAAAATATCAAGTTCACCCATTTGCATGTCTACGCGGTGATGATGATCATATACATCAGCATCATCATTAAGCATACTAGGATCTGCATTTGTGTCTATTTGATCATAATTAATGTCATTAATATTATTCTCTAGATCTTGGAGTACTGTCTCTATCTCATTGTCTTCATCTGCATCATCTGCATCTTCATCTAGTTGATGTTCATCTTCCACCTCTACTGATCCATTATAAGAAATATCATTGGCGGACCCGACAATTATATCTACGTGCTCGATGTTATTGTGATCTACTGAACAATGATCGATATCACTGGTATTTGCTTCCTCTTGCTCTTGAATAAGCTCGTGCTCCTCATATATTTGCTTGCTACGTGGAGCTACTTGAATGACATACCACCATGTTGGATTTGTTGGAACTGGTTGAAAAACGACCTGTGAAAATTAACACATGCTTGGAGTAATTAATAATTAGTACATATATTTAGTTAATTAGGATTTAAAACCATAAATATATTATATACAAATCTAATTAAAAGTTGGAGTACTAAACGTGCTCGCATGTCTCTGCAAGTACAAAGGTGTCACTTCTATTTGTCCATAGTTTTGTTGAGTCAATGGCAACAAAGCCTGAGCCATCTCTTCGAATTGTTGGGTTTTGCCCTGTTGTGGTCGCCTTGAACCATTGCACATCAAGTAGAAACATATGGAAGCTTCTGTAGTCCACTTGAAAAACATTTTGTATCCTTCCACAATACTCTATCTTTGAAAGTTGCACCTCATCATTTTGCCTTGTAACTATCTCTTGATCAAATGATGCCATGACCCTCGAGTCAAATGTTTGTCTTTTGTGATTTATCCGATGCACTCAAAAATGTCGTTTGTGTGACCACAAAGCACCAAAAGATTCATATTTTCTACTACATCCTCTTGCAAACTCTTTCTCAATTTCTGTCACTGTCTCCCTGTTTAAAACTGCTTCTTGTAGTTTGTTATGCAACCAAGCAAGCCTCATAAATTTTGGTAGTTCTCTTAAACTTGGAGGATATTGGACGTTTGACATGTTTCTTTGGGCTCTTTTATACTCTTGTCTTTCATTGGAAATTCTATTCCTTTCTATCTCATATTCTTTCATCCACTTCTCCATGGCTGGATGATTTAGAATGCAAAACCTATTCACCTTTTCTTCTAGAATAAGATCCATTTTACGGTCAAGTCCTCTCCCTTGTAGCACCTCACCAATCATTCTGTCATCTTCTTTGTTGTGTCATAGTACAGGCATAGATGGTTCTCTTTGTCCAAGTAATTCAGAGAGGTATACTAGGGACTCTTGAACCGACCAACCCTCTAATGATACTATCCTCTGGTCTTGCTCATTGACGCACAAATCCCTTCAAAGTTTTCATGAACCTTTCAAGGAAGAACATCCATCTACTATGGACAATTCCTGCAATTGCAACTTCATCCACTATATGAACCATGAGATGAACTTGTATTGTGAGGATACTTGTTGGGAAGTGCTTTTCAAGCATACAAACTGCTTTTGCTGCATTAATCCTATTCTCATCAATGCTACTTAGTGTGATCTCCTTTTGAGAAATCCACCTTACCAAACGGGATATTTTGTAAATTACTTCGCGAACCTCTGGTGTTGCCCAATTTCTTATTGAAGTTAGGAGAATATATTGCAAGAACTTGTGCCAGTCATGTGTCTTCAACCCACATAGTTTGTTATCCTTTGTGAATGCCCCCTTTAAGCAATGCATGTGTCCTGTTGGTGTACAAAATTCGGCTATGACCTTCTTCACCCTCTTCTGCTTTTCTCTCGTTAACACCCAAGGTGCAGTTTGGAGTGTGACCAATTTATCTACCCCTATTAGAGGCCAATATGGTTGCATATGCAAGATCCGTGCATCTTTTAGATCACTCCGAGCTTTATTGTTGTCTCGAGCTCCAGCTAAGCGTTCCCATAGTATTTGCCCAACATTTTTGAAGATATGCATTGGATCTAGCAGGTTATTCACAAGAAGTCTCCTCCAATATGGCAACCTGTGGAAGATTGATAGTCGTTTCATTCCAAAAGAATTGGGACTTTCCCCTCCATTCTCTATCCATGAGTTATATTGAGAGGAGGTTGTCCATGGTGTAGGTGGTTTTGCAAGACTACCCTCCCGCATGGGATGATTTGCAGGAAGAAATCTTGTATGATTCTCTTTTCTTAAGTGAGTTAGAGTATCGAGCATTGAGTGCTGGACCATATATAGGACAAGCATGATAGCCACTTGTTGCAAGGCCACTGGCCACATCAAAATGCCACGCAAGTTAACTGATCGTGTTACCCACTACGTCTTGACACGTCTATGACAGAAATACCATCCCAAAGGACTTTTAGCTCATCCACTAGCGGAGCCAAGTATATGTCCATGTTTCTAACCTTGCACTTCTCTGGCACAAGCAATGCAAGTAATAGATGACCCTTTTTAATTGTTAGCCAAGGTGGAATATTATAGTTGACGCACACCACTGGCCATGTGCTCCAAGTAGTGGACCGTAAACCAAAAGGATTCACTTCTTCCATGGCAAGACCTAATCTAAGGTGGCGAGGTTCCTTCTTGAACTCTGGCCATTGTTGCTCAATATGCTGCCAAGCTGCACAATCAGCTGGAATGCGCATCACATTGTCAGTGGACCTATTTATAGAGTGCTATGTCATTAGCTTTGCTATATCTAGACACTCGAACATATGCTTGATTCTAGGTAGTATAGGAAAGTGTCGAAGCACCTTTGTAGGTATTGTGGTGCCTGTAAGACCTTGACGATATCTGCTAGCTTGACACTTTGGACATGATTCCATGTTGGCGTATTCCCCTCGAAATAGAATGCAATCGTTAGGACATGCGTGGATACTATTGTAATCCATTCCTATATCTGCTAAGATCTTCTTTGCCTCTTCCCTGCATGCCGGCATTGCATTTACAATGGTAGGATAGTTGACTTCATAAGTGAGAAGAGGGCACTAACACTCGCATTACTCCATCCATATATGGATTGCAAATTAAGCATTGACAAACAAGTTCGAAGGACTGTGGCACGAGAGCCTTCGAATAATGGAGTAGAGGCTAGAGATCCCAATCGTTGAATGCCCTCATCATCTTGTTGAACATCAATGGGATTTGGATTGGACTCATCATGCGGACTGGACTCTTCATTCATGTAGAAAGCCTCAATCATCTCCTCCATATCCTCATCATGTAAGGGACCATCCATGTTAGAGTCTCCATGTGTGGTTAAGGGCACACGCGTTACATCCTCCACGATATTATGTTGGTACATTTGCGAACGTGGTGGATATGATGGTAGTACCTGTGAGAAATCTACTGGTTCTTTGGAGGCGTATTGGCATATTTGATTCTCGATTACACTATCGTCCCGTTGCCCCCAATCTTCTACATGCTCATTAGCTATTTGTCGTTAATGGATGACTGTTCGCTTGCATCGATTACATGGACACAAGATCCGGTCAGACATGTTAGCAGACTTGCTTATCGGATAATCCTGCCTATGACCCACTGATCACACCTGTACACAATAAAGATAAAATTAATACTTTAAATGGTTTCAAAGACACGCTCATATGTATGCTCCCCCTCTCTCTCCTTACACACTTATATGTATGCTCCCCCTCTCTCTCCTTACACGGTCATTAGGGAGCTCTTTGTCTTAGTCCAGGACCCGCCACGTGGAGGCGGCTCCCAATTGGGTCCCGCGGGACGAGATGGCACATACGCGGGATGGCGGGACGGCACATATGCGGGACGACGGGATGAGGGGATGGTAACGTGCGACGTCGGAGTGCGGGGCGAGATAGCACATAAGCGGGACGGCGGATGGCACATACGCGGGACGACGGGACGGTAACGCGCGACGTTGGAGTGCGAGACGAGACAACATATAAGCGGGACGGCGGGACGGCACATACGCGGGACGGCGGAGTACGCAGGGGACCAGGGCTACGTGGGCATGAGGGGCACCTAGTACCCTTAAAGTAGCGGAGTACGCAGGGGACCAGGGCTACGCGGGCATGAGGGCCACCTGGTACCCTTAAATACCGGGTGGACCATGCTACTTTAGATAGAAATGCCGCGCGTCAAAAACTGCCCCGGTATCACCCCAAAAACTGCCCCCGGTATCACCCCCGGTAAAACCCCCAAAAATTTTAAATTTCAAAATTTCTGGGGGTCTTACCGGGGGCCTGGGGAAATTGAGTAAAGCCCAATTTCTTTTGCGCGAGCTTATTCTTCTCTCTTGGCCGCCTAGATCTGCAGGTATGTTTCACCCAACACACATACACACACCCACACACATGCACATACACGTTTTCATCTCTCTCCTCCTTCTAATGCACGTGTTTGTTTTGGTTTTGTAGGTGTGTGTGTGCGTATACGATCTCAACGTCGCGACCTCCGACAGCGACATATCACTCATACGCCACTCTAATCAAAGAGGTAAGTGCCCGATCTCAACCCCTATTCTTTCAATTTCACACAAACACACACTATGCACACAATGTATACTGACACACACACACACACACACAATGCATGCGCACGCATGCGCGCACACACACACACACACACACACAATGCATTCATATGCACAATGTATACACACACACACACAATGCATACGCATACGCATACACACACACAATGCGCACACACACACACAATGCGTAATGTATACATAAGCAATGCACACACAATGCTCACACACACACACACACACACACACACACACATTGTGTGTTCTTTTCTTTTCCTTTTTAATTATTAAAAGTATTATATCTTTTAGGGCTTTTTTAATTTTATGAAAATTTGTAGTAGTTTAAATTTAATATTTTGTTTCTCTCTCTCTCTCTCTCTCTCTCTGGAGCCACCTAAACAAGCAGATAGACCTTTTCTAAGGCTTTTTTAAGTACTAACTAAATGGTTTTAGAATAAATCTATAAATAGTATTTTAACTTATTTCTCTCTCTCTCTCTCTCTCCCCAGCGGAAAACCAACATTATATATCTTGTTATTAAGGCTTTTTGGAAAATACAATTCTTTTTTATGTTCAAAATGAACGACGTCTCTCTCTCTCTCTCTCTCTCTCTCTCTCACTCTCTCTCTATCTCTCTCCCACACGCGCATGCGTGCTCGTTGATTACACTGCAGCTATTTGATAGTATTTTAAGCTTATCCTTTTCTCCTCGTGACCGACGAGATGCTGCCAGGCTCACGAAGTTCCTCTCTTTCTCTCTCTCTCTCTCTCTCTCTCCCTCCACATTTGGCAGCTGTCCCTTCTTTCATATGAACTATTAAGAGTGATGGCTGGGGCCCTCTCTCCCATGTGCATAATTGATGGTAAAGAGAGACCCTCTCTTTCCTTCCCCTTGTTATACACACACTGCACAAACTGCCAGGCCGTGACCTTTATTGCTGCCCTTGTGGCCTCTCTCTCTCTCTCTCTCTCTCTCTCTCTCTCTCTCTCTCTCTCCTGCTGACTTAAGAATGCTCTCTCAATTTGTCTCTCTCCATGATTGGCGTTGATTCACACTGAATATAGCTGGCTCTCTCTCTTTCTCTCTCGCATACCTTCCATACCTTGCAGTACGCCTCTCTCTCTCCCCGTAAATGGCGGGCTAAGTTGCATTCTCTCTCTGTCTTGCTACACACACCTCTTGCTACACACACACACACACACACACACTATGTGCATTCTCTCTCTCTCTCTCTCTCTCTCTCTCTCTCTCTCTCTCTCTCTCTCTCTCTCTCTCTCTCTCTCTGTGTGTGTGTGTGCAGACAGCCAGCCGCCTCTCTCTCTCGCGGACTGACCTTACTCTTGATGCTTTGAATAAGCTCCTCTCTCTCTATTAACTGGCACTCTTGCTCCCTGTCTCTCTCTCGGGTTGCATCGTTTCCAGCCTGCTTGCTTGCATACAAGCTTATGACCTTGACAGTGATCCTTCCTCATGAAGGCCATCTGACAGCTTTTCTATTGATTGGAAAAATAGGTTTTTATTATCACTTATATTCACATTTGTTGGATTAATATAGGCTACAATTTTAATAATTAGGATTTAATTTCATATTTTGCTTGAATCCATGAGCCATAGCTTTAGCTATATTCCTGTTCGCCTTAGCTGCCATAGTCTCTTCTATGGATTTAATTTAATTTACTTAAGATTTTCTGTGCTAGTTTTCTTGATAGCTTTCATGGCTACCTTATTTACCTTCTCTTTGCTGCAAGCCTTGCTTCCTGTGCCAGATCGCCATAGCCTATTCTTGGCCATGCTTTGTCTATGCTCTCCTGCGCACGTCCACTTCTCAAAAACACTACCACAAACACTAATGTTGCTCTCTCTCTCTCTCTCTCTCTCTCTCTCTCTCTCTCTCTCTTCTCTTTTATATCTTCCTTGCTAGCTTCTTTTTTTCATACAATTCTCTTTCTACCCATAGGTATCAAACCTTTACCTTATGATTTGACGTATGGTAAAGGTTATGGTTTTTTGAAGCTGAATGACTACTATTCTTGACCTTAATAAAAGGCTATATTTTTATTTTTACAAGTTATTTTAAAATGCTAGCCTTTTTTGTTAAAAAGCAGTATCAACATAGTTTGAAGTTTTGAATCATTAATGCTAGCTAGTGTTTGATATACTTGTTTAGTCTTCAAGCTGTAATGTTCTGTTTCCAGTACGTCTCTAAGTTTTTATACTTGTCTTAGTAAGTACCTATTCTAAATTTAAGCTTGTGTACATTGGAATGATTTTACAGCTTAGAAATTGTTTAATTTTTTAGTACATGGACCACTATGATCATCTTGTAGTGATATTTTTTGTAAATTAGTGAAACCTATTTCTTTCACTAAGAGTTAAACTATGTTTTCGTGCAAAATTCCTTAGCTAGAGCAAACTATGTTTTATTGTTTAAGTTTTACATTATTTTCAAAGGTTTTTTATATGGCAAAGATCTTCATTTAAAAGTATCACATTACAGGTTATAAACTGAAGCTCCTTTTCCAAACCTACTAATTTCTGCCTAATTAAATATACTTTAAGTTTAATTTTTTGAATACATCAAAGTTTATAGCACTTGTTATTCTAAAATTGTGAATTATGTATAGGTTCCACTCGTAATCTAGGTTTTTTCTTTTGGAATAGTTTTAAGATACCTTTCTCACTCCTCCAATTGTCATGCCTCCTTATAGTTATGGGGATTGCTATTATGAATCCTTTAGATCTTTTTTCATGTAATACATGCATTGTATATTCTTTCACCTTTTGAGGAAAGGGACTTTAAATTACATAGCCTATGGAGTTTAAAAATCTGATGTCTTGACCTTAGGAATTTCCTAAACTATTTAGCTAACATGCTTAGCACACTGGCTTTCAATGTCCTATAATTAGCTAGATTATTTTGATGGTGCTTCTCTAGTCATTAACTTACAAACAATACTCTAACTATTGTGGTTTTGATGGTGGTAACACTTGGTCCTAAATCATCTTAACCCTAGTATCTTTTGGCTTACTTTAATACTTTGGATTGATCATTACTAGACACTCTTTATGTTCTGGGCTTAGGAAACTAGGTTTCAAAATTGTTTCATTTTATGGGCTTATGCAAGGTGTTCAATTCTGTGACCTCGATAACAAGAGGGAGCATGCACTGACACCTGCATTCCCCTCTCATAAATGCTCGTTCTTACTTGGTTTGTGTTTGGGATGGCTGCAGGTAACAGCGTGCTCCCCTAAGCATTGGTCTCCTTGTAGCTGCCTTGCCCACCTCTAATTGTTTCTTATTGCTAACTGATCCTAACTCTTTATTAAGCAAAATCTTGTAATCATTCTCTAACTGCTCCTAACTCTCCCACTAATGCTCAAGTATGTCTTCTAATCAATTTTTTTATACAATGTATTTTTTATTCACTGGCTTTATATTTTTTTGCTAGCCATCTCTGGCTAATTCTGGGACTATAGGGTAAACTGGGTCGAACAAGCTACACACACACACACACATAATGCATACACTAACACAATGCACACACACACAAAGCCTCAAGCCGCATGCACATACAATGCTCACACGCATGCCACATACGCATACGCATACGCATGTTGCATGTCGCATACGCATGCCGCATAGGAATACGCATACGCATACCGCATGTACATACGCATACGCATGTCGCATGTACAGACACATACGTATATGCATGCCGCATACGCATACGCATACGCATACGCATACGCATACGCATATGCCTACGCATATGCGTGCCGCATGCGCATACGCATACGCATACGCATGCCGCATGCCCATGCGCATGCGCATGCACGTACGCATACGCATACGTGTACGCATACGCATACGCATACGCATACGCGTACTCACATGCATGTAGCGTACGCATACGCATACGCATACCGTATCCGCATGTCGCATGCGCATCCGCATGCCGTATACGGATTCTGCATCTGCATGTCGCATGCGCATACGCATATGCATATGCATACCATATGCATGTCGCATGCGCATGCGCATACGCATACGCATACGCATGTCGCGTACGCATACACATATGCATACCGCATGTTGCATACGCATGTCTCGTACACATACACATACGCATACACATCCGCATGTAGCATGCCGCATATGCATACGCATACGCATGCGCATACGCATACGCATACGCATCCACATGTCGCATACGCATTCGCATCCGCATACGCATGCCGCATGCGCATACGCATACGCATATGCATACCGCATGTCGCATGTCGCATACGCATCCGCATGTCGCATGTCACATGCCGCATACGCATGTGCATGCCACATACGCATACACATACGCATCCGCATCCGCATCCGCATCCGCATCCGCATTCGCATGTCACATACGCATGCCGCATACGCATATGCATACGCATCCGCATACGCATACGCATAAGCATCCGCATGTCGCATACGCATGCCGTATACACATCCTTCTACTGCGCATGCGCATACAAATATGCATACGCATACGCATACGCATACGCATACGCATCCGAATGTTGCATACGCATACGCATGATGCATACGTATACAAATGATGTATATGCATACATCATGCATATGCATACGCATGATGTATACGCATACGCATGATGCATACACATACGCATGATGTATACGCATGATGCATATGCATACGCATGATGTATACGCATGACGCATACGCATACGCATACGCATACGCATACGCATACATATGTAGCATATGCATACACATAGACATGCACACACATACGCCTTTGTCTTAGACGGGGACCCACCTTGTTTGATTACAGATATGGCATCCCGTGATCCTTGGGACCCACCCACCCCAAGACCTGGTTTAGTAGTGGGTGCACTTACCCCAGAGGAGCATGAGATGATGCAACGCCTCTCACAACACTATGATCAGTGGGGTGCGTCTCCATCTCCACTACCTTCTACTGCCCCTACAGCGCGCCTGGCACTGCATTGCCTTCTCGTAGCGTCTCACAATCTCCTTCACGTAGATCTGAGAGTTCTCACACGGGGTCACGACGTCATGAGTCGAGCGAGGGGAGCAGGGGGAGCATGGGGAGCAAGGGAGGCGGGGGTTGTTGTGGGGGCGCTGAGGATGTTGTGCATAGCACCGCGCCTTCCCCAACTCCTCCCCAACTCGCATCACACATAGACACCTTGACCCTCGCCCTACATCTCCACCAGGGTACTTCTACTTATGTGAGGCGGATGGTTCAGTCGTCCGCAACGAGGAAGGAGAGCACCTTGACAGTCGCTTAAAAGAAATTTCTTGGAATGTCTTTCGTCATGATCTCTTGACAAAATGGAAGCAGGTTTCAAAAGAGCGAAAGGATTACGTCATTGCCGCTCTGCATGAAGACTTTCCACAACCAAGTGAAGATGCAAAGTTTAATGAAGCTCTCATGAAAAAAAGGATGGGAGTGTTAGTTGGGCATCGCCGCTCGGAGGCTCGCGATGCATATAAAGAGGGCAGGAATCAACCCAATTGGGTTGAAAATGACATGTGGGCGGCAATCAAGGCAGAGCAGGATGGTAACCCGCACTTATTTCAACAACAAGTGGAGGCGCGATGAGAGCAAAGCAGCAGTAGCACGTCTCATCTTGGGAGCGGAGGGATGGATGCCATGAAGCGTGATTTTGTAAGTATTTCTTCACATATGGTGTGATTATGTAGGTTTTGAAGAGTGCTTAATTAATGTCATGTTTTTGTATGTGTTTCATTTGCAGCGAGGGGAGTTTGATGGATGTCCTACTCGATTAGAGAAGGAATACGCAAGCTCTCATGGCTTCAATCGTCTTCGAGTGAAGATAATGTCCAAGGATAGCTACATTGAGGTATGTTTTTTCACTTTTAATTAGCTATAAAGTAGTGTGAGTGTATGTATAAGCAAGTCTCGCATGTTCTTATTATGCTTGTTCGATTTTGTTTATGTGTAGGAAATGCTGCCATCCCCATTGCATGAGGACGAGCTCTCCGATTAGGGCCTTGGCGATATGCCTTATTTATCATGTTTTGTAGCTTAGTGATTACTTTGTAGATACATCGATGTAATTGGCAAGCAACAATATCATGTTTTGTAATTGGCATCTATGTTGCTTCTTGTACTTCCAACAATTTTGTATACTCGGCCTTTGCAGACATATATGCAGAATATAATTGCGTTATGGTCTCTTGTTATTTTTATGATCTCTCTTGCGTTATGGTCTCTTGTTATTTTTATGCAGAATATAATTGCGTTATGCACTTGTCTCTTTTTATGGCAACATGGAGATTTTGTTATGCCGTGCATAACATTCATTATATACCCTTACAAGGGTGTATTTGGGCAGAGTGTGGCATATTGTAGTTGGGGGATTTCCCAACTACAATATGCCCCACTCTGCCCATTTTTTTTTTTAACACAAAGCCGGTATAACCCCCGAAAATTTTATCTGCAGGGGCCCAGTATATTCCCCGGTAAAACCCCTGGTATTACCCCCGGTAATACCCCCGGAACCCCCTGTAATACCCCCGAAACTACCGGGGGTTTTATCGGCGTTATGAGATCGGGGCTAGTACCGGGGGTTTTACCGGGGCCGCGGCATTTTTTGATAAAATTAATCTTAGTTATATTTCCCCCGGTACAGGCTAATCCCTTGTAGTGAAGCATCGATGACCTCAAAAGGCTCTTCCCAAGAGGTAATCTCTCGGGGGGTTCACTCTATGAAAACTTACTATATCGCGTGCGTTCAAGGCCTATTTTAAAAATCCCTTATCTGTGAGTTTTTGAATGAATTTATGTATCCTTTTCTATTCAAATCTGTAATTTTTTTCTAAAATATAATAAATAAATCCCCTATTTAAATATTTTTGTAAGTTTTATATATTTAAAATATATTTCTATTGAACTCACCTGATAGGCAATTTTTTTGTAAGTGACCCCCCCGAGGGTAATCTTCAAAACTGGTTCCTCGGATGTCAATTTCTAGGGTTGATTTTCCTCCAAATTCCGTAAAACCTTCTCCATATCTAACAAATTGTTGCTCATAGGTTGTTAAAAAAACTAGGTGTTGACCGGAGGACGCGGGACCGATCCCCTAGAGCAACCGACCGATCAAGAGAGCGGGACCACCACGGACGCCGCCAGCACTGAAGGAGTGGAGTAGTGGGGTGACAAGGACGTAACGGCCACCCGGGTTTATAAAAAAACACCTCTATTCCCCTGCTCAGGGTGACGGGTCCTTTGTTATGTAGTATTACTGAATAGGAACAGGGAATTTAACACCCTTGTCTCTCGCTCTCTCTATCCCTCTCTCTGTGTGTTCTTAAGTATGTAAGGATGGTGAGGTATTCCCATTCTAGGGAAGCTCACCCTGTGTTAAAGGAGTAAGTCTATCTTGGAATTACATGTGCTGCGGGTAAAAGTAGTGTGTGTGTACTTGCAAGGGTGTGTGTGCGTGTACGTTCTGCAGGACAGGCTGAAGAGTGCTCAAGGAACCTGAGGGGGGGGTACTTGCCACCCCGGGTTAGGCCTTGCCCGTGCCCTAGGCAACACATGGCGATTCTGCTGGGGAATTACATTGAGCTGACAACATAAGCAAAAGAACCCCAACACCCTAGAGACTCGAAGCTCAAGGAAAGCAGCCGAGGCACAAAAAGAAAACCCACGCGGACTGGGGGATCGCAGGCCTGCAGAGGAGAGGCAGGAAGCGGTGTTCATGATCTTAGAAGAAGAAGTACTAGCAGCACACGTCAACGAAGTAGTCCCGGATAACCAACACCCAGCCGGAGAAGAAATACTGGCACAGGAGGAATTACTAGTCATAGAAATTCTGGTAGAAGAGCAACCAAACGACCAAGAGGACAACGAGCGATACCAGGAGCCAGCAATGGCAGCACTGGCAAAGAATTTCCCGGTATTTGCTGGAAAGAAATCCGAAGACGCACATATCCACGTTAATAGATTTGAGCACTACTGGAAGGTAGCACGGCCCCGGGATCCTAATCCTGCCGCTCCAGCATTGGAAGAATTAAAAAGAAATGCGTTTATGAACACTTTCACAAAGGGAGCTACAGAATGGATTTCAAGTTACAACGAGAATCACTTCAACACGTATGCACAAGTGGTTGCAGCCTTCTTACAAAGATTTCGAAAAGAAAAATCAAGCTCGCAATTGTGCAGTAATATTAGGGAATTACAACAAGGACGCATGGATGTGGAAGCTTACGCGTCAAAAATACTGAGCATGAGGCAAAGAGTAGAGGAAGAGCTAAGACCAACCATTAAACAAACAATAGAATGGTTCATCAAAGGGTTAAGGCCTGAGTGTCATGCCTCAGTCAATACAAAGAATGTTGAAACTAAGGAAGAGTTTGATGCAATAGTGGAAAAAGCCAAAATGGCAGAAAGAAGGGAACAGGAAGTTAAGAAAGCAAGAAAAGAAGTTAAGAAGAAGAAAAAGGAAGTGGCATCTGAGAAGGAAACCTCCGACTCCTCGGAATCCTCGTCATTAGAAAGTGAGGAAGAAGATAAGAAAAAGGACAAGAAGAAGGGTAAAGCCCGCAAAATCACATGCCTTAGGAGAAATGCAAACCTTGTTGGAAGAATTCAAAAAAGCAAAAAATGATATAGTAAGGAGGAACATGTTCTGCTCCCAATGTAGAATGGAAGGACATGTGAGAGAAGAGTGCACAACGCCACCAACATGTGCTTAATGCGAAATGTACAATCACTCAACATCAAACTGCCGCTACAACATGAGGAACAGAGCTGCAGCAGTAAACCAAGTGGAAACACAAGAAGTGCGTGAACCACAAGCATATCAAAATAGGGGCCGGGGTAGATATAGAGGCAGGGGCATGCCCCGGGACCAGTAAAGGGATACAGGTGGCACGAGCTGTTACTACTGCCAAGTTCCCGAGCACATAAGCCGGGACTGCCCTCTCAAAATCAGGCATCAAACCGAGAAGAATGCCGAGTTGGAAAAAAGCAAGAACGATCCAGCTGATGTACAAATGATTTCCCTGGTGGATAAGGAGAGAAGGGAGGTAACACAGCTGCTAGCAGGGCTAACTGATGCATTGGCCATAGCAAGAGCACAAGCAAAAAGAACACCACAAAACATCCAGCAGAAAGAGGAAGATCTGAAAAACATGTGGGAAAAACAGCAGCAAGTAAGGAACCAAGCGCAAGAAATCATAGAAAAACAGCAAAGGAAGCAAGGAAAAGCAACACCAGTTGAACAGCTGATGGGGAACATAAAGAAAGTAACAAAGGATACAGGGCCTGAGATGCCCAGAGAGCCGGGTTCAACAAGGCCCGAGCAAGAATATACAAGGCCTGAGG
Source organism: Cibotium barometz (assembly GCF_041138505.1). Lineage (NCBI taxonomy): Eukaryota > Viridiplantae > Streptophyta > Polypodiopsida > Cyatheales > Cibotiaceae > Cibotium > Cibotium barometz. The sequence continues at coordinate 15,178,557 of NC_141073.1, forward strand.
TGCCTGGAGAGAATCTAGGAGGCCCAAAGAGGCCACTAGAACATACAAGGTCAGAGGTGCCTGGAGAGAACCTAGTAGGCCCAAAGAGGCCACTAGAGCATACAGGGCCTGAGATGCCCAGAGAGCCAAGTCCAAAGAGACTTGATCATACAGGGCCTGAGATGCCCGGAGAGCCAAGTCCAAAGAGACTTGAGCATACAGGGCCTGAGATGCCCGGAGAGCCAAGTCCAAAGAGACTTGAGCATAGAGGGCCTGAGATGCCCGGAGAGCCAAGTCCAAAGAGACTTGAGCAAAACAATGGAAGGCCTGAGGTGCCAGGAGGAAAAAATGAAAACAGGTTGAAGGAAAAAGGGAAGAAAAACAAAACCCCCAGGGAATTATCAGTAGATCATGAGCATGGCAAGAAAACAAAGCTTAACAAGCTTGACCAAGCAGCTCGAAGCAAAAGAAAGAACCAAGAGAAAGAAGGAAATGGAATGCCCGAAAAACAAAAAATGAACGAAATAGGGCAGGACAAATCAAATGAAAGGTCAAAACAAAGAAAATCAGAAGCAACAGAGTGCTCGCATGATGCTAAAAAAACAGGGAAGAAAAGAAATAAGGGTATGAGAAAAATAACCATGGAGATGCTAATGGATCAAAATATACCATTAAAAAGCATCTTGGACCTGTGCCCAAGATTCAAAGAGAAAGTACTCAGAACATGGGCAGAAGAACTCAATCAAGAAGTCAAGGGACTACAAGGGGAAGTGGAGTGCAACATGGCACAACCAGAACAGCCCCCAAGAACCTGGGATGACAATGTGGCAAAAATCAAAATGACCATAGCCACACATGAGGTGCAATGGGTAATATTGGATGGTGGGTCAGGAGTGAATGTCATCACGGAAGACCTGGCCAACAAATTGGGATTAAAATGGGAACCTATCCCTTTTAACATAAGGATGGCCGATAATAGAACGGTGGTACCAAAGGGCTTGATAAGACATGCCAAGATAAAAGTAGGAGGAATGGACTACCTAGTGAACTTAGTGGTTATGGCAATGCAGAAACCCACCCAGGATTCATATCAAATGCTACTTGGAAGATCCTGGTTAAGAGATGCTAAAGTCAAGCATGACTAGAATAGAGACAGAATCTCATTAAGAAAAGGAAAGAAGAAAATCTACATAGAATTCGGGCTAAATAAAACAACTAGAGTAGCCAAGCTGACACCCCTACATGCTCAAACGTACAACATGGCGGAAGGTTTAGAAGAAGATGAAGAGGAATATCTGTTGCAGTAGAATCCAAATTTGGTGCCACTCTTTGAAGTACCCTTGGATAAAATTCTGCAACAAAAGATGGATGCCGGGAGCAAGAAAGGCAAAAGAAAACAAATAGAGCCCGAGGATATAGAACTGAGAGCCCAACAGTGCAATCAGGGGGATCTACCAAGCATGGGTCAAAGCTCAGAAGGATAGGGAGCAGGAAGAGATCACCCGGGTCAAGCAAGACAAGCTAGGGGAAGTGGATCTGGGAGAAAAAGGAGAAGGAAAACAAGTAAGGGTGAGCGTGGAGCTAGAGGAGCATTTCATAGAACAACTGGTGCAACTCCTCAAAGAATACAGGGATGTGTTTGCCTGGTCATACACTGACATGGAAGGCATTGACCCCAAGTTCTATCAGCACAAAATAAATTTAAAACAGGGCGTTGTACCATAAAGCAACAAAGGTATAGAATGAATCCCAACTATGCAAAACAGGTCAAAGCAGAGAGATCGATAGATTATTAAGAGTGGGATTCATCTACTCGGTAGAAAAAGCCACATGGATCTCTACCATAGTGATGGTACCAAAGAAAAACATGAAGATAAGGGTATGTGTGGATTACAGAAGGCTAAATGCGGCCACAATACTAGACCCATTCCCGCTACCCTTCTTCACAGACTCATTATTGGATGAAGTGGCCGAAAAGGACACCAAGCAGCAGAAGTCACCAAAAGAAAGATACTGCAAGCCGGGCTGTGGTGGCCCACCTTATCAAAGGATACCCACTTCTTCACTAAGAACTCTGATTTATGCCAACGCTTGGGCCAGCCCACAGACAGGGACAGGATGCCCATTCATCCGGTACTACCCTTACAACCCTTTGCCAAATGGGGGTTGGATTTCATAGGATCCATCAAGCCAAAGGCACAACCAATTGGCTGTGAATACATACTAGTGGCAACAGACTACTTCACTAAATGGCCCGAAGCTAAGGCACTAAAGAAAAACACTATTGCTGAAGTAGCCAAGTTCTTGTACGAGAACATCATGACCGGGTTTGGGTGCCCAGTGGAACTAGTAAGTGATCAAGGGACACACTTCCTAAACAAGGTAATGGAAGAATTAACTGCAAAGCACATGATAATTCACAAAAAATCATCAGTTTATCACCGGCAATGCAATGGACAAGCGGAATCCACCAACAAAATACTGGTAAAAACTCTCAAGAAAATAGTGGAAGGAAATAAAAAGGACTGGGACAGGAAGCTGAGCAGTGCATTATGGGCATACATGACATCATACAAAGTGACTATAGGAATGACCCCTTTTAGAATGGTATACGGGCTAGAAGCAGTAGTGCCCATGGAATTCATGATACCCAGCCTAAGGATGGCAATATAGCAAAACTGCCAATGAAAAGGTCCCGATAAGAGCGAATCCATGAACTGCTAAACTTGGAAGAAGACAGACAGCAAAGCATCCTGGTGACCGAGGCTGGGAAAAAAGAAGGAAGGCCCGGGCAGACAGACATGGTAAACAAAAGGTGTTTAACAAAAGGGATCATGTCTTGATGTTCAATTCCAAGCTTGGCAAACACCCGGGAAAGCTAAAGCTCAGGTGGATTGGACCATACATAATCAAGGAAGAAATAGCACCAGGAGCATTCATGCTGGAAAACCTAGATGGGACACTACACCCGGGAATTGTTAATGGATGCAGGCTAAAACCTTACTATGGAATGGAGCAACCAATGGAAGAAACTGCGCCTTCTCAGATATTGAGTATTTGGTGCGAGCCAGTGACCTTGGGCAGCAGAGCTGCAAAAAACAAAAGACAGAAAGAATGGTGGGAAACAGGCCCAACAAATTAATAATGAAAAAGAGAAAGAGAAAATGAAAAAAGGTAAAAAGAAGCAGAAAGGCAAGTTTCAAAATGATGACATGCAAAAAGATGTCAAATCGAGAGTAATCAACGACCATCATGACAAGACGATCAACCTCGAAACAAGTAATGACTCACCAACCGAAGAAATTAAAACATCGAACAACAATATTAACAAGCAAACGACTGAAGCAGCAGAAAGCGCAAGTGACAAAATGTCTTTAAGCTCTCAAAGCAAGCCAGCACCAAACAGAAGCTCGAATCAAGCACAACAGAACAATCAGACAGACAGTATGGCCAAAGGAAAAGGAACATCCAAGGCCATACAGCCGATGCCCCTATGCGTTATACCATCACTCAGCAGTCCAAAGAACGATGAGTGGGCGACAAAACCAGGGTTCAAGAAGCTGCTCAACCAAAACTGGGCAGCACTAGCACAACCCCAGGATGCTGAAAGTCTCATAAAAATATTTGTTGAAACAGATTCGGTGGTTGTACCCGGAAGATTACCCATACTCATAGACACTCAACTAATACATGAGGTGCTTGGTCTGAACAATGAAGGACTCACGAATTCTGACAAAGCTCACCCAGTGCAGAAAGAAATACCCAGCACTGGTCAGATGCATCAGACCAAGGATGTGAGCAATCCAGAAAGGAGGTCACAGTTTCAATTCTACTGACATAATATAATGCACATGGCAAAGAATGAGGACATGTCTGCAAAGAACTACATCATATTGAAAGCTGTTGAGGAGGGAGTTGAGATGAATTGGGCAGCAATTTACTTGGATAACCTTAAAAAGAGAGCAGCAACAGTCCTGGAAAAGGGAGGGCCTACAGTGGTGCACGCACATTTACAAGCACTTGCTCAGGCAGCAACAAGGGACCCTGAAGCAAAAAAGGTGAACACTCCCAAAAAAGACAGGCAAAAGGAAACAGAACTGAGGCCGATTCCCCCAAAACCAACACCCTCGGTGGCACAATCTGACGCTGGCACCAGCAAAAAGACTCCACCGGTCTCGTTCAAAGATATGGACGATGCGAGTAAAGCTAATCCATTTGACAAAGTGGAAGATCTACAGGGAAAGAAAAGAAAAAGAGGTAACAGGAGTGAACCCGGGAAGGCAGATCAGCAAGAAAAAGAACAACAAACTGAGGAAGAAAAAGAACAGGAGAAAAGGCAGAAACAACAGCAGGAAGAGGCAGAAAGGCAAGAAAAAGAGAAGCAAGAAAAACAACAACAAGAGGAAAGGGAAAGGAAAGAAAGGGCTGACAAGGAAGAACAAGACAAAAGGGCAGAAGAGGAGCGCAAAGAAACCCAGGACAAGGGGAAAAGTAAGGTGGAAAACAGTAAAAATCTTAAGCCCACAGAAGAGGTCACCATAAACCTCAGGGATGAAATGGATGGAGAAGATTTCCCGGATGCCCCAGTAACAGATTTAGATCGGGCTCTAGAGCTAGCACTGATTCAATTGGACAAAATCCAGGTGCTCCACAGGAGGAACATTGATGAACACAACTACATAGCCAAGTTGAACAAAAATGCCTGGAACAGGGTTGAAGGAGCACAAAGCAGAATAAAAGCATGTAAATCCATGCTCATGGGACCATCCAGCCTGAAACTAAAAGAAATGATGAAGGAGGAGGCCGATGTGCTGCAAAAGAAACACGATGGGGAGATAGAATGGCTAAAGGGAGTGATCATAGTGAAGGATGATGACAAAAAGGCTGCAAATAAGAAAGCTGAGGAAACACAAAAATAATTAAATGAGCAAAAGGAAGCGGTGGCCACAACCAAGGAGCAGGAAAGACTCGCCCCGGATGCTCACAAGAAAACGCAAGCGGCATATGAAGAAGCCCGGCAAATTGCTAAAGCATTACCAAGAATGCAAGCGCAATAGGACACACTCAAAAAGGAAAAGGCCCAAGTAGTAGCTAAAAAACAAAAATTAATGGAAGAAAAGGAAGAAGCGAAAGAAGCAGCCAAAATCAAGGATGATGTGATAAAGGCTCTACAGCAGGTGTCACAAGATTGGGAGCAGACTATGAAAGAAGCAAAAAATGACATGATAAGGAGCAAAGCCATCGAGGAGCTCCTCACGCAGGAAAATAAGCTGCTCAAGCAAATAGAAGGGGAGGACGAGGATGTGATCCTACTAGCCCTGGGAGCCAAAGACACCCTGATGAATGCCCTGCTTGAAAGATTAGGCCAAACATGGGATAAGGCCCTCACTCAGATGAGCTCTATGAAAGAAGAAGTGGTAAACAAAGCAGGACAAAGGAAGGAAGCCAAGAATAAGTCAGGAGATGAGGAAATTAAAAGATATAAGGAAGAAGCAACTAAATGGAAAAAAGCTTTTGAAGAAGCTTCTTCATTAGCCCCACTCATGGCAACCACAGGAGATACCTCCAAGGAGAAACACTGGGAAAGAGAAGCAAAGAAATACCAGGAACGAGCCCGGGTGACAGAGCAGAAGTATCAAGAAGCTCGACCAACTGACGAGTATGTTAATCTCGTCAAGGACACAACATTAGAGAATAGGAAACTGATAGCTGAGAACAAAAAGATAATTGAAGAAAACAATGAACTCAGGGACTTCAAGGGAAAGATGGGCAAGTTCATTCAGGAACAGAAAAAATACGTGGAAGAATTACAGCAGGCCATACGCACTAAGCAACAAAGATTGAATGCCAAGCAGAAGGCTGCGGACTATCCCACCAATGAGGATTTTACACTAGAAGCTGAAATAGGCTATGAAGTGGATCTGTTAACTCAAGCAGAGCTTTTACAAGACGGAGGGCCTGAGGCTTTTAAGACTACCCTGAAGATATCATTTGAAAACCACAAATTAAAACAGCAAGTCAATGAATTGGAACATCAGATGCACAGAGCTCAGGTCGACGCCAATTTAATCCGGGCATTCGATGAGGAACGGCTTGCAACAGGAGCTCACAAGCTTATCCGGGGAGAACTGGTGCTGCAAAACAAAAAACTTAATGATGAAATACAAACTCTGTTAAGGATTCCGCGCAGCATAATGAAGACTTTGAGCTGTACAAGACAGCTGCACATGTGCTGGTCAGTGATTATGTCAGGCATGATTGGCCACTACCACAATCATTTGAGGAAAAGCACTTCATACTACAAAAAATATGGGAAGAGCCCCTGCCAGAGGATCACCGGTATGGAAGGAAGTTTTTTGCAAAAGGACCTCAAGGGCAGGTTAGACCTCCTATAGTACCTGCCTTTACCTCTGCGCGTTTTCAAGAGGAAACTCTCAGGCAATTTCAGCAAAAGTACATTGAGAGGCACCCATGGGCAACCCCTGTCAAAGCATCAGATCAAAAAGGGGTGGAAGGATTGGGATTTGAAAAGAAGAATTATAGGAACAAGTCACCAACATTCATAGCTGAAGGTTCAGGTTCCCAACCGGCCGTGCCAGGTGTTGACCGAAGGACGTGAGACCGCTCCCTTAGAGCAACCGACCGATCAAGAGAGCGGGACCACCACCCACAGACGCTGCCAGCACTCAAGGAGTGGAGTAGTGGGGTGACAAGGAGGTAACGGCCACGCGGGTCTATAAAAAAACACCTCTATTTCCATGCCGAGGGTGACGGGTCCTTTGTAATGCAGTATTACTGAATAGGAACAGGGAATTCAACACCCTTGTCTCTCTCTCTCTCTATCCCTCTCTCTGTGTGTTCTTAAGTATGTAAGGATGGTGAGGTATCCCCATTCTAGGGAAGCTCAGCGTGTGTTAAAGTAGTAAGTCTATCTTGGAATTACATGTGCTGCGGGTAAAATTAGTGTGTGTGTACTTGCAAGGGTGTGTGTGCATGTACGTTCTAGAGGACACGCTGAAGAGTGCTCAAGGAACCTGAGGGGGTACTTGCCACCCCGGGTAAGGCCTTGCCCGTGCCCTAGGCAACACTAGGATATCTATCATCTTAAAAGATTAAAAAACACTTCCCAATAAGTATAGAAAAATCATAGGAAATTGTTTTATAGAATGTCCCTCGAGCACCAATTATGCCAGAGGGAATCACCACGAACTCATAGCGGCCTTGTTCGGTTCTAAAAGCTGTTTTTGGAATGTTGGCCTAAAAAATCCAAACTTGGTGGTAGCCACTCTTCAAGTTGAAGCATCTAGAACTTGTTCTTGATTGTAAGCTTGTTTCATGATCTATATAGTCGATGCACAATTGGTGCGACCTTTCCTTATTTATGACAGAGAGGATGGGTGATGCGAATGGAGATGACCTCAGACGGATGAATCTAGCCCGATCCATCTCCAATTGCCCTTCAAATGCTTTTGATAAGCAATAGGAAACTCGCTGGGGGGTTTTGGGTTAGGAATGAGCATGATCCAATGGTCTTTTGGTTGATAGGGAGGAACTTTCAGAGGAAGGTCATCTCTTAACAGGATGTGATGATACCTTTTCAATCCCGGGTTCGTGTTCTAGTTGTGATATTGTGGTGTTGGATCCATAAATGAAGCCAACCTGCTTGGGATTATAAGTTGCAAAATGCTTTGAAGAAACTCGAACATACAATAATGCAATTTTGGCTCCCTTCTTGATGACTCACTTTGCCTTGAGATGTGAGATGAATGGGATACCTAGAAGACTCTAAACATCAGTGAGGGTGACTAGGGTAGGCACACCTTTTGTGATGAAGAACGTGCTCATCTTGCTATCTAATCATTAGCAAAATAAGGGTTCCCAAGGATCATGTCACACCCTATGAGGGGAGCGGCAAGAAAATGTTGCTCAAATGCTACTTGTTGAACAAAAAATTGTTCCTTTTTTTGCCACCTTTTCGGTGATCTGCATGCGGATACCTGGTGTGAACCCATCAACATCGAGCACAAAGGGTAGCATGATACACTCTAACTTGGCATCTAGATGTGGAGACAAGATCCGTTGTGCTACCAGTGTTGAGGATAATGGTAAATATGTGGCCCTTTGTACCACCATGCTTGTGGCTGGGACTACTGAGGTTTTTGAAGCTAGGGTGGTTGGTTTGATTGAGGCTTATTGCCTTTCCTTCCACATCATATAGTCCTCCTTCCCATGCTGTTGATATGACATCACAAACATCTCTGTTCAACCATATAGGCCTTTTGCTCCTCTACGTATAGTAATCTACCTATTATCCTTGCCCTTTGTTTTCGTTGGCAGTCATCTAGGCTTGCAACTATTGCTTAGTTTCTCATTCTTGTTGTTGTTATTACTGTTGTGGCCCTTCCCATTATGCTACTGCAAAGAATTCCCACCTATTGCTTGCTTTGGCTTACCGTCATTTAGCTCTATCTCCTTGTTTTGTGTCAGTGCCAATGCGTCCTCATATGTCTTTGGGTTGAGATTTCTGATCGCATATATGATTTGAGGAATCCAACCCTCAAGTGAAGGCCCAGAGTTTTTACTTATCCGTAGCTTCTATTTGCTAAGCTAAGGTCAAAAGTTTGTTGAAGTAACTCAAATTTGGCATTCCTTTCTACTTGAGTTCAACAAAGTCATCCTCCAATGTAGTGAGTTATTGTGGAGGGAGAAAATAGTGCTTGAAATTTGAGATGATTGTGTCCCAATTGTAATGTTCTCCAGTCATATTTTGGCATATGAGGGTTCTATACAGTCCAATGCTGCCACCATGGCACAGCCTTGCTTGTGAGATGAGGGGCTGCTAGGTGAACCTTGTCCTACGGGTCCCTAATCTTAGCTAACATAAAGTGAGCCATAAATTGTTTGATGAACTTATTGACTACACCATTTTATCACTTACCATCATACTTGATGAAGCTAGGCAAGCTGCAAACCAAGGGTTGAACTGTGATAGTACTACCTGGTTCTTTTCCACCGTCATAGGGAAAGAACTCTTGTCCCCCTTTGCAACCGGATTGCCCTCATCCTCGACCTCCTCCTCAATCCCCTCTACGATAGGGTACTAAAACTTCAGGTTTGGAGGTGGGGTCTATGGTTCTCCATTTCCCAAACTTGGTGCTAGAATGCATTCTTGCAGGGCTATCACCTACTGTTGTGTCATGACCTATGTGATAGACAAGAAATTCAATTTTTGGGAATTCAAGGCATCTGCAAAAATGTTAATGGATGGTATCCATCTTGTCTAATACCTGCGATTGGATGGTACGGATTTGCTCTTGTACTTGTCACTCCATGGTACCTCAGTTGTAGGAAATGGTAGGTCGAGCCCAGGAAATGGTGTTTATGTGTTTCTTGTAGATTCCATCATTTCTCAAGCTTGGAAACAGCAAGGAAACTTCATTTTTTTGTCCTAAACAAAAGGTTGAATTTGAAGGCCATGTGGTAGATATTAAATGTTAATAGTGTCTTTATGAAACATATTACATGCAAATCTCCCTTTCTATTGACACACAGAGAGCCACAAATCCATCACACACACACACACACACACACACACATACACACACACACACACACTATGATGAGAAGGACAAATTTTCCTATAAAAGCAACCACTGAAAGGAATTTACAGTTAAGAGTGCATCTCTTCTCCTTGGTGTGGCCATGTTGGAAAGGTTTGGATAGGCAAGTAGATTGTGAATGAAATGAAAAGTGAATATGAAAAGCTTAGATTTGTTAAAATATCTAAGTGTTACCAAAATTTTAAAACTACAAGAGTTTCAAGAAGAAGACATGGTATTTTTGAAAGTAGACGGAAGAAAAGCTCTATTTGACTCGGAAAATTCAAGAAATGGGGACCTTGTTATGGAGGACCATCCATTGGATTGGAGATCAAGCTTATTGCATAAAGTTTTGATGTCTTAGTCTCCTCAAGAAATACTTGATAGACACTCTAGTCTTGCAGAAATCAAATTTAAAATAAAACTTTTAAGACATTGTGTCCTCTCTCTGTCTCTCTCTTTGTCAAATGTAATAAAGCAACGAAATATACAAACATAATTAGTTTATTTGTGCACATACTTGCTCAAGTAAAACTTGCCTTACAAATCAAACTTGTTCTGTAACTAACTTCGCTTTTCTTGTTTGAGTGACACTTGTTTAAAACCTATCTTCAATGACAACAACAACGATGCCTCCAAACCAGGTACATACTCTCTCTCTCTTTGTCAAATGTAATAAACCAATGAATTGTACAAACACAATTAGTTTAATCGTGCACATACTTGCTCAAGTAAAACTTGCCTTAACATCCAAGATGCATAATAGCATCTTGGATATAAATTAAAAAAAATTATTTTAACATCCAAGATGCATAATAGCATCTTGGATGGAGAAGCTAGAGAAAGATAGCAGGCTAGAGAGAGAGAAGCTAGAGAGAGAGAGAGAGAGAGAGAGAGAGAGAGAGAGAGATTAAAAAAAAGGAAAGGGGGGGGCGGAGTGCCAAGCACTCGCCCCCCCCCCTTCCTTTAAAAAAAAAAAAATGTAGTTTACTTTTAAGCTCCTCCCATCTAACTAATTAATGCAATTTCATTTAAGATTGGGGAGGCATAATTAATGAAATCAATTTCATTTAAGATTGGGGAGGCATAATTGCTGAAGTAAAACTTGCCTTACAAATTAAACTCTTTGTGTAACTAATTTCGCTTTTGTTTTTTGAGAGGCACTTGTTTAAAACCTATCTTCAATGACAACAACAACGATGCCACATACTCATCACAACTCTGTTTAAGACAAATTGAATGGTTCTCAACTCTTTACTCCCATTCCACTACCTAGCATTATACAACAACTAGCAACACCTAAATAACTTCCATGTAATTTTTGTCCATTCTTTAATACGCGAAGCTACTAAAAATTACAAATCACAGTGTTTGTTAATTTGTCGCTTTGTGTGGTGCGTATAATTTTCTTAGCAGAGTTTAGGCGTGCATACCTAGTTGTCAAATGTAATAAGCTCAATGAATTGCACAATCTCTCTCTCTCTCTCTCTCACTCACACACACACACACACACAAAAGAAGTTGCAAGCTCTCTCTCTCTCTCTCTCACACACACACAAAAGAAGTTGCAACTGAAGCTGCTACTTATTGAAACTGTGGCACAACCACAATCCTCCGCAGGAGAATATTGATGTTGTTCTAGTAGACCCTGCGTAGGAGGAGGGGCAGGTTCCCTGAAGATTCAGAGCCAGAAGGCACAATCCAGGAGAATGCAAAACCGGAGTTTGAGCCGATGCCGGTGAGGCCAACGAGGGCGGGAGCGAGGAAGAAGTAGCTTTCGCAGCGGGCGCCCGTGGTCTCTGGGCAAGGCAAGGGGACATTACAAGCTCTAGCCAAGTGAAACTCGGTGGCATCGTCATCGTCCACAAAGGAAAGGACAACGGAGCGGTGCCAAGCACTAAATTGCCACCCAAGCTTCTTCTCGGTTTCGGTGTTGGTGACAGTGAAAGCAGTCTCCAAGGTGATGTTCTCGGAGGCGGATGACGAGAGCGCTGTCAACTTGAACTTGTACCCTTCATCGCTCTGGTTGCCCGTGAAAGAAACGGAGGAGCCGAAACCTGCCGTCAATCCCCCTTTGGCTATCAATGCATTGCTGAAAGGAGCCACAAGGTGGTACTCCACATCGAACTGTGCTGGCACGTCGCACACACTCTGAAAGGGGTAGGCATATGCAGCCTCTGGGCAGCCTTCCTCGCGAACCACGCTGCCCACCTTGCCGTGAACCGGCACCGCT
>NC_141073.1:15195367-15282867 GCF_041138505.1 Cibotium barometz
GTTTTTGGAATGTTGGCCTAAAAAATCCAAACTTGGTGGTAGCCACTCTTCAAGTTGAAGCATCTGGAACTTGTTCTTGATTGTCAGCTTGTTTCATGATCTATATAGTTGATGCACAATTGGTGCGACCTTTCCTTATTTATGACAGAGAGGATGGGTGATGCGAATGGAGATGACCTCAGACGGATGAATCCGGCCCGATCCATCTCCAATTGCCCTTCCAATGCTTTTGATAAGCAATAGGAAACTTGCTCGGTGGTTTTGGGTCAGGAATGACCATGATCCAATGGTCTTTTGGTTGATAGGGCGAAACTTTCAGAGGAAGGTCATCTCTCAACAGGATATGATGATGCCTTTTCAATCCCGGGTTCGTGTTCTAGTTGTGATATTGTGGTGTTGGATCCATAAATGAAGCCAACCTGCTTGGGATTATAAGTTGAAAAATGCAAGAAACTCGAACATACAATGATGCAATTTCGGCTCCCTTCTTGATGACTCACTTTGCCTGGAGATGTGAGATGAATGGGATACCTAGAAAACTCTAAACATCGGTGAGGGTGACTAGGGTAGGCACACCTTCTGTGATGAAGAACTTGCTCATCTTGCTATCTAATCATTATCAAACTAAGGGTTCCCAAGGATCATGTCACACCCTATGAGGGGAGCGGCAAGAAAATGTTGCTCAAATGCTACTTGCTGAACAAACAATTGTTCCTTTTTTTGCCACCTTTTTGGTGATCTGCATGCGGAAACGTGGTGTGAACCCATCAACATCGAGCACAAAGGGCAGCATGATACACTCTAACTTGGCATCTAGATGTGGAGACAAGATCCGTTGTGCTACCAGTGTCGAGGATAATGGTAAATATGTGGCCCTTTGTACCACCACGCTTGTGGCTGGGACTACTGAGGTTTTTGAAGCTAGGGTGGTTGGTTTGATTGAGGCTTATTGCCTTTCCTTCCACATCATACAGTCCTCCTTCCCATGCTGTTTGACATACACACACACACACACACACACACACACACACACACACACACATATATATATATGTGTGTGTGTGTGTGTGTGTGTGTGTGTGTGTATATATACCTCTTGCTTAATGTGTCCAAATCGGTTGTTAAGGGCTGAATTTGATTAACTTTGTTTGTAAGAAAGTGGTACTAGGAGTAGTTTAAGAAGATGGTAGGGTTATTTTCCTCAAAATTGTTGTTTTTGTGTGTGCTGTTATGAAAGTCGCGACTTTTATAATGTCTCAGAACAGTGATTTCAGAGCTTGTTTATGTTCCCTAACATGTTTTTAGTCTATTGTGTAAGCCCACACATTAAAAGATCCATCGGTTGCATCAATTTCACATAGTATAAGGTTGCGGTTGGGGAGTCTAATCCATCGATTGTATGTGTCCTTTATGCATCCAAAGCTAAGGAGGCCCCTTGAAGTATGGTTTGTGCCCCCCTTTGTTCCCCAGATAAGCCACTTGTAGAAATCACAAATGAACCTACTGATGTACTCTCTGCACGTCCCCTCTTTTGCCCCCTTCTCTGTGATGATTCAACACTAGCCCCTAGCAAAACTATAACTTCTGCAGTGTGTGGAACAGCTCCCACTATATGGCAATCCGGTGTGAGAGCAACCGCATACTCTAGCTCGTCTGGGAAAAGAATTTGAAAAACTTGGCCCATCTTACAATTGATTACAACTGCTCCTCTTGCTCCCGCTGTAACCCATGCCGCATGTGCAACCACCCTCTGAGCTTCCACCTGAATGCAGTATTTTAAGACTCTAGCCCACACCACCATAGTGATTTCTGTTGTCTTCATTGGTGCACACAGAGAGGGTGTAGGTTTTTACTTGAAGCTAGAGTGCTTCTATAAACCACATGTAACAATCCCGCGTATGCATGTCTGCACACCGTGACAACTTGTACTCCCCGCTCACCTTAGGCCCAACTCCACCTCCATTTCTTGTCCTGTTATAGCGACAATTGTAATCCATAACTCGTCTGCTAGCAAATGAAGCTTTCCTTCAATCAACCTGATTATAATTGCCTTTGTTCCCTATGAACTTCCACCTCATCTCCCACATCCAACTGTTGAACAATGCGCAATGCCCTAGGGTGAGATGGCACTCTGCCCCAATGTAAGTTGGCAAACATTTACACGCAAATATCCCACAGCCATGCATTTTTTGCGGCCCATTCCAGCTCCTGCACTAGTTAAAACTAAATTGGCAAAGGAGTCATGGCTTCTTCTGTAATAGCGCGCACCAAGGTTGTACAGACACACAGAGAGCTTCTCTTTACCATAGTAGTGCGCGTAGCAAAATAAACTTCCCAAATTAGAATACCCTGATTTTGCATGCAACCACTCCTCCAGGTGTCACCATGCAACTACACTCTGACTCAAACCACGTGATGAGAATCTACAAACCCCATCACTTTCTGATTCGTGAGTAATAAAACCATCATCACGGAGACCTCTCGCTCCTTGAGAATTGGAAATGGGCATTGAAGAGGCACTGCCCCATGATAGTGTCGCATCCAAAACCAATTGGCCGGAGAGGGCAGCACATCCCCTAGAAGATTAGCAAAAAAAAAGAACGTTGGCCCGCTAGGTGCAAACACCCTGAACAGCCCAGACCACATGACTTTTAATTTCTTGGGATTTTTAAACACGCGATCACAAAAAGCCAGCACCAACTGCCCCCGAGTGAAAAATTTATACTTCGAGTGTCTATCCTCTTGGACTTTCCTCTGATTTTACAACTCCTGCATCCATTAGAAACTCTTTAACCGCTCCTCATCCAGTGAGAGTACATCCTCTGGCAGCAACCTGTCTTCCGCTGGACGTCGCAAACTAGGCACCACATATTCAACTAGTGTGATATCCTCCATGACAAATGCTAATTTAAAAGTTGTTAATCCAGTTGCAACCTTAAACGCAGTTTGATAAGCCCATAATGTAGTTGGCAACTTCACATCCCAATCACTGCGGTGTATACTCACCAATTTCATCAAGATCCGCACCACCTGCTTGTTTGAAGAATCTGCTAATCCATTAGCATGATGGTAGTATGGAGATGACTTCTTATGCAACACCATGTAAAATTTGGGCATTCTTTTGATGACTTTGTTCATGAAATGCCAGCCACAATCACTTACCAGCTCCATCGAGCATCCAAAACGAGTGAACACATCCTTATATAAGCATTTTACGATCGAAAGTGCGGTGTTGTCCCATAATGCCCATGCTTCCACCCACTTTGTACAGTAATATGTTGTTGTCAAAATGTAGTGTTGTCCTGTCCATGCAGCTGCAGGTTTGATAGGCCCAATGAAATCCAAGCCCCACTTTTGAAATGGCACCAACGGAAAAACCTGATGAAGCTAAGATGGCTGTCCCATTTGCTGACAAGTGTTGCAATCTTGCACAAATTGCTGGGAGTCTGCATATGCACTGATGGCCACCACAGCCCACTTTGTAAAATTTTCTTTGCTATTAGTTGTTTGAAAAAATGCTCGCCTAATACCCCACAATGTGCCTCATTGATTAGTACTTCCCTTTCATGCGGTAAGACACATCTCAATAGCACATCGGCTACATTGTGGTAGTAGAGCTTGCCAATGCAGACGTCAAAAGATCAACTCCTTAAGGTCAGCTACCTCTGTTGATCCCTTGTAAGATGAGAGGGCATTTCCCCCGTATTGAGAAACATCAACATCTTGTCATACCAAGTCCGTGGCATCTCTTGAGAAGGGCTTACTCACTGTTATGCCATTCCTCTTGGCTGACTGCAAATAGTGCCCTATCAAGGAATTCATCGTCAACCCCTGTAGAGCAGACTCTCCTGGATCCAGGCGTGAAAGATAATCTACCACCAAATGCTCGTTACTCGGCCGATGGATGACCTCAAAATCGAATTCCTCTAGCACTAACACCCATCGTGCCAGTCTGCCTATAAGATTTTGTTGTCGCACTAAATACAATAGTGCCGAATGACCTACATGAAAGAAGAATCTCCTCCCCAAAAAATAATGTTGAAATTTTTTGATCGAATAGATCATTCCCAAACATTCCCATTCTATCGTTGAGTAATTTTTCTTGGCCTGCGGTTGGTATAGTAGACCAGATGGAACCATCCCGCCGTCTGCTCCTGCATCAGCACACTTCCCATAGCCACATCCGGGGCATCCACAAAAATATGGAAATCCACACCCCAATCTGGTGGAATCATTACTAGAGATTTTAAGAGCTGTATCTTTAATTTGCAGTACGCTAGATCACATTCATCTGACCACTTGAACTCATTGCATTCAACATGAGCTACAACATTCAATGGAATAGCTAGATCAGCAAGAAATTGCAAATGCCTCCCATGCAACCTAACGTGGCCCAAAAACCACATGCAACCTTTAGGATCTGCTCGTGGGTGGAGCTTGCATAATCGCAATCACTTTGTTTGGATCTACCGCAATACCCTCCTTTGAAATAACATGGCTCAACAATTTTCCACCACGGACTGCAAATGCACATTTGAGCAGATTGAGACTAAAAAATACCTCTTTATAGTGTTGGTAGCAAAGCCGCAAATTCTCTAGATGTTTGAGCAGAGAACCAAACACGCTCAGATCATCCAGAAACACCCACATGAATTCTGCCAGATGGCCAAAGATTTCATACATATCCCTTTGAAATGTGGAAGGGGAGTTCCGTAATTCAAACCACATGACCGTGCAGACAAACACTCCCCATGCTGTAATGAAGGTTGTTTTGGCCTGATCTTCCAGAGCCATCCAGATTTGATTATACCTGCTGAACCCATCCAGAAAAGAATAGATATCATGCCCTGCTACATCATCCAGAATTGAGTCCATGTATGGCAGTGGAAACATCCAGGATGGTAGCCGCATTTAGCTTCTTGTAGTCCACACACATCCTCAGCTTCTTGTTCTTTTTCTCCACAATGACGATCGAAGAAATCCAATCCGAATTCTCTATGGGTGCTATGAAACCAACTTTCAGCAATCTATCGAGCATCTCCTTAACTTGCTTTGCCACATGCAGATTCATGCAATACCGTTACTGTCGAGACGGAATTGCATCCTGCTTCAAGTGAACTGATGATGATAGAACTGCGGATCCAACCCCTTCATTTCGATTAATCCCATGCGAAAACATCCCAAAATTCCTTGAGCAATTTGACTAGCTGTGTGCAAAAATATGCTTCCAATAGCGTGCTGACTTTGCCTGGCTTTGACACATTATCATGTCCCAAAAAAATTGTTTCCAAGACATCTTCCTCAACCCTTGTGATTCTTCTCATCTGCGCATCGAACACACATTCTTTTTCTAAAATAGTCTTCATATCATCTTCCGACTCAAATCCATCGATTGCCCGCATATTCTCCACTAGAACTGTCCCTGCATTTGCTGTCGTCAAACATTCTACTGGGCTAGCCACCGCATATTTTGCTGCTATGTATGCCACATCCACTGAACAGAGTGGTATCAACTTGGCATTTTCCTTAAGAAATTATTCCTCCTCGTCATCCTCCAACTCTTCCACCATATTCATTGTTTCTGCAATCACCGGCCAGATTGCACTTCTGAGTTGACTACATTCTCGCAAGGAGACCTTCACTTTCTTGCACTCCCGACAAATGCTCATCTGATTAAACTCCCAGCTATGCTGCACCTTTGCTTGGCGCAACTAGGGTCTGCCCAATAGCAGATTATATTCATCATTGGCATCTTCCATGCACATTACCACAAAAGACATAGAAAATGAGACTCCCCCTATGTCCAACACAATCCACCATTCATACTCATCTTTAATCCACCATTCATACTAGAAAAGGTGCAGGAAGCCACTCCAATCATCCAATTTCTTCACAAGTCTTCCGAGTCACAATGATGACTCCTGCCCCACCATCAATTAGTACCTGATCGATCACCAAGCCTTTGTAGCCCACATAAATTTTTAGAATGCGGGTATCCGCCACCGGCGCTTTGGGTACTAGGTCAGCTTGTGCAATCTGAATGGCATCATCTCCCATATCTGGCAATTGTTTACTCAAAGCCACCAATGGTAGCAAAGCTTTATGAAAGTTGGGCACTACCCGTGGTAATTTACGAAGTTTGACTTGAATCTTTGCTTCCAACACTGGCCCATCCCAAGCATCCTCCTCTGTTTGCAGCTACTATTGAGGCTACAATGTAGATCCTTCTAACACCTGCATTTGTGAATATGTTGGCATATTGCCATCCATTATCACTGTTACAGCATTCCAACATTGTACTTTCATTAGCACTTGTCTTGTGTCCCCCTTAGGTGATTTCTCCTGCACCCAAGCATGCACCTGCTGGCACACCTCTTCCTGTGCTTTGGTAGGATTTTTTAACTTTGTCCCCGAACACATGACTATGCAGACTTTCGGCTCCACTGCGCCTTCTAAAGGCTCGATTTGCACCATGAACACACTTGGTTGCTTGCCTCCGGCCTGAGCTTGTTTCTCTCATTTCTTTGGATCATATTCTTGTGCTATCGGGAAATCTTGCCACCAATTACCTTCCTACATGCATAATAAGCATATTTTTGGACAATCGACCGCCACCCTGATGGCAACCATGGCCTCCACCGCCGCGTCCACCACATGTGTAGGGCCTTCTGAACTTCTTGTGTTCAGTGCCCATGCAACTCTCTAATCCGGTCCCTCCTTCTCCTTCCCATGAATGTTCATTTGAGAGGTAGGCCGAGCTTTTTGAGCCAAGCCATTATAGTAACACTCAGTGGTGTTATGTGTGTTAGTTGTGGAGATTGCACACCATTTGTTATTCAAAGCACAGTCAGTGGCTTAATGACCCGGATTGCGACACAAAGAGCAACAAATTTTCTTCATAGATTTAGCTGCAAACTGATCCCTTGTTGTACTTGTATTTACCTTCCCACTTTTATGAGATTTCCGAGTCTCCTTCACAGGATCCTCATTAGAATTAGTGCTAATAGTATCATCTGAAGCACTCTCCCCACTCTCTGCATCGGAATCCTCATCAAAGCTCTCTGCATCGGAATCCTCATCAAAGCTCTCTGCATCGGAATCCTCATCAAAGCTCTTGCACTATTTGCCATGCGATGAACTTTTCCCTACCTTCTTCTTTGTCTTCATTTTAGTGGATCTGTCATCATCTTCCAACGACTCTCCTGCCAAGATTACCCTTGCAAGCACATCCGACAGTGCTCTATTGACTTTATCCACGATAGCCAATGCTGTCCGAAGATCCTTCGACAGACCTTTCAAAAATTATTCATTGAGCACCTCCGACGTGCACTCGCCTTGTTTGAGAATTTGTAGTTTTTCAAGTTTTGCACTACAATTTTCTCTACCCAAAAACGCCGCAAGAATCCACTCGCACAACATCATAATCCAAGAAATGATCTACCGAGTATTTTGACAGCCATCTGGATGCTTTACCACTCAGAGTAGATTCAAATACTGACTCTTTATGCTATTGTACCAGTGGAGCTGGTACATTCAACCCATAAATCTTGTCAAACTTCCAACCATGCGCATCAGGATCCTCATCTGACTTTCGCTAAAATTTTGGATACTTTGCTGCCACCGTCATCACCAAAACTTGCGGTTGAGCCAGTGCTGTTTGAGGAAACAATTGGTGTGCGGCACCCCTTGGCAAATGCAGTTGTGTTACAACCAGTCGCCCCACCCATGGGCGGCATATAGGTGGCCAAGACGCGGGCAAGACCGTGTCCACCGCCTAGGAACTAAACTGGATGCCCCATGACCTCCCAATGGATCTGCCCCGGAGGAACTCCTCCTCGGAAGAGTCATGATCCGCCACTGCATGCCCATGTAGTGACCTCCGAGTAGATGGCACAACCGACTCAGGAGGACCATGAGAACGTGTGCCCATGCAACCTCATCATCCAAGAACCATCATGGCAAGAAACATCGTGGTTGCCATGTGGATCACGCTACTTAACCTAAGTAATTGATACGCGACTGATTACCCTCTTAACATACTAGTAATCGGATTATAGTGCTGAACCCATCCAGAAAAGAATAGATATCATGCCCTGCTACATCATCCAGAATTGAGTCCATGTATGGCAGTGGAAACATCCAGGATGGTAGCCGCATTTAGCTTCTTGTAGTCCACACACATCCTCAGCTTCTTGTTCTTTTTCTCCACAATGACGATCGAAGAAATCCAATCCGAATTCTCTATGGGTGCTATGAAACCAACTTTCAGCAATCTATCCAGCATCTCCTTAACTTGCTTTGCCACATGCAGATTCATGCGATACCGTTGCTGTCGAGACGGAATTGCATCCTGCTTCAAGTGAACTGATGATGATAGAACTACGGATCCAACCCCTTCATTTCAATTAATCCCATGCAAACACATCCCAAAATTCCTTGAGCAATTTGACTAGCTGTGTGCAAAAATATGCTTCCAATAGCGTGCTGACTTTGCCTGGCTTTGACACATTATCATGTCCCAAAAAATTTGTTTCCAAGACATCTTCCTCAACCCTTGTGATTCTTCTCATCTGCACATCGAACACACATTCTTTTTCTAAAATAGTCTTCATATCATCTTCCGACTCAAATCCATCGATTGCCAGCATATTCTCCACTAGAACTTTCCCTGCATTCGCTGTCGTCAAACATACTACTGGGCTAGCCACCGCATATTTTGCTGCTATGTATGCCACATCCACTGAACAGAGTGGTATCAACTTGGCATTTTCCTTAAGAAATTATTCCTCCTCATCATCCTCCAACTCTTTTCCGGCCAGATTGCACTTCTGAGTTGACTACATTCTCGCAAGGAGACCTTCACTTTCTTGCACTCCCAACAAATGCTCATCTGATTAAACTCCCAGCTATGCTGCACCTTTGCTTGGCGCAACTAGGGTCTGCCCAACAGCAGATTATATTCATCATTGGCATCTTCCATGCACATTACCACAAAAGACATAGAATAGATTATATTCATCAATCGGATTATACCTGTTGAACCCATCCAGAAAAGAATAGATATCATGCCCTGCTACATCATCTAGAATTGAGTCCATGTATGGCAATGGAAACATCCAGGATGGTAGCCCCATTTAGCTTCTTGTAGTCCACACAAATCCTCAGCTTCTTGTTCTTTTTCTCCACAATGACGATCGAAGAAATCCAATCCGAATTCTCTATGGGTGCTATGAAACCAACTTTCAGCAATCTATCCAGCATCTCCTTAACTTGCAGATTAAGATTGACTGCATAGACTTATGATTGATAACAATAAGAAATAGACAGAAACATAATAGACTGCAAATTAACCTTGCTCTTCACACAACCAGTGCGATCTCTGATTATCTACCCCAAAAAGAAAAATAAATTTCCCCATTCCCGCTTATCCCTGCCTACTAGGGATTCGTTGAAGAAGGGATGGTCGTCCATGACCATCCTCGCCATAAAATGGCTGCGAAATTTTTTCCAGAGTCTCCTTTGTACGGAGGACTCTCAAACGAATGAAAAGATAGACTAGGCTTTACTCCAGTCTCAAGGGAAACAAATAGGCATTAAACAGGCTTTTTCCCCAGCCGTAGAGGGAAACTTTCACACGAATAAGCATAAAACATTCTTTTTCCCTAGCTGTAGAGGGAAACTTTCACATGAATAAGCATCAAACGGGCTTTTTTCCCAGCCGTTGAGGGTAGACATCTTAACAACTAGAAATTATTTAAATACAGTAACTTTAAAACAAACTTCTCTTATGGACAATTCATTTACTCAATCCATGGCCAGATTATGGCCAATCAGGAACAACTAGAATCCTCCAAAAAAACAACTTTTATGACACCACCATAGATTGAAATGAACTAAAGCTAAATTCATCTTTCTTTCCTTGTGCAAGCATACTCACAAAGCTATCTTACACTTTTGGACATTTTGGGGTTACACCTACGTTTCAAATGGCAACAACACAAGCACATCCTTCCCTCTTCCTAACTACAATGTAAATGTATCAAACAACGTATATGCATCCTTCCCTCTTCCTAACTACAAAGTAAACGCATCCAATGAAGTGTATGCATCCTTTTCTCTTCCTAACTATGATATAAACGCATCAAACAAAGCATATGCATCCTTTCCTCTTCCTAACTACAATGTAAACGCATCCAACAATGCATATGCGTCCTTCCCTCTTCCTAACTATGACATAAATGCATCCAATGATGTGTATACGCCCTTCCCTCCTCCTAACTATGACGTAAACGCATCCAAAAATGTGTATGCATCCTTCCCTCTTCCTAACTACAACGTAAATGCATCTAACCACACGTATGCATCCTTCCCTCTTCCTAACTATAATGTAAACGCATCCAAAGATGTGTATGCATCCTTCCCTCTTCCTAACTACGACGTAAATGCATCCAACAATGCATATGCATCCTTTCCTCTTCCTAACTATGACGTAAACGCATCCAATGACGCGTATGCATCCTTCTCTCTTCTTAACTATGACGTAAATGCATCCAACAATGCGTATGCATCCTTCCCTCTTCCGCACTATGAGGCATATGCATGCAATGACGTATTTAACGGTGTATGTATGCATGCAACGATGCATTTACATGCATTCCCTCTTCCTAAGGATGCTATGTTTGCATTCCCTCTTCCTAACAATGCTATGTATGCATGCAACAACGCATTTACATGCATTCCCTCTTTTTAGAAATGTATGTATACAAGCAACGATGCATTTACATGCATTCCCTCTTCCTAACGATGCTATGTATGCAAGCAACGGCGTATTTACATACATTCCCTCTTGTTAACGGTGTATGTATGCAAGAAACGACGCATTTATATGCATTCCTTCTTTCTAATGATGTATGTATGCAAGCAATGATGCACTTACATGCATTCCCTTTTTCTAACGATGCTATGTATGCAAGCAATGACGCATTGACATGCATTCGCTCTTCCTAACGGTGTATGTATGCAAGCAACTACGCATTTATATGCATTCCCTCTTCCAAACAATGTTAAGTATGCAAACAATGCATTTACATACATTCCCTCTTCCTAACGCTGCTATGTATGCAAGCAGCGATGCATTTACATGCATTCCCTCTTCCTAACGGTGTATGTATGCAAGCAAGGATGCATTTATATGCATTCCCTCTTCCTAAGGGTGTATGTATACAAGAAACAATGCATTTACATGCATTACCTCATCCTGACGATGCTATGTATGCAAGCAACGATGCATTTACATGCATTCCCTCTTCCTAATGGTATATGTATGCAAGCAACGATGCATTTACATGCATTCCCTCTTCCTAACGATGCTATAAATGCAATCAACAATGCATTTACATGCATTCCCTCTTCTTAACGGTGCTATGTATGCAAGGTAGTGGAGTTAGAGCAACCCTCAACATAACAAGGAATTTCTCAAGAAAAGGCATAGCCACTTTGAGGGCAAAGCAATGGGATCCTAGCATCATCTAGTGACCTACAATGAAACCTAGAGTTCTCTTTAATGGCATAGTAGGGAAAACCTTAACCTTCTTTAGGTAATGGAAATTTGGCAACATACAAAGCAATGACTACATAGCTATATTCAGCCAATGAAGTTCATAGCAACTTCAAGTGAAGGGTCCCTAGCAATGTGCCAAGCAATGAACTCTTAGCAATAACCAAACAATGGATTCATAGCAATGATCAATCAATAGGTTCATAGAAATAATCAAGCAATAGGTTCATAACAATGATCAAGCAATAGGTTCATAACAATGATCAACAATAAATTCAAAGCAATGATCAAATAATAGGTTCATAACAATGATTAACAATAGATTCAAAGCAATGATCAACAATAGATTCAAAGCAATGAAAGACTCATAGCAAGATGAAAGAAGAGGAGAAAGAGAGCCAACCTACCCCAATTGGGGGCAAAGCTTGAGGGTTCGGATCCTTGAATAGCCCCTTGCCTTGATTCTTTGCTTTCCTCATTCCCTCTTCTTGCCCTTGCCTTGATTCTTTGCTTTCCTCATTCCCTCTTCTTGCCCTTGCTCTTGCCCTCTTCTTGCCCTTGCTTTGCTAGTGGCTTCAAGGGTCCAAAAGAGAGAGAGGGATGCTCCCAAGCTATGTGTGTATGAGGATTACTTCCGCTAGCCACAAGCCTTCCACCGCCAATGAAAAAGCTCTCCACCTTCCTTCTTGCCAAGCTTCCCTTTGCAAACCCCGTCTTTCCTTGCTTGCCTTCTTGCCTTGCCCTTTGCTTACCTTAGCCTTCAAAGGCTCCTACCCAAGCTCGATGGAGAGAGAGAGATGCTCAAGCGCCTCCTCACGGCTGTCTACACGTGTGGGTTCACGAAGGAGAGAGAGAGAGAACGTTGGCAGCCGATTTACAGACATTGAGAGAGAGAGAGATGCACTTCTTGGCTAAAATTTGGATTTCTAAAGCTTAGAGAGAGGGAGAAATGCTTCAAGGCTATGGGTTTTTTAAAAAAAGACTAAGAGAGAGAGAGAGACTACGTTTTTTTCATTTAGAAGGGATGTGAGAGAGAGAGAAACTTTTTCCCCAAGCTAGGAGGTACATGGTTCATTCCCTAAGCCTTTCACCTTTCTATCCTTCTCTTACACAAAATAAATTCATGGTACAAGGTGCCCTTCTCTTTTTTCTTCCCCTCCTTTCATCCTTACAAGTTAAATTCTTCTTACAAATTTGTCTGTCCTTTTTGACAAACCCAATTTCTATGCTCAACTGCATGTCCCCATCCCATTACTTCCTTATCAAGGCTAGTTGATGCTCCAACTAGGATTTAAAATCCCAACGGAGTTGCGAGTTCCTGCGTTAAAACCTTGCCCACGCAGTTTTATAAAAAATTTTTACCAAGGTCCGGGATTTAATTCAAGCGATTGAAAAATTTTGTGGTATGGCCGTCTTCGTGTCTTAAAAGAAAAAACTTCCAACGCAAAGCGAGGATCGAGCGGTCTTGTACACCTCGCTGGAGTTCTTTTTAAAAAAAAATTAAATGTACCATGGGTTTGGATTTAAAAAATAAATCTTTAACTCTCTCGATGCAACCCTGCTCATAATTAAAAAATTTGACTGACACATAGAGAATAAATTGAACCCATATTTCTGCTGCTGAACTTGATCCATTAATTTTTCAAAAGAGCATCCATATTACATCAACGGAGGGGGGAATTTAAATTACAAAAACTTTTGGAAGTCGGTAAAAGCTGTTGATTTAAAAATATATCATTCGAGGGCGGGGAGGGCCCTTACAAACTCCCCAATAAAACAAAAAAACTTTCCTTAGCTCGATAGATATGGAAATTTCTTTAGAAGCTGGTCCCAGTCCTCCCAAGAAGCCTCTTCAGCAGGGTAGCCCACTACACCAAAACTTTGCGTAGTGTCCTGGTCCTCAGCTGCTTTTCTTAGGACTGCAAGATAACTTCAGGTTCCGCCAGTACCTCATCCTGCGACACAAAAGCGACATCATCAACTCCTTAAACATGCTATGGATCAGGACATACTTCTTTAACAAGCTGACATGGAAAACATTATGAATCTTAAGGTGCAGTGGGAGCAATAATTCATAGGCCTGATGCCCTATCCTTTTTGTGACTTGATAGGGGCCACAATATCTAAAGGCCAACTTTCTGATCTTTCCTAACTTTAGGGAACTCCTCGTAGGCTTAACTCTTAGGAAAACCATTTCTCCCACTTGAAACTCTCTGGCTGATCTTTTCAATTTGGCGTAGCTCTTCTGTCAATCAATGGCTACCTTGAGATTTTCTTTAATTGACTTGAGTTGTTGGTCCATTTCTTCAAGCATATCTTTGGTAGTTGGCATTGAAATCAAAGGATCTGACAACTTGAGGGGAGTTAGAAAATCTTGTCCAAACAAAGCCTTAAAGGGAGTCATGCCTAAGCTTCTGTGATGAGATAAATTGTAGGCAAACTCTGCAAGGGAAAACTAATGTTAATTGACATTAATGTTAATTGCAACGACACATACACATGCAACGACACATACACATGCTTTCCTCTTCCGAACGAAGACCATGCAATGATGCATTTACACGCATTCCCTCTTCCTAAATATACTATGTATGCATTCCACGAAGCATTACATGCATTCCCTCTTTTGAATGATGATGCAAACGCCTGCAACGACACATTTACACGCATTTCCTCTTCATAAATATACTTT
Source organism: Cibotium barometz (assembly GCF_041138505.1). Lineage (NCBI taxonomy): Eukaryota > Viridiplantae > Streptophyta > Polypodiopsida > Cyatheales > Cibotiaceae > Cibotium > Cibotium barometz. Next base: position 15,209,617 of record NC_141073.1, read on the forward strand.
GTATGCACGCAACGACGCATGACATGCATTTTCTATTTTGAATGATGCTATGTAGGCAAGCAATGACGCATTTACATGCATTCCCTCTTCTAGGAAGTCTAATAATGTCAAGAAGTGCATGAACGTAATAAGTCATGTTGCACCTTTAATCTGGAGGTGCCACATGACGTGAGCTGTTACTGTCATGGAGGCCCTCCATGATTGAGAGAGAGAGAGAGAGAGAGAGAGAGAGAGAGTCCAGGGATTCTTTGCTAAAGGTGCTCGGGCATGTCAGAAAGAGCGAGAAGCAGAGATCGAGGGAGAGCAAGAACCGTTGCAGAAGATCCCAATTTTCATTCAAATTGTAAAATTTGACGTTCTTGAAACATACTTTTTTTTATTTTCTCAAAAATGGTAAACTTTAAGGTTCTTGAAACCACTTGGAAAGAAGTGTCAAAGACATTGGTTTTTGTACCACCTATTCATGCTTCCACCCTTGATTGTTGTTTCCTTTTCTCTTCTCAAAGTTGATGGGCTTCCTTTTCTCCTGTGGTTTCTTCTTCTCAGAGTTCACTTTGGGCTTCTTGTTGCTTCTTTGGTGATGCTGTCCTATTTATAGGCACTGGAAACATTTTCTAGAGTTAGGTAATTACCTACCTCTCAAGTGACCATCCAATAAATGAGCCTAATTAACACACGTGAGATGCCATATTCTAACATAGAGATCCTCTAGTTTAGACCATACCTCAAAGGCACTATTGCAAGTTTGCACTGCCGGGGAGACTTCTGGTGATACACAAGGAGGACCCATCAAAGCTGCACAAAAACACCTCCGCAAACACGCCTATTGAAAGAACCAAACCGAGCCCTTTAACCGCTCAGAAAGACACTCTCCAAGAAGAAAATTCAAGAAAATGCACCAGAATACCCTCTCTGAAGAGGGGAATAGTCGAGGAAGAAGTAGGCCGCAAAGCTGCTTGTAGGGTACCTTTGGAAAATACCTCCGATACCATTGTCCAAGGTTGAAAACAACCCCAAAAGTGCAGAAAATAGCAAAAAACAGCCACCAAATAGCTTCTCCTAGTCACCCGACGCCCCGCACAACAGTCAAGAGGCCACCACCTAGCAAAATGCTGATGAAAGAGGGATCCACAACTGAAAACGCTGATGAGATATAGTCCGGGGCTGAAAAATGTTGTAGGAAGGAAGGTGCCAATGCTGAAAACGCGGAGGAATAGCAGTAGATTGATGTGCAGATGCTTTAGCCTTCACATAACTAGCCTTCACATAACCAGCCTTGTTGGAAGCCACTTACGTTTATGCTCCATGAACTAACTCATTACTTGCTCTTGAATCGGCTCTTCGGCTCTCCAAGAAGCTACCCTAAACCCTAAACCAGTTGCAGGCGCCCAGCAAGAAATACGCCCGGCTTAATGCACACATCGTCATAACACGCATTGATCCATGCATTGATCTCCCACAAGCGACCTTGCATAATGAGCGTCCTCGTTACATGCCACAGATCTTTGTTTATTACATTTTTAAAATTGTTCAATGAGAGAGATGCGGAGAGAGAGAGTAGTATGTCTCATCTATTTTGTATATGCAGGTTTCTATATTCTCGTGGAGCTACAGACACACCTCTTTGATACACCTGCAGTATGAGTGATCCCACCAATAGCGCTCACCCGAGCGCCGCAGACATAGATCGCTTCTTGCTTTCTCTTTCACTTGATCAGCTAGATCAGGTGTTGGGCAGAGCTGCGACTATGAGGAGATCCAGTACATCTCAGTCGCGATCGCGCTCATAGCAGACTCCTCCTTCAAGATTGCGCTTGCACCAGACCTGTCCTTTGCACTCAGAGCATACCGTTGCATCGGCCATGAGCCGACGTAGTCATCGTAGCAGACTTTCATGAGAGTCTAGGCCCGGTTGTTGCGACGGGGACGACGATGCAGTTTCTCCTACACATGCGGCACAGAGTGCTCAGAGCACGCCGAGGAGTGTCCCGACCACTATACAGGAGACGCCTGAGGTTTTGGCCAACGAGGGTTCTCCTTCTCCAATCAGGACTTCGACAGTTTATGGCAGGGAGGTGCCAGAGGGATATTCATACCTCATCGATACAACCGGTGAGATCATCATGACCCCTAAGGGGAAGAAGGTTATGAGACGCATGCACAAGTTGTGGAGACAGATCTTTTGACACACTGTCATGGTCTCTTGGAGGTCCTTGGATAAATCCTCCAAGGACTATATTATCAGTACACTGCATCATGAGTATCCACAGTGCCCTCTAGGGGGGATGCTTTTGATGATATTTGGATGGGTGTGCACATGCACGACTACATGAAGCATCGAAGTTCAGACACACGGACTACAGATACTCAACCTGCCTGGCTTGACAGAGAGGAGTGGAGGGGTATCAGAGAGGAGAGGATGACCACTCCAGACAGGTGGCAGCAGAGCAGAGGGACGCAGCCAGACAGGTGGCAGCAGCAGAGGGACGCAGCCAGAGCTCGAGTGGAGGCTAGATCATCCCATCACCTTGGGAGTGGCGGCTAGATCATCCCATCACCTTGGGAGTGGCGGCTGGGCCAGTTTCGAGGAGGATTTTGTAAGATTCTTGCACTAAACACTCTTTTACTTATGCATATTTTGACTGGCCAGCCGCGTGTTGCATAAAATCTGACTTTTGATTTGAATTTATGTTCAACAGTATGAGATCACTGGGAGAGCGCCATCTCGGTTGTAGAGGGCATATGGACAGAAGCAGGGCTTTTTGGCCACCATTGCAAACTCTCCAGGTGGATGTGAAGTTTGATGACAATAAACCTGAAATGATGGGAGAGTCTTATGCTCATCTTATGATGGGCCGAAAGATGAAAAAAGAATCGACCTTGCTAATCCTAGTGAGGAATCGAGGCCTGTCTATATTGCTATAGATTTGACTCCTGAAGAGGAGGAGTTGTTGATCTCAATGCTCAAAGAATAGCGAGACATTTTTGCATGGAGTTACAAAGACCTGAAAGGGGTAGAGCCGACTATATGCCAACATACTATCCCCATGAAGGACGATGCAAAACCGCGAAAACAAAGGCCTTACACGTACAATGATAATTTTGGAAGAAAAATCAAGGAGAAAATTGATAAGCTGCTAGAGAATGAGTTCATTTACAAAATTTAGCACACTGAGTGGGTATCACCAATTGTGATTGTGTCAAAAAAGAACGACAAGCTGCGAGTCAGTGTTAATCTTAAGCAAGTAAATGCTGCAACCGTAAGAGATAGCTACCCTCTACGTATCACTGACCATGTGTTAGAAAGAGTAGCTCGAAAGCAAGCTTACATTTTCCTTGATATTTTTTTGGGCTATAATCAAGTGTCCATAGCACTACAAGACCAACACAAAATAGCTTTTGCCGCTGAATGGGGTATTTTTACATACTGGGTTATGCCATTTGGGCTAACCAATGCTCCAGCCACATTCTAGAGGCTAATAGCTCATGAATTTAGAGAATATCTGTGGGAATTCCTTGAGATTTTCATGGATGACCTGTGCGTACATTCAACTAAGTGAGCCGATCATATAGACCACATCCAAAAAGTCTTTGAGAAGTGTCAAATTTACCAAATCTGTCTCAACCTAAAGAAATGCAAGTTCATGGTTCGACAAGGCAAAAGTTTAGGGCATATAGTGTCCAAAAATGGCATTTCGATGGATTTAGATAAGATTAGTGTAATTGTTGAACTTCCTAGACCCGTAAACCCTAAGGGAGTACAATTTTTTATGGGCCATTGCGGCTATTACAGGCGGTTCATTTACATGTACGCCGAGATTGCAAGACCTTTGTATGCTTTATTGGTTTTCTTTGAGTGGACTCTAGCATGTGAGGAATCATTTGAAAATCTCAAGACAACATTAATTTTGGCACCTATTTTAAGGTCACCAGATTGGGATAAGGTCTTCCATGTGCATATAGATGCATAGGATGTATACTAGCTCAACCGGGAGAGAAAAGCATGGATTTCCCTATCTCTTATGCCAGCTGACAAATGAACATTGCGGAAAAGAATCACACCACAATGGAACGCGAAGGTCTTTCAATGATCTATGTTGTTAAGAAGTTCTGCCATTACCTCTTGGCAAGCGAGTTTGTATTTTTTGTGGACCACCAAGATCTTCTATACCTTGTAAATAAGCCATGATCCACGGGACACATTGTGCAATGGTTTGTCATTCTTCTTGAGTTTGATTTCACTGTTGCCGTAAAAAAGGGGTCTACTCATCAACGGGCCGATCACTTGTCTAGAATCACTTCCGGAGAAGAGCCATGTGGAGTAGATGATGACCTTCCAGATGCGGTTCTCTTCCGGGTGGAAATTGTGCCTAAATGGTGTGAACGAATTGTTCATTTTTTGACTTTGTTTACTCAACGAATTGGAAGACAATCTTAATACTAAAACTGAATTTCTAGAGGCTAGTAAGCGCTTCCAACTTCTTGCGGGAAGATTGTATTACTTAGCTGATAACGGAATTTTGCGTTTAGTAGTTTGCCTAGATGACTACCCCGTTATCTTGAGTGACTCGCATGTGAGCTCCTGCGGTCTCCATTTCTCTAAGGAAAACATGACCCAATGAATCTTATGGAAAGGATATTGGTGGCCGATGCTTCATGATGATGTTGCCAAGTTTACTAGAGACTGTAAAAAATGCGTTTTTAAGAGACCTGTTCCTCATGCCACTCTTTACCATCTTAGTCCCAGTCCTAGTTAGAGTGCGTACATAATTGAATATCTCAAGAAGGGAAGATTGGAAGATTCCACACCTAAGCATTGACAACAGGCTCTTGTTGTAGAGGCTGCAGCCTATACTTTTGTAGGAAAGCAACTCTACAAAAAAGGCAAGGACGATAATTTGCGCGCTTATGTGTGTGCGAGAATGAATACATTTCCATATTATGCCAGGCACAAGCGGGAATAGTGAGTGGGCATTTTTTGAGGGAAACCACAGCACAAAACATCCTTTGGTTAGGTTTATGGTGGCCCACTCTATTTCATGATGCACAAGAATTTGTTAAGTGTTGTGAGCAGTGCTAGAGGTCTAACACTCCTACCATGTACGACAATATGCCATTACGGCCTATGATGAGTACAGGAGATTTTGCCAAATGGGGAATTTACAAAAGTTGTCGAAGGATCTCGAAATGATTGGGAGATCAAATTGTATAGTGTACTATGGGCATATCGAACGGGATATAAAACATCGATTGGCACCACGTCTTTCAATTTAGTCTTTGGACTAGACGCTATCCTGCCTATAGAATTCTTGGTACCAACTTTACGCGTAGCAACTTCCCTAGACTGGAACGGACTCAAATTTTTTGACAGGGTAGAACAATTGAATGCCTTGACGAGACACGATAACAAGCCGTTGTTGGCATGTATGCGGAGAAAAGGCGTCAAAAATGTTGGTACGACAAGAATGTATGAACTAAAGAGTTCCAAAATGGGGACTTAGTGTTGCTTTACACACTCAAGAATTAGAAGCGTAAATTAAAATTGAGAGGACTAGGTCCATTTGTTATTAATGAGATCACCACAGGTGGTACAGTACGATTGGAAACATTGGACGGTGAACCAATGGCAACTTTCATCAACGGTAGTCACTTGAAAAGATTTCATGAGCCTTTAACGGATGGTATGTTTGAGCGTATGCATGCAGCCAAGAACAGGAAGTTGGCACTCCAACAACTCAAGGAAGATGCTTAAGTGGAAGCCAAAGAATGGATGGCTAAAGCCGAAGCATGCCGGATGCAGATTCAATGGTCGAATTACAAAGCAACAATGGAGACGATTACATTGAGCCACTGCTAGTGTCAATTGGTATCTCTTCTCCCACACTTTTGCTTACAGCCATTTTGGATTCAGGGACGGATGTTAATGTCCTTTCGGCAGAAGCTTACCAACACTTGAGTGCTCATAAGTTGCTACCTTCATCAGCTAACTACAAAAACACTTGAGTGCTCATAAGCTGCTACCTTCATCAACTAACTTTTGTGTAGTTTCACAAATATAGAATTCGACTGCTTAGGGGTACTCACAACTACTATATATCTACAAGGTTGCCAAGAAGACCGCATTTTTTACGTGTCGGCAAAAGCAAAATGTGCACAGGAAGTCATACTAGGCAGGAACTCGATGGCCAACCACAAGTGCTCTATTGATTGGGAAAAGTAGGTTATCAACGTAACTATGGATCAACAAAAGTTGACACTACTTCCTCTAAAGGAAACAACAAATCCCATTGTTAAGAGGAAATCAGTTGCAGATAGCTCTCAAGTTAATACGCGTAAGCTTCCACAACAACAACCACTCAGAATATTACACACAAGGGAACCAAGCCTACCACCAATTTTTACCCATACCAGAGTTTTGGGAGCTAGCCAAAGGTGGCTACCTAAGAAGCTCAAAAAAGCCCAAGGGTATTATGAGGAAAACCGACAACTATGGTTACCGAATAAGGATCAACTTCACAGACCTTTAGCATCAAAGTATCAGTAGATACAAGTGATAGAACCAAAAACAACAAATACAAACCCTAAACACATGATCAAGACACAACCAGATAGACTTACTACCAAGCAATGGCTACCCAAGAACAAGCTACTGCCTGTGCAAGACGAAAATGTTGTTCGACACTTAGGAACTACCAAAGTAAACCAAACTTCAGTCAAAGTGCCAACATCCAAGATAATTATTCCAACAAGCCCAACAGATTTCAATATTGTCCTTCTTGCAAAACAAAACGGCAAGGAGCTCATGGATCTAGATACTACCAAGGTCGAATACTTGTCCACAGTCCCAGAATTCACAGGCCATTCAAATATAAGTCCATAGACAGCTCTTAGCTCTTGGTCCTTGATAATGATGTTCTCTACCTTGCAATATAAGGAAACTATAGATCACTCATTGACCAATGTGTATGAAAACACAATGTCATCCGAGGACTAAACCCGTCTAGAGCTTGGAAACTTCCTTCTCAGGAGTATGCACATTAGCAAGCTCAAATCACTAGACTACCCCTTTCTTATCAAAGCTCAACACCTCCCTCAATCCCTTACACACATACACTTCAACTAAGAGAATAGAAATGAAGCCCACAATCCCACATGCCTTGCTACATTCCTAATCTACATACCCTAGCATTCTCTAGCTTCATTTGATTGATTGAATATACTTTCCTAATCATGCAAGCACCTCGGGGGGTTCACTCTATGAAAACTTACTATATCGCGTGCGTTCAAGGCCTATTTTGAAAATCCCTTATTTGTGAATTTTTGAATTAATATTATTTATCCTTTTCTATTCAAATCTATAATTTTTTTCCAAAATATAATAAATAAATCCCCTCTTTAAATATATTTTTGTAAGTTTTAAATATTTAAAATGTCCTTCTATTGAACTCTCGTGATATGCACATTTTTTGTAAGTGACCCCCCCGAGGCAAGCACTCAAACAATGTGAATCCCACTTGTTCCCACAAGCTCTAGCAAGCATGCAATCCACGATTGTCAAGCCCACAAGCTAAGAGAAGGAGTCAATCCAATGGGTAGCTCATTACCATGGGTATGGGCAAGAGCAAGCTTCAATGGAGACCTCCACACACTACCCACAAGCATGCATAAACAAGAAAGCAAAGCATTCAACTAAGCAAGACTTAATCTACTTCAATACATAAGCGATAGAGAGAATAAGGTAGAGACTTCTCATTAATCCAAGGAGCATAAGCTCAATAGTACATAAGAGGGAAAGAGAGGGAGCTTAATGCTTGAGAGCTCTTCTCATTAGCATCTCTTGACAATACACAAGGAAGTAACCCGAAATTCTCTACAAATGGGTTTATAAGGGAAAAACTCAAAACTGCCCATACTTGGGCGGCCGGGCACTAAGTGGCCAAATGAGATTAAATATACAATTTGGAACTCCATGTGAGCCCATCAAGTTATATTAATGTTCCCTAGACCTGGGCTTCCCATATATACATAGAAAATAATAAAAAATTGGTTCCCGAGATTTTCTCGTAAACTGCACACTTAATTGATGGTCCCGTTCCGCTTTGCATAAGATTTGACGGAACACTCCCCCCTTCCTTGACTGTGTCCATCCTTGGACATGCTACTTGGTTGTGTCCTTCTTGTCCTTTATGCCCTTGCCTCCTTGTGTACTTTTGGTGCGAGGCCTAATCAACGAGATTCCTGTGGCCATCTCTGAGGGAACCGGTATTCCAAGGCCTGTGAGTGGTTGTGGGGGTGGTTGAGGCCTTTCCCTAACAGGCACCTCCCCTATAGGTGGAATGTGTGCACTGCCTTGATCTTGTGGTTGCGAAGCTTGAGCTTGAGGATGAGGTTGTGCCCATGGGTGCTACCTTTGGCTTCGTCCTCCTTTGTTGACCCTGATCACTGTTCGCTCTACATCATTTATGCGATTCAAGATGTTTTGCAGTGTAACCTCAGTTTGCCTTGTTGGCACATTTGTCCATCGGAGTTTCTTGTACATGTCATGCTACATTCTGATTTCTTCCAGATCTGTGAGAAGTGGTGCATCTAGTAGCCTTCGTCGGATAAATGAATGCCCGACAGGTGCTTCTGGGCCAAAATTGTTTGAGATGTAACTTGGAATGAAACCGGTGGTCATCATCTCCTCAAATGCTATTACATAGGGGCTACTGAGATGGCAAACCCGCTCGTATAGTCCATGCACTGTCTGGGGAAGGGGGAACTCATTAAGGTCCCATGCAAGCTCTTGATCACCAAGGTTGTACTTGTAATATCTGGGGTCCTCCTTCTTCTCATTCTCAAAGCAAGTAAGTAGAGTGTGGATGAGGCATAAAAACTTACAAAGCATTAGCACACTGAAGTCAGGCACCCCTTTGTAATACTCAATGACGTGCTCACATAGATTTGTCCGCCACTCATCGTTGATCTCTGTATATCCCAGTGGACTCGGCAACTTAGGGAAATTCAGTAGATGCAGATTTTCCTGCTGCATCTTCTCAAACTCTCGCCAAGTATGTCTTCTCTCTGTTGGGCAATACATGGGGTCAATCCGCATCTCCCTTGGGGAATCATAATAGATCTTCAAAGTCCCAGCCCTCTTCTTCATCCACTTTGCTGGCCATTCAAGCTGGATTTCCCACAAAGACTTGTGGTACATGCTTGGTGGCTTTACATATCCACAACGTACTTGCTCAGGGTGTATACTCTGCAAGCCAAACAAGTAAAAGACAACGATGAGGACACATCCAAACCAGGGAGCTCAGAAACGTCAAAAAGAAAGAAAAAAACGAGAAAATTGAGGAAATAGAGAAAGACAAACAGCTCACAAGAATCAGACTCTGATCAGGGTTTGAAAAGAGTAATAGACTCAAGAAAAAATGAGGGTAAACAAAAACAAAACCAAACAGAGACTCAAGGAAAGAAAGAAGCAGGGAAACTAGCTTCAGAATCAAAAAGCAATGAAGGAGGATCGATGATTGTCGACAAAGTTAACGAGACTCTCGATGCCCTTCTAAAGGCATGGAATAGTCGAGTAACATCGAAACACCAATCCCACCCAAGTTAACGGAATACCCAGACCCCCTACAAGAAAAGATTGATTTGGTGAGGCACCAACAATTGATTTGAGATAGGCAGACAACCTTTGAGGGTCCTCATCCATTTCAGCCTAGGAGAATGAGCATGACGCAGCCAGTTTTAGAGACTATCCAAGAGGTGCCTGAAACTGAGCGTGATGAGAGCCAACAGAGTGGTGAACAAATCTTGCCAAGAGAGGAACCTGCTGAGGTAGAACCAGAAGAGTCAGAACTTGAAGAGAACATAGAAATCACCTCCATTGTTTCTTCTCTAGAAGACGAGATGGCTGATGAACTTTGGCAACAAGTCAGAGATCTTAAAGAAAAGGACAAGCTTTCAGCTAAGACAACTCCACTTTCAGTAGTGGGAATGACGGAGTATCTTGGAGTAGCGAGAAGCTTATCTGATATCCAGTTGCACGCAGGAGGAGATCAAGATAGTGAGGCCAACACCTTAGCTACATTACCATCCTGTTTGGGTGAGTATGAAGCTAGGACGGAAATTGTCCAAGTGCCTCAGTCTAGACAGATAACTCCTGACAAGAAAGAAACTGCACATTTGTAAGCCATATTATCAGCTCTTGTCACTGCAACATTACCACTAGCGGATTTTCTAAAGGAGGTTAAACCAAAGCTGTGGCAATATGTGGCTGAGTTGATGCATTAGGAAGTGAATGGGGTCTTCTTCGGCCCTTTAATTTGCCCAAGCCTAATCAAGGTGATTAAGGAATAGCCAAATGGGGGGTTGCCATGTGGACTGAAATGTTGGGCTTTTAAGAGAGGTGTAAGAGTGGTCAAAGGGTGCACTTTTTCCCCAAAAGGGAGGGGAGGGGGCAATTTTACATTTTTTGGACCTCCATAACTTCTACATACAAGCTCCGATTAGAGCGGAGATTACAGATCGGTGATCTATGCATCAAGAGCTTTCCATAGATATGTTACATGATATGGTTTTATTCGCTAGATTTTAAATTGCATTTTCCCTCCAAAATTCAAATTCGAATAAAGTAGCCGTTTTGAAGCTTCTAATTAGAAAACGTTTCTTCTTAAGAGAAAAGGTTTGACTCCCTTAAATTGCCAAATAAAAGGGCCCAAGAAGCCTTCCATTGAGGTCCTAATGGATAGCAGAGGCCTTGCGTTAACAAAAGAGCTGGTTGCTAAGGAGCAACACAAGGACAAAGTGAGTTCTATCCGGCAAGTACCCTTTAACAAGGTAAGTGCCTATCAAGAACGCAACAAAGATAAAGGGAATGCTACACTTCCGGTAGAGTACAGTGGGATCAAAACCATGGCAATATTGGACACATGAGCGGGCATTGGGATATCAACTAAGGCCATGTGGGAAAAGTGGGGTAGAAAAGCTTTGAGAAAAACACGCATGGACTTGTAATTGGCTGATGGAAACCTAGAAAGACCATTGGGTTTACTAGAAAATGTTATAATTAAGACCTGTGGGATTGACTTTGAGCATACCTTTGCCATTGTTGATTTTGGTAAGGATCCTAATTATGAGGTAATCCTAGGACGACCATTTATGCAGCAGTTGATGGTTTTAGAGGATTGAGGTTACGATTACCTTTACCTTAGACATGAGGATGTCACAATGAGAGTCAATATCAAAGACCACATGTTTCGAGATGTGACGAGAATCCGAGTGGACGAATTTGAGTCAGCCAGTTCAAATCTCATGCCATGGACGAGCACCGCAACAACCAGTGTGAAAGATGCGTGGATTTGTGAGGTACCAAGCGAGGATCTACTGGAAGAAGATAGGAGAAAAACCGATCGATTGATAAATATCAAAGACTACATTCCGATACCTTTTCCTGAGGACAACATAGATCCTTATGAGTGGAATCACACTTTAGCCACGATGGATGTGTGTGCTTTGCCACCACAGACTCAATTTTGTGATGAAGAGGGCTACAAAGTTGTGCCTGTGAGAGTAATGATGGTGGTACAAAACTGTGAGGCAGGTACTTCCAATGTTGTATCACCTTGTAAGATCAAGTCACAAGACCCTAACACTCAGAAGAGGAAAGATGGAGGGCAACAACAGAAGAAACACTGTCCACAACAATTCAACACTCATAAACCGGGAATGTTACTAGCAGCTCAAGGCTACCATGAAGGCTCCACTCATCTCTCGCTTCCTAAGAAGAGCTTAGTGACCCCATCGTTTAGCCAACGACAAAAGAGAACGAAGACAAAGAAGAGAAGCTCAAGGACCAAGCTTGGGAAGAACAATGCTACGCCAACAACAACTACCATGTGGATACCCAAAAGAGTACTTCAAGCTCAAGGATACTACAAAGGATCCACCCGTCTCTGGTTGCCCAAAACAAGATACGTGTCTTCATTGCTTCAGCTCAAGCGTGACCAGGGCACTCCACAGTTGCCCAAAGGTACTACCTATCAGTGGAGGCCAATCAACAAGGAACAAAAGAAGATGTTACCATAGGCTCCAAACAAAGCCGGACAACCATTGCAAATCTGGGACAACAAACAGCCGACTGATACCTCAAGGCCATGAACAAGGGAAAATGGGTGCCAAAACTCACACTTGAGGTTGGAAGGTGTTCCTTAGTGGAGGATCTCGCTTCAACTTCAAACACCATCATGATTAAGGACACAACCACCACTCAGATCAACAAGAGATTCAAGAATCCAACAAGCACAACCACGTCACTACTGCACCCCACTCTTGAGTCAGGTTCTGAATATCTAACCATAAAGGAAAGAGTCGCCATGCTCTGGCAAAACTCTTCTTTTTCAAGTCAAGTCAAGTTGCTACACTTTAAGCTGCTAGCATAAGAGTCGGAGTCGGGCAGCTAAGCCACCAAATGAGCAAGGCATTAGTCCTACAGCTTCAAGTAATATCTGTGCCTAGACTGCATGTAAATACGTTTTTCGTTTATTTTTGTTTGTTTTTTTACGTCTTGGTTGGTGAGCGGGATATATTAGTGCGCCGCTTATGCCGGATGGGTAAGCAAAGAGTCGAACTCTATTTCACTAAATGGAGAAAAAGAAAAGTCCCTTCACTCATGCACAATACACTCTACTTTTCGGAACCTCGACAGCAAATGCCACTTGACCGTACAAATGTGAGCCTAAGTACCATCTTGTATGGTTAATGTGCTCTGTTTCTACCTCACGTATCATAATATCCCTAAGAGCACAAAGCAGCATACACCAACATGCTTATCACCAGCAGGGCACTTAATAAAGATGAAGGCATTTTTTTCCATGTGGTTTTTCCCTTCGTCCATACACTTTCTTGTATATAAATCATTATGCACAAATCTGAGGCGATACCAACAAAAGATATCTTCCGTCCCTTCCCTTGCTATTTTGCACCAATGCTCGATCAACTTGCTTCAGGGGGGAAAAGGGAGCTTACAAGCATATGGGCAGTGAGAAAGAGTATCCTCATCTTCAAAAGCCACTTAACCAACTACCTCAGAAAATCTCTTGAGTACCCTTAGGATTTTTGCGCACCACATATGTTTCTTGTTATGCATCCTCTGTGAAGCATCTAGGGCTCAATCTGAGCATTGCATTAGGCATGCTTCTGAGTGATACCCATGCACTTAAAGCACAAATAAATGCAGGTACCACAAAGCTAAGGAGAATAAGAGCATTTCTATGAATGCACTTCTATTTTAAAAGGTTGTAGGTACTTCAAGTTATCAAGCTACCTCTGCAGAGCAGCAGCACCTCAAGAAGTTTCACACTTCTACACTTTCAAAGCCAAAAATCCAAAGAGATACGTCCAACACCCAAAGGTTTTCACAACACGTCTCACCCACAACAACAATCAGACTTGGGGGAGTCAAGTCAGCTATGTTGGTTAAGTTTCGTAGTAGTATAGTGGTAAGTTTTTCAAAAATCCATTCATATGTTTGTTGTTACTAACCTTTTAACCCACACATTAACTTCATTACCATAATCACTATGGTTACAAATTCAATATGTGTAAAGCATGCAAGTAAGCAAGCAAATCAAACACTTGCAATTTAAGTGATGCTTCTTTGACTTAAAACAAAGAGCCATGCAAAACCATGCGTGACTGACATTCATAAGTTTTTCACTAACCTACTGAAGCAATCAACTTGTGAAAGGATTTTTCGTGACTATAGTTGGCTGCCACTTTTGCTAACCATTCTTGTGCAGCACCACCGCCACAAAAGAACAACTACAGACACCTTTGAAGCACTATACTTCAAGCATGTCCGAGGATGGACATGGTTTAGGCTTGGGGGATTTTTTGGGGAATAGATGCCTTTGGTCCTTACAAGTAAACACGCGACAAATGCATGAAGAAAAGAGTGCCATTTGTTATGAAGAACTGCGGGAGCGACATGACAAAACAAGAATGTGGGTACACCAAAACAGGAAGGTTTCCATTTTTGGATCTTTTAATCCCTTCGGGTTACGGGATACAAGGAAAGTACCGCACGAGAAGCTAATGTAAAGAGAGCGAGAGCTACAAGGAAAGAGAGTAGCAGCGGGAGTGGGAACCCGGGAAACCGGTTTTTGAAGACTTTTCCTATTTTTAAGTAAATCCCGCCTAAGTGCAATGTAATAAGTGTCAGGAGGGAAGATGGGCTTGTAAGAGTTCCACGATGTATAATTCTTAGCCTATTTCCCCGTGTTTTAGCCATTCTCTTAGTGGTGTCCGCCCAAGTGTGAAAATACTAGTAAGTTTTGACCTACGTATATAGGTGAACACAACTAAGAAATGAGGGCTTTTTGGTTTTCTCTAAAGAGCTCTCCATTTTAGCTCTCCTCTACTCTAAGCTAAGCTTCAAGATTCCATAGCTTAAGTACCCATTGTAATAGATCATTTATGATTAATGAAGTGGGCAATGGCTTCTCTCTTCTTCTCTTTCACCTTCTCTTTGTTTATGTGAGCAATGCATGAGTGATTCTTGCTTAATGTGATTGAATCTATGTGTGTGTGTGCTTGCTTGTTGCTTCTTGATTAGCATTCTATTTCTTAATTAGTTAAGTGTAGGTTGATTGTGGCTTTATTAGGCTTGCATTGAAGCATTGTATGCATGTGTATGATTGATTAGATGAAGAAATGCTTGCCAATGAATGCTATTCCTTACATTGCTTGATTAAGAAAAGGCTTGTGTGCTAGATTAAGGCTTGTGGGTTAAGTAGTTAATCTATTAAACTTGTGGGCTTTGATTAAGTGCTTGTAGGCTTGTGAATGTTAGTCAATAGATAGCTTAACACATTGATTGAGAGTGATTGAGTGAGATTAGAGTGAGTGGGTTAGCTTCTCCATAGCTAAACCCATTCGATTAGTGTGTGTGTGTGTGTGCATTAGTGGATGAGTGACCATTAGTCATCTCCCATTGCTAAGCTAGAGATTCCCTTGCATTGACACCGCAAGGTATCCTCCGTGAGCTAGCCGGGTTAAGCTCTCCGCATTGACCTCTTCTTCATTAATAAGATGAGAGTTGATTGGAAGCCACTAGGAATGGTGACCCCAACAGGCACACTCCATCTATGAGGGTATGGAAAGTGAAAATGCTGCATGTACACTTGTAGTGCCAATCTGATGGCTTGGTGGCGGAGTTGATCCCACCTAGGTTCCACCTCATACGAGCACATCATCGACTGTCTTCAGGGCTCTATCATTGAAGGGTACTTTGTCGCTGGGAAGGTGCAATGCGTTGCACACTAGTTCCCTTCTGACATGTACTTCTACAACCCTTCCTGCCATATTAGTGGCTTTGCTCTTGTCGGCGTCATCCATTGTCGAAAGGAGCTCCCATGCTCTTTGCAAATTAGGCCCCCATGGTGGCAAAGAAAAATATCCTTGTAGACACAGGCTTTCCCATATGAATGGTGCATTCGGATCCAGGGTATGTAGTTGCAAAAAACCTTCTGGTAGGGATGTCGAATCTGACTTCAATCCCCCTGGTATCCAAAAAGTAACCTCTTGCTAGGCTGATCCCTCTTTCAATGAGGATGTGTGAATCCACGAAGCAATCCGCTACATAGAGATCTAGACGGAACGTGAATGCATTGGAGGGTGGCACTCTAGGCTCTCCTGCTTCTCCTTGCTGTTCTTCTAGTGGTATTTCACCTTCTTGTGCGGTTGGGAGCTCTGTACGCTGTGCTCTTTTCCTTCTGTCACCTTTATCTTTTGCCATAGCTTAAGCGTTGGCTTCTTCTAGAAAATTTGACAGGGCTTCGCCGCTATAAGACCAAGGGTAAATGCTATATCAATAGCACATCACAATGATCTATCCAACATGATAGATGCATATGCTACTAATCTAGATTTTGCTAATGTCATGTCTGCTTTAGCCATTGGGAAGACACAAGATCCATACATGTTAAAAGTTGGATATCTTCTCTATGACTCAAAGCTATGTGTTACACAAGGTTTGAGAGAAAAGGTTATGCTAGAATCCCATGCTCCTCCTTATGCAGGGCTTCGCGGAATTCAAGCAACAAATAATGCTATAGAGACATATTTCTATTAGCCGTCAATGAGAAAAGACATACAAGCTTATGTTTCACAATGCTTGACATGCCAAAAAGTGAAGTATGATAGACGGAAGCAACCACAACTACTACAACCATTGCCTATACCAGATGATCCTTGGGAGAGTATTTCTATGGATTTTATTTTTGGGCTACCAAAATCTATCCATGGTTATACAGGTATTTGGACAATAGTAGACAGGTTTAGAAAACAAGCACATTTTATACCTATCAAAAAGACTATCAAGGCACCCCATATGGCTACTCTATTTATCTCGCAGATATTTAAGTATCATGCCTTGCCAAAGTCAATAGTCTCAGATAGAGATCCTTGCCTGACGAGTCTCTTCTGGCAAGGACTATTTGAGAACATGGGTACAAGATTGGACTTCTCATCAACCTATCACCCTCAAACGGATGGGCAAAGTGAGGTAGTCAATTCCATTGTGTTGGATCTACTAGAAAACTATGTTAATGATGTAGAACATCACAACCAATGGAAAAAGTACCTACCCCTAGTAGAGTATGCATACAATAATATGGTGCATAGCTCTACGGGAAAGTCTCCCTTTGAGATCATTGAGGGTAGAACAAAAGTTCCCCCAATCTTGAGGATGCATCAAAACATATTTGTCGTAGATGAATATGTGCGTGATCTTCAAACGTCATTTGAGAAGATAAAAGACGCTATAAAGGCATCCCAAGAAAAGCAAAAGAGCGCTGATGACAAGCATAGAAGATCCCTTGATTTCAAGGAAGATGACTGGGTCTTGCTCAAGTTTCCCAAGGCTCGCCTATGGTAGACCACGGGAAAAGATTGGCAAGGAATGCCCTCAGCTCACCAAAAGTACTATGCCAAACTAGCACATCACTACTATGGTCCATTTCAGATTCTGGAAAGGATAAATGAAACAACTTATAGGCTAAAGTTGCCGGATCACTGGCATATTCATAATGCCTTCCATGTAAGCTTGTTAAAGATTTATAAGGGTACTCCCCCTACGAATCCTATTATAGAAGACCCACCAGAATTGGATGAGCTTGAGGAAATTCTCCAACCAGAGAGTATCCTTAGGCATGAAGATAAGCTGCTACGAAATGGTGAAGTTCTCCGTAAGTATTTAGTTAAATTTAAGAATCATTCTTTTGATGATGCTAAATGGATGGTTGAGCCGCAGCTTAAGGACTCAATGACACTTGTAAATGCTTATAACCAAATGGAAGGTTATAATACATGACAAGTATGTAAAACAAAGGTAATGAAGTAGGGTTTCTCTCTATTCTTTTGTCTTCATTCTGTTTTTAAATGTTTTTAAGTACATGCATGTATGAGTGACACACGCTTGTGGCAGCTTTGTCTCTCAAGCACTGAATAGACTATCAATCTATTGCGGAATGGTATTTTAATGTGCTATCATGTGTTACACGCTGCGGCAGCTGTGTCTCCCACGTACCAAGTAGATCTATTGTGGAATGGTGTAATCTAGCTAAAAGTGGATCCAAAGCAAAATGCTAAAATGTTAAGGCCTTTCCTTAAATACATGCATAGTTGAGGACGACTATGATTTAAGGGCGGGGTAATGTCATCAAATTGTATTTTGATGAGCTTTTCAGGACTTTATCTCTCTAAAAAGTGGCCATTCTAGAGAGAGAGAGAGAGAGAGAGAGCAAAGGAAAGCTAATGTTATGCAAGGGGGTATATTTAGGCATAACTAAATGCTAAAATAAATATAAACCTTTACAAGTGCATCAAATAAGTTACTAGCTTTTAAACTGATATTATCTCACTAGAAATGAGTTATTTCTAGAGAGAGAATGTTAATTAAAGCTAAGGGTAAATGAGCAAGTGGTGCATTCAGGCAATAGGAGGTGCTTATAGGTGAATGCTACTTCAAAAGTGCAAAGGACAATTTTCTAAGATCTCATTATGATTTTCGAGAGATCAAACGGATTCCCGAGAGACCAAAAAATGAGCAATTTATGGCTTACGGTAGTGGAAACGGGGGCTTTTGGGCAAGAAGGGTAAGTGGATGGTGTCAAGGACCAAGAAGCCTCACTTACCCCTTCAAAAGTCCCAAAAGAAATCCCAAAAGAGGTCGCTCCCTATCCCCATGCTTCAGGACCTTCCCTCCTTCCAAAAATGTCAAAACTGCTATTTTTGAAAAGGGGGAGAAAGTAGTCTTTACTAAAATGAGCATAACTTGTTCATACAAGGTTGGAATTCAAAAAAAAATTATACGAAAATTGAGCTAATTTCAAGGTCTACACCTTTGTAGAAGAGATCAAAGCCAAAAGCGCCTTTTACAGAGGTGATCAGGCAGGCTGAATAGAGACCATCTTGCAAAAAGCTCTCTTCATGCTCTACATGCTTGAACTCTCTCCTTCTAGAATACATAGCTTGCTTATGCTACCTTCCTTGGTAGCTATTTTGTTAAATAGTTTATAAAGCTTTCCATGAAAGCTTACTCCTTCATCTACATGAACTCTACTCCTTTTCTCTGAAAGTTCTTCTTTGCCCATGTGGTATTTGAGGGCTTGAGAATAGGAGAATGTTTACAAGAAGCTCCTTAAAGCTATCAAGTTGTATGGGTTTTGGAGATCTTAGAACCCATGGTTCTTATGATGTATTATTCTCAAGCAATGACTCTTAAATGAGCTTGAGCTAAAGATTAATTCAAAGCCTTTCGAGGGGGGGCTGGGCTCAAGAAATCGGCCCCTCAATATGTGTCTTTTCTCTTTATGCTCATGTCTATCAAGTGCTCATGATTATGCTAATTGAAAGACCTATCTAATTAAATTAATTAACTACAATTGTTATGCGCAGATACACAAGCTATTGTCGTAATTAAGAACAATTTATAAGAGCTTAATCAATTACACTAACAGTGTATGAAGCTTATGAAAGAAAAAGAGCTGAAGAAGCTGAAGCCAAAGAAAGAATTGAACGCCAACAACGAAAGTGGAAGCTTGAACAAGAACATGAGAATAAAAGCAAGAAGGCAAGAATGGAGAAAGCACAGGAAGAGACAAAGCTAGATAACATTTTCATCGGCAGACCTTTTGCAAATAATGAAGAACTAGAAGCAAGAAGAGCAAGAACAAGAGTTGAGGCAACAACTGAATATCTGCACAGAGCTCCGTGGAGTCGGGAAATACCACAAAGGGTAAATGAAGCCCTGAGCAAAAGTGGGGAAGAAGTCCCGGTAGTGCAAGAACAACCGGCAGAATATGGTGAGATCATGGGTGTCATGTTTGATAATGTGATCAAGTTTTCAAAGCTCCCCGGTATTTAAAAGTTCCCCGGTATTTAAAAGTTCATGGCTGAAAAATTGATTGAAGATGACATAACGAACATCACAGAACAGAGAACAAGAGTATCTAAACTACAAAGTGAACTATCAGATGTTCAAAAGATGCATTCAAAATCTGTGGCATCTAACGAGGCACTATGGGAGAATATGCAGGAGAACAAGGCTGAATCCTTTGAGACTCTTAAGGTCAGCCATGAGAAGGTGAAAAAGGATCAAGAAAGAATAACAAAATTAAAGCAAGAACTCCAAAACACTAAAGCGCTACTTGAAAGCAATGAGTTTGAGCTTGGGCTCCTCAAGGAGTCACATGATAACATATCAGTTGAGAAAAAAGCTCTAAAAGCAGCACTGGAGCAGAGGCAAACTGAATACGATGAGACCTCTTCAATTATTGAAACCCTCAAAAAGGAGAAAGAAGAACTAGTGCGCAGATGCACAGCTTCGGAAGAAGAAAAATTGGATTTGGAAAGTAGACTAAAGATCTCGAGTTCGACATTGTTGATTTGGAGCGGAAGGCAGAAGGCCTTACCGACGAACTCGACATAGCCCTGCATACGGAAGATATGCGCTGTGAGGATGTTAGAAAGCTAGAAGCGGCAAAGGCCGTATCAAAAGCAGAAATATTAAGAGCTCAAGAAGCTGCATCTAAGACTGCTCAGTTGTTGTCTATAGCACAGGACAAGTATGATCAAACAAAAAAGGCATACAGATTTGCATTGGGAAGTGGTATAATTGTGCCCAACAAAAGCACCAATACATCGACTACGGATGAAGAAGGCCAGTTTTTTGCTGAGACAAGAGCTAGAAGACACAAGAAGACTTCTCAGTAATAGCAGATTGGAGAATGCAGCTTTAGTAAAGGAGATGCATAAGTAAGGGAAGCACTTAAAGCTACATGGAAACCACCTAGTCTTCCCAGACAATTTGATTGGGTAAGGCCTGAGCCAAAGGCAGATGCACCATTGTCATAGCCAGCCAAAATGTTGTAGCCACAAGTGGTAGCCCAACAGATACTGCAACAAGAACAAGAATTTCTAAATGTCGAGCAGCAGGAGGAAGAGCACCCAGCTGCAGAGCAAGACCCAACATGGGAAATGATAAAAGAAATGTTTGCTACCCTCAGCGAGCAAGTACGATGACAATATGTGCATGAAGCACATATTAGGGAATTGGAAAAGCATTTATGGCCAAATCAACCACCCAAAGCTTTCCACTAATGCAAGCTTCTTTGGAGCGGGAATGGGAGCAATGGGAATTGGAGAACCCAGAGCCGACGGGAGCAGGATATAACATCCATCCAATCAATCCTAGTATAGCAGAACTTTTGGAGAATCAACTCTCGTGGAGGATGGAATGGATGAGAAAGAGAGAGGGGACTCTTTGATCCTCTACAATTTCCCCCAAATCCTGAGGACATATCCCACCTATTGCCTCTGCAGGCGCGCAGATACTCTTGGGCAGATTTTGAGAGAACCCGATGATCAAACCCCATGGCTCTCAACTACCCAAGCATACCCAACCCTCAGCATTTTATAGAGATCACCAAGGATTGGTTCTTGCAGCAATGTAGGACCTACAGCAAGATCTACGCCGACGTGCCAGATATTTCATGTAAAATGTTTTGCAAGATTTTGAGGTTGCTTATGAGGGTATTCACAAAATTTCAGGAGATCAGGCTTCGCGAAAGAGTCTGACATTGTTTTAACTTGGGAGATGCAGGGCTTGCATGGGACTTTGACCTAGCCACAGCTCCAAAGCAGGTCCATGGATTATATGCCAGAGTCAGGTACATGAAAAGCTCTGATATGAAGACCTTTGAAGAGATGTTCACTACAGGTTTCATAGAATCTTACAATAGTAGTTGCTTCTATAGCAATGCTACAGTAACTCAACGCATTATGGTGTATGTAGTGGAAGAAATAGAAATTCCAACACCACCACCAGATGTAACAGATCCATAGAGGATAGCCAGAATGGAAGAAATGGATGAAGCCATCAGTCCAACAGCAGGATATACTTTCGAGATTTTAGCTCAAGTAAAAAACCTCCTAGACCAAGCAGGATACAAAACACCTTCAGCATCACGAGGCCACTTTGCTAGACAACAAGGCCGAGGTCAACCTTCTAACATAAATCCATTTAAGTTAAAAAGGACTTACAGAAGACATGACGAACACCCAAAAGACGGAGCCGGCCCTTCAAGAAGAGACCCTCCACCACCCACAACACCTATTGTTTGAGATATCCACAGACGAACATCCTTTAGATAAGGGGGATTATTTGGAGAACATCAACAGGGAACAGGTACGATAATAGGTAACAGGTACATAAAGAAAAGAGGACCATTGTCATGGGAAGAGTGCGAAATCCTAAAGTGCGGGAAATATCATTTTTGAAGCCATAAACCCTTTTTTGTAGTGATTCCCGCCAAAGTACATTGTATATATATCACCTAGCTGATCTGTGGGCTCATGGAGTTCCAAATTGTAAACCCACAACCCATCTATCCGCTTAACTATCATTTTTACTTAGTTTAAGTGTGAAAAGCCTAGTAAGTTAAACCTAGGTATAAAAGTGAACAACTCTAAGAAGTGAGGGCTTTTTGGTTATTCTTGAAGTAGAGCTTTAACATTCTAGCTAAGAGCTCCCTAAACCCACTACTCTAATCTAAACCAAGCTAGTTGCAAGCATCCTTGCTTAAGCTTTCTCTATTGTAATATATTCATGATTAATTAATGAGCAATGGCAATGGTTTCTCTCTCTCTCTTCTCTATTTAATTAAAACAATGATCAAGTGTGCATGGATGAATATTTCTTTATAGGATTAAGTAGATGACTCTATGTGTGTATGTTTTTTTAAATCAAAGGAGTGTGTGTGTGTGTGCTTAATTAGCTTTATTAGCATTGAAGTGAGTAACCTTGTTGCTTGCATTAGGGCATGAATAACATTGAAGAAAGAGGTGAATAAGCACTTGAAAGGAAATGCTTGCAATGGTAGCTTATGAGTCTATGCTTTGCTTGATTAGGTTAATGATTCCAATTAGTAGCATGTGTTTATGAGTTAATCTTAGACCTAGCATTCATTAGTGGGTTGCCATTAGTGGATATTAGTGAATAGATAAAGCTTGTTGATTGCTTGCAGCTAATGCTTGTGGGTTCAAGGCAAGCCTTCATTACATTGATTTGAAGTAAATTAGGGTGGGTAGAGAGTGAGTTGATTAGCATTTCTATTGCTAATTAGCTTGGTTAAGTGTGTGTGTGTGCTTAAGAACAATCGTAAGTCCTACCTAAGCATTTAGCTAGAGATTTCCTCATCTTGACAAAGTGAGGTAACCTCCGTGAGCTAGTTGGGTTAAGCTCTCCATAGACATCTCTTTGGAGTGTCGTAGAAAAGAGCCGCTATGCTAAAAGGGCTTAACAGTGATCATTGGGCAAGGGATTGTCCGGATAGGCACTTGCCCCACCTAGAACAAGATTCCCTCCCATTGATCATCGAGATGTTACACTCAATTTCATATAGAAACCACCTTTTTCTACTTACTAGTTTTCATCTTTAGTTCATCTTTAGTTTAACTACAAAAAATACATTTTTTGAAAGTATGATCCTTTACTACAACTAGTAATGTCTTCTTATTTATGACTTTGAAAAATCTTTTTATTTATGACTTTATAGGTTGAGAGAAAATTTATATATAAACAAACTTATACTATTTTTTACAATGTAGTTTTTAGTAAGCCTAATATATATATATATATATATATGATGCACAACACCAAATTTATACCATATTATAAATTTATACCATATTAAATGACATTGAATCTATTAGATGAAGAGGAAAGTATACACGTTTTGAAAGTATCATGGGTACTATAAAAATACCTGGAAAAATAAATTATTGGATGCTCTCCAAGTGGCAAAGCTCGATCAAGCGTCGCAACTACAACGCCTCCAAGCGACAAAACTGATCACAGAGCCTCCAAGCTTGATCAAGCGGCAAAATTGATCTGCGCCTGCGTCCTTTCCCAACAAAATCATGACCAAATATAGGCACCATTACAGTACACAAGAGATAAGCATGATAAGCAATATCACACACACACACACAACCAGCCCGAAATAGAACCTTGCAGAGAAGCTGGTCGAAGTGAAGGACGTTGTATAGCTACTGCGCTCTGTAGATCTATAGCTGCAACTCTCTCTCTCTCTCTCTCTCTCTGTCTCTCTCTGCGCTTATCGCTTGCCACTAGCTAGTACAATATGCACTAGCGCTCTGAGCAGCTCTCTCTCTCTCTCTCTCTCTCTCTCTCTCTCTCTGATCTCTGCGTAGCTAAATGCCTTCAGTAGATCGACATGGCACGAAATTGCAATAGTCTGCACCTTAGCTTCTTGGCGGGCAATTTGCCGCTCAATTTACCTAGCTAGATTGAGGTTAGTTCAGGTATAACTAATAGAGGGCCATTCACACATGCATCAAGGGCCTTTACACACCAGAATCACGATCGCCAAATAATTAGTTTACTACAATGGTTTTAACTAAGCAAGAAGCAAAAAATTCCAAAAAATATTGCTGGGTGGTTGCAAGATAGAGGTGACCCACTTTTGGCACTTTGTAGCCAAGTGTGACATAAACTACAACTCTTAAAATTGTTATCACATGGACACACAGGACTATGAATATGTTACCCCACCTTAAAAATACAACAAATTGGCATCATTTGAATACTTGGCATATACTTAGCCCCACCCACCAAATCGAAAACGGTCCTTGGGGTGGAAAAAGGAAACAAGGTGAGAGCTGACGACTTTCCATTACTCAATTTGACCCAAATGTTTTTTGTTATGTTCATAAAGCAAAGGTCTTACATATATATAAGAATCACTTGAAGTTCACATATTTTTTAATTATTACAAATTATTTACACTACTTTTACTGAGCCTCTCACAACCTGATGATAACTTTCAAGGAAGATCTAAAAAAAATCAATCGTTAACTTTATGATTAAATCATACTAGCACATTCTATTAACTTTTTTCTAGCATTTGACCATTGGATCTTGAAAGTTGATATGTAGATCATTGAAAGTTGGTGAACGCCAAATTGACACTTTTTTAAGAGATTTTTTTCAAGATAAAAATTTATAAAAACTAGCAAAATACATTTAAAAAATCCCAATAAATCAAATTAAGTTGTACACATACTATATATTTGGTCTGCAAAATGGCTTGATAATTGGATCTATGAGGTGAAAGCTATAATGTTTTTTTTCTTTTTATTGTCATGCAGAAAAATTTGCGACATCTAATACCTATGATATGTCCGTCCACCTACATTTTGAGTAAACAACCTTGTTTTTTGATCATCTTTTGTAATTGGGATCTGCAATATGGGTTTTATGTGCCCACCAAATCTTATCTCCAATGGAGCTTTCTAGATATGGAAACTAGGTGTTTCAAAGTGAAAAAATGCCTGTTTTTGTGCTGTCCAGAGAGGTTCAAGGTGACAAAAGTGGGGTACCCTTAACTCGCTACCACCCTGCTAGGTTGTGAGTCTCGAAGAATACCTTGGCGCATTGCTCTTATTTTGGACTTTTTTTAAAATTTGAACGGAAAATAAAAGCCTTTTAAAGAAAAATATACAAATAATTTTAGTAGCTTGAAATAAGAAGCACAACAACTGCAAATAATGATAATGTTAGACAAGAAAGTGAATTATTTCATCAAAATGTTTAATTTTTCGATAATTCTCTAATCAATCTAATGTGTAAATTATATTTTATTTCATAGTCACGACAATAGTCACTCACAAATGCATTATCAAATATTCAAAATGTGCCCTATCTTTTTGCATCAGGTAAAGCCATCACTTGGTAGGCAAACTACCATAAAGAGTGACAAACAATAGCTCATACACATATTAAATTGAGCTCAAACAAGACTTGGCAAGCATTACCACAAACTCCCCAAGAAAGGAATTATCGTTTTTGACAATTTAGAGTTTATTGACCAAAAAAACAAACCCTCTACCATATTTTTCGTGATACCAAGACCAAAGAAGGAGATGCTTGTTAAGGACCTCTTTGGCTTTCATGTTTTACAGTCAGAAAGAAAAAACAAGCTACTATTTCCATTCCATTTAAAATTTGATTTTCTTAAATGTTATTTTGATACCTTTTCAGACTACACTTTTAGGTTGATTTATTGTCAGTGTAACCCTAAATGTAATTATTCAATCATTGGTGCTCCAAAAGAACTTAATTTTTAAAAAAAATCTTCAAGATAGAACTTGTTTTACAAGAAGCTTTCAGTGATCTAGTTCTATATTATGTATTTATTAATAAATATATGACCATCCACCTAGCTACCTATGTACCATGTATCTATGTATCTAGCCATTAATCTATCTATCTATCTACCTCTTCTTCTTCTACCTATCTATCTATTTATCCATACTTATATAACCATCCATTCATCCATCAATCAATCACTCTATTTGTCTATTTCTTCATCTTCATATCCATCTAGCCATCCTTCCTTGCTTTTTCATATCTATTGATTGATAGATTGATCTATATATCCATCTATCTATGTTGAAGATAGTTTGGAAGAGAAGACTGAGTTTATAGAGGGTTGCCAAAGGTTTCAACTTCTTTCGGGAAGGTTGTATTACCTAGGTGACGATAAAATCCTTAGATTAGTGGTATGCCCTGAAGAATATGAAGACATCATGAGCCATGCTCATGTAAGCACATGCGGCTTCCACTTTTCTAATGAGTGCACAAGAAGACGAATTTCTTGGCAAGGATTTTGGTGGCCTACACTTAAGGAAGATGTGGCCAAATATATCAATACCTGTAAAAAACGCCTTGAAGGGGAACCTATTCCCAATGCAACGCTTTACCATATAAATGCTTTACCTAAGTGGAGTGAGAGCATTACGGAATATCTCAAGACGGGAAAGATGGATGATACAGTTCCTAAGCATAGGCAACGATCAATGGAGGTAGATGCAGTCACTTATACACTTTTAGGTGAAGAGCTCTACAAGAAGGGAAAAGATGGGAATTTGCGCTTATGCATATGCGAGCATGAATATATCCCAATCTTACAACAAGCACACGAGGGAATTGGTAGTGGACATTTCTCAGGAGAAACCACTGCTAGAAACATTCTTTGGTCTGGTCTTTGGTGGCCAACACTTTATCATGATGCTCAAGAGTTTGTCAAGCGGTGTGATCAATGCCAAAGATCTAAGACCCCAACCATGTTCGATAATATGCCTTTACGGCCTATGATGAGCACTAGGGCTTTTGCCAAATGGGGAATAGATTTTGTAGGACCGATCAAGCCACCCGCGAGAGGCTCTCATGCTAAGTATATCATTGTAGCCACAGACTATTTGACAAAATGGGTGGAAGCAAAAGCCACAGTCAAAAATGATGCAAGAACCATGGCAAGATTCCTTTACGAGTATGTATTCACTCGCTATGGACTTCCAATTGAGATAGTAAGTGATCAAGGTAAACACTTTATCAATGAAGTGATTGAATACTTGCTTGCTGAGTTCATGGTCATTCACAGACGGTCAGCTCCATACCATCCCCAAGCAAATGGACAAGCGGAAAGCACTAACAAGATCCTTTGCACAGCATTGACAAAGGTAGTTGAGGGATCTCGTAGTGACTGGGAAAAAAAACTACACAGCGTATTATGGGCTTATAGGACGGCTTACAAAACGTCGATCGGCACTACACCTTTCAACTCGGTCTACGGACTAGATGCCATCCTTCCTATTGAGTTCTTAGTACCTACACTACGTGTTGCTACGTCCCTAGAATGGACTGGACATGAATTGGCTAGCAGGATAGAGCACTTAGAGAAATTAGATGAAACAAGGCTACAAGCCATTGCAGGCATGTATGCCGAAAAAAGAAGACAAAAATGCTGGCATGATAAGAATGTAAGATCAAAAGAGTTCCAGCATGGAGATCTAGTGTTACTTTATACACTAAAAAAACAAAAACGAAAACTCAAAATGCGAGGACTTGGTCCTTTTGTCATCAATGAGATCACCAATGGAGGGGCAGTAAGGTTGGAAACACTCGATGGTGAACCTATGGGATCATTTATCAACGGAAGTAGATTGAAGCGCTTTCATGAGCCTTTAACAGATGATATGCTTGAGTGTATGCACGCAGCAAAAACAAGGAAATTAGCGCTTCAACAGCTTAAGGAACAAGCTCAAGCTGAAGCCAAGGAAAGAGCTGCAAAAGCTAAAGCCAGGAGATTACAAATCTCCATGGTAAAGTTGAAAACTTTGGAGGTGGAGGACTACACGGAACCATTACTGGTATCCATTGGAATCTCTTCTGCAAACATCAACTGCACGGCAATCTTGGATTCAAGAGCGGATGTCAATGTGCTCTCCCAAGAAGTTTGTCAAAGCCTTCAGGCCAACAAGCTACTACCATCAACTGCCATTTTCAGTAGCTTCACCAATTTAGAGTCGGTTTGTCAAGGGATCCTCACAACAACATTATATCTTCAAGGAAACCAGGAGCCTTGTACTTTCTATGTTACAGCCAATGAGGATTGTGCTCACCAGGTCATACTTGGAAGGAATTGGATGGCCTGGCACAGATGTACAGTTGATTGGGATCAACAAGTCATCAACCTAACCATGAGCAACAAAAGGCTCACCATTCAACCATTTCAGTGCAACAAACAGCCTGTTACAGTGGAAGCAACTGAAGCCAGCACTTCTCAGGTAGCATTTCCACAGCAGTTACACAAGCAAAAGTCTAAAACTAAAAGAAGAAGACCTAACAAGCCAGCACAAGGAGTACACTTCCAACGGGCATACAAAACTCAGAAACGGTGGGTCCCAAAGAAGTTACTCAAAGCCCAAGGCTACTATGAAGGTAACCATCAGTTGTGGCTACCAAAGCCAAGCTTAAGGAGGTCAATTCCAAATCCACAGGTAAAGAACGCACCACACAAGGCAGCAACCTTTGAACTCAAAGCATGTCAATCGCATTCAGAGGCTTCAAGTTCAAAAGCGGTAGCACCAACAAAGAGCAGGCCGATGATACATCAATACTGGAAACCAAAACAAAAAGTGGTACCAAGCCAAGAGGAAGCTATTGTGGTCAAAGAAGTTAGGTCCATTGGTACACCACCTCAACAGAAGGGTTTGACAAGAGATCGAGCAATACCTCGGGGGGGTCACTATATGTAAATCCTCTATATCACGTGCGTTCAAGGCCTATTTAAAAAGTCCCTTATCTGTGAATTTTTTAGTGAATATAATGTATCCTTTCCTATTCAAATCTGTAATTTTTTTTTAAAATACAATAAATAAATCCCCTCTGTAAATATATTTCTGTAAGTTTTAAATATTTAAAATGTCCTTCTGTTGAACCCACGTGATACTTACATATTTATACGAGTGACCCCCCCGAGAGCAATACCAACTCCACAAATAAAGGGCAAGGAGAAAATGAATGAAGACTGCATTCCTCCTTCCAACTTCAAGGCACTGCCACAAACAAAGCAGCCTGCTGTCCACCTCGAGACTTCAAAGAAGACATTCAAGAATCCAACAAGCACAACCACGTTGCTACCGCACACCATTAATGAGTCACATTCTAAATGTCTAACCATAAAGGAAAGAGCAGCCATGCTCCGCCAACACTCTACTTTTTCAAGTCAGGTCAGGTTGCTACAGTTCAAGCTGCGAGCATAAGAGTCTAGAGTCGGGCAACTGAGCCACCAAATGAGCAAGGCGTCAGTCCCACAGCTTCAAGTAATACCTGTGACTAGACCGCATGTAAATATGTTTTTCTTTTATTTTTGTTTGTTTTTATGCGTGTCTAAGTCCTGGCCGGTGAGCGGGATATATTAGTGTGTCGCTTATGCCGGATGGGTAAGCAAAGAGTCGAAGTCTATTAAACTAAATGGAGAAAGAGAAGAGTCCCTTCACTCACGCACAATACACTTTATTTTACGCAACCTCTACGACAAATGCCACTTGACCGCATAAATGTGAGACCATGAACCGTCTTGTATGGTTAATGTGCTCCGTTTCTACCTCAAGTATCATAATATCCCTAAGAGCACAAAGCAGTAAACAATAACATGCTTATCACCAGCTGGGCACTTAATAAAGATGAAGGCAATTTTTTCCCAAGTGGTTTTTTCCCTTCATCCATAAACCTTTTTGTATATACCATAATAATCAATATGCACAAAACTGAGGCCATACCATCAAAAATACTCTTCAGCACCGCATATGGGTTGTGAGAAACACATCCTCATCAACAAACGCCACTTAACTGACTACCTCGGCAGATCTCTTAAGTACCCTTAGGATTTTTTCGCACAGCATATGTCTTTTGTCATGCATTCTCTGTGAAGCATTTAAGGCTCAACCCGAGCATTGCATAAGGCATGCTTCTGAGAAATACCCATGCACTTGAAGCACAAATAAATGCAGGTACTACAATGCTAAGGAAGATAAGGGCCTTTTTATGAATGCACTTCTATTCTAAAAGGTTGCAGGTTCTTCACGATATCAAGCTACTTCTGCAGAGCAGAACCTCAAGAAGTTTCACACCTCTACAATTACAAGGCAAAACAACAAAGATTCGGTAATCAACCAAGTAGTTTACACAGCATGTCTCACCCACAATAACAATCAGACTTGGGGGAGTCTTCTGTGTTGTGTCGTAGTAGTACAGTGGTAAGTTTCTCGGAAATCTTTTCACATGTTGGTTGCTACTAACCTTTTAACCCTCACACTAACTTCATTTTCATACTCACTATGGTTACCAAAAATATGTGTAACACACGCATGTAAGCAAGAAATTCAAACATTTGCCATAAAAATGATACTTCAATGAATTGAAGCCATGCACAACAGCCATACGTGACTAACTTTCATCCACACTAACTTGCTGAAGCAATCAACTTGTGAAAGATTTTTTGGGACTATTGTTGGCTGCTAACCTTACTTGTGCAGCAACACACACAAAAGAACAACTACAGACACCTTTGAAGCATGTCCGAGGACGTACATGGTTTAGACTTGGGGGATTGTTCGGGGAACAGTTGCCTTTGGTCCTTACAAGCAAACGGGCGATAAATGCATGAAGAAACGTTATGAGGAGCTGCGGGAGCAATATGCCAAAATAGGGATGTGAGTACGCCAAAACAGGAAAGTTTCCATTTTTGGGACTTTTGAGCCGTTCGGATTACGGGTTACGAGGAATGAAGAGCAGGTACCGCACAATGAGCCAATGTCAAGAGAGAGGGAGCTATAAACAAAGAGAGTAAGCAGCGGGAGCGGGAACCCGGGAAACTGGTTTTGAAGACTTTTTCCTATTTTTAAGTGAATCCCGCCTAAGTGCAATGTAATGTGTGTCAAGACGGAAGACGGGCTCGTAAGAGTTCCACAATGTATAATTCTTAGCCTATTTTCCCATGTTTTAGCCAATTTCTTAGTGGGTTGTCCGCCCAAGTGTGAAAATACTAGAAAGTGATAGCCCTAGGTATAAAAGTCAACACAACTAAGAATTGAGGGCTTTTTGGGTCATTTGCAAAAGTGAGCTCTCAAAGTCTATACTCTCTCCTCTAACTTGAGCTAAGCTCCAAGCTTCCATGGAAAGCTTCAAGCTCCCATGGAAAGCTTCCTATGTAGTTAATCTTTTATGATTAATACATGGCTATGGCTTCTCTCTAAGTGTATCTCCTTCTCTCTCTCTCTTTGAATGAATGTATGGCCAAGCATCAATGCTCATGTGTGATTGAGTAGTTGATAAGCTACCATTCTATTTATTTCTTTGATTAAGGATTCTTCTCTATTTGTTTAAGCATTGTTGCTAATCATTCAAGCTTGTGGGTTTGCAATAAGGGTATGGGAAGCATGTATGGGAATGTAGATGAATCTTTGTTTAACTTGCTTGCTTGAGTGTGTGTTTCTTTGTTTGAATGAGTAGATTAGCATAAGCATTGTCATTGTGGGTTTGCTAATTAGCTGTAGTTAATGAGCTTCTTGCAAGAGTAATGTGTATGCTAAGAGTTGAGTCCATTGAGCGAGTGTGAGTAGCATAAGGTGAGAGTGAGTGGATTAGCTTCTTCATAGCTAATCTACTTAGTTAGTGTGTGTGTGCATAGATTTAGGACCATTAGGCTACCCTTTGCATTAAGCTATAAACTCCCTTGCCTTGACAAAGCAAGGTTTCTTCCATGTGCTAGCCGGGTTAAGCTCTCCACAAGTTGACCTCTTCTCCTTCCATGAGATGAGTGTGTGTGGATGCCACTATCCAATAGTGACCCCAACACACGTGAATGGATTTCCTATGGTCAAAAATTGCATTTCGAACGCGCCCGCGCACATGTTCGGTGTCGGATGGGGATGAAATTTGGTACGCCTCTTCAACATGATGTGTTTGAGAGGCGTACCAAGTTTCATCCCCATCCGTCTCACCGAACAAGTACGCGGGCGCGTCCGAAATGCAATTTTTTACTGGGCACATGAATGGATTTCTTATGATGTGTTTGAGAGGCATACCAAGTTTCATCCCCATCCGACACTGAACATGTGCGCGGGCGCGTCCGAAACGTAGTTTTTTACTAGGCACGTGAATGGATTCTATGGTCAAAAATTGTGTTTCGGACGCGCCCGTGCACATGTTCGGAGTCGGATGGGGATGAAACTTGGTACGCCTCTCTAACATGATGTGTTGGAGAGTGGTACCAAGTTTCATCCCAATCCAACACCGAACATGTGCGTGGGCGCGTCCGAAACACATTTTTTGACCATAGGAAATCCATTCACGTGCCTAGCATTTCGAACGCGCTCGCGCATATGTTCGGTGTCCGATGGGGATGAAACTTGGTACGCCTCTCCAAAACATTGTGTTGGAGAGGCGTACCAAGTTTCATCCCCATCGGACACCGAACATGTGCGCGGGCGCGTCCGAAACACAATTTTTTACCATAAAATTCATTCACGTGCCTAGTAAAAAATTGCGTTTCGGACGCGCCCGCGCACATGTTCGGTGTCGGATGGAAATGAAACTTGGTATGCCTCACCAAAATGGTGTTTTGGCAAGGCGTA
Organism: Cibotium barometz; assembly: GCF_041138505.1. Classification (NCBI taxonomy): domain Eukaryota; kingdom Viridiplantae; phylum Streptophyta; class Polypodiopsida; order Cyatheales; family Cibotiaceae; genus Cibotium; species Cibotium barometz. Next base: position 15,242,170 of record NC_141073.1, read on the forward strand.
CCAAGTTTCATCCCCATCCAACACCGAACATGTGCGCGGGCGCATCCGAAACGTGCCCATAGAATCCATTCACGTGCCTAGTCAAAAATTGCATTTCGGACGCGCCCGCGCACATGTTCGGTGTCGGATAGAGATAAAATTTTTGAATATAGGAAATACATTCAGGTGCCTAGTCAAAAACTGCATTTCGGACGCGCTCGCGAACATGTTCGGTGTTGGATGGGGATGAAACTTGGTACGCCTTTCCAACACATTGTGTTAGAGAGGTGTACCAAGTTTCATCCCCACCTCACACCAAACATGTGCGCGGGCGCATCCGAAACACAATTTTTGACCATAGGAAATCCATTCACATGCCTAGTAAAAAATTGCATTTCGGATGCGCCTGCGCACATGTTCGGTGTCGGATGGGGATGAAACTTGGTACGCCTCTCCAACACATTATGTTGGAGAGGTGTACCAAGTTTCATCCCCATCCGACGAACATGTGTGTCATGTTGGAGAGGTGTACCAAGTTTCATTCCTTTCCGACACCGAACATGTGCGCGGGCGTGTCCGAAATGCAGTTTTTGACTAGGCACGTGAATGGATTTCCTATGGTCAAAAATTGTGTTTCGGACGCGCCCGCGCACATGTTCGGTGTTGGATGGGGATGAAACTTGGTATGCCTCTCCAACATGATGTGTTGGAGAGGTGTACCAAGTTTCATCCCCATCCGACACCGAACATGTGCGCGAGCGCGTCCGAAATGCAATTTTTTACTAGGCACATGAATGGATTTCTTATGGTCAAAAATTGTGTTTTGGATGCGCCCGCGCACATATTCGGTGTTTGATTGGGATGAAACTTGGTACGCCTCTCTAACATGATATGTTGGAGAGGCGTACCAAGTTTCATCCCCATCCAACACCGAACATGTGCGCGGGCTTGCCGAAACCCAATTTTTGACCATAGGAAATCCATTCACGTGCCTAGTCAAAAACTGCATTTCATACGCACCCACGCACATGTTCGGTGTCGGATGGGGATGAAACTTGGTACACCTCTCCAACATGATGCATATGTTCTGTGTCGGAGGGGGATGAAACTTGGTACGCCTCTCCAACATGATGTGTTGGAGAGGCGTACCAAGTTTCATCCCCATCCGACACCTAACATGTGCATCTTGTTGGAGAGGCATACCAAGTTTCATCCCCATCCGACACCGAACATGTGCACGAGCACGTCCGAAATGCAATTTTTGACTAGGCATGTGATTGGATTTCCTATGGTCAAAAATTGTGTTTTGGCATGCCCGCGCACATGTTCGGTGTCTGATGGGGACGAAACTTAGTACGCCTCTCCAACACAATGTGTTGGAGAGGCGTACCAAGTTTCATCCGCATCCAACACCGAAGATGTGCGCGGGCGCGTCTGAAATGCAATTTTTGACTAGGCACGTGAATGGATTCTATGGTCAAAAATTACGTTTCGGGCGCGCCCGTGCACATGTTAGGTGTGGGATGGGGAGGAAACTTGGTACACCTTTGCAACATGATTTTTTGGAGAGTGGTACCAAGTTTCATCCCCATCTGACACCAAACATGTGCGCGAGCGCGTCCGAAACACAATTTTTGACTAGGCACGTGTGGATTCTAGGATCTTCAAACCTTTCCGGTTACAGGTTACACGGAATGAAGAGCAGGTACCGCATGAGAAGTCAGTGTCAAGAGTGAGAGAGCTATAAGAGAAGAGTGTAAGCAGCGGGAACGGGAGTCCGAGAGACCGGTTTTGAAAACTTTTTCCCATTTTTAAGTGAATCCCACCTAAGTGCAATGTAATATGTGTCAAGAAGGAAGATGGGCTCATAAGAGTTCCACGTTGTATAAATTCTTAGCCTATTTTCTCGTAATTTATCCATTTTCTTAGTAGTGTCCGCCCAAGTGTGAAAAACCTAGTAAGTTTTGACCTAGGTATATAAGTGAACACAACTAAGAATTTGGGGCTTTTTTGGTCATTTGTAAAGAGAAGAGCTCTCCATCTCTAGCTAAGCTTATCTAAGCTCCAAGCCTAATTGTGATTAACTCTTTATGATTAATACATTGGCTATGGCTTCTCTTCATTGTGTTCTCTCTCTCTCTCTCTCTCTCTCTCTTCTAGTGTATGAATGAGAAGCAATGACTCCTTGCTCATGTGTGATTGAGTAGTGGATAAGCTCTCTAATCATTCTTTCATTAGTGTAAGAGCTTTGTCTATTGATTTAAGGATTTCTAGTCTACTAATCTAGCTTGTGGGTTTGCTTATTGGGCTTGGGAAGCATGTGCGGGATAGTAGATAGATTCTATGCTTTCTTGCTTGCTTGAATGTGTGGGTTTGATTCTTAAATGTGTAGCATTGCTTGCTTAATCACATGCTTAGTCTTCTTTGTTATTAGCTTATGTTAATGAGCTTGTAGTGAAGGGAATGTGTGTGTGTGTATTTAGCTTAATCTAGAGAGAAGAAGAGGTTAGCATAGATTGTTGAGTGAATGAGTGAGCATCATCATTGCTTTGCTCATTTGATTAGCTTGTAGGAGTGGGTTAATGACTAGATTAGTGCCCTTGATTAAGTTAACTACTCTCTTACGTTGACACGGTAGGATTTCCTTCATGTGCTAGCCAGGTTAAGCTTCCTGCATTGACCTCTTCTCCTTATCCATAGGGTTGAGAGTTGTGTGGATGCTGCTACGCTATGGCGGGCCCATCAGTGGATATTGAAAGAGAGATGCATGCAACTGGGGTGGCACATAAAAATAATATGTACACAACATTGAAATGGGAAATGCATGCCATTGTGAAGGCAGAGATGAATGTATTGGAATGTATGATGCAAAAAAGATTAGACGATGCACTTGCCACTTTTGAATCATGGAAATCAAAAGTGGAAACACATTTTTCTAGTGCATGTTAGAGTCAAAACACTGCTTACAGCACACCAAACAGACAAAAATCAACCAAGTCCAAATCTGCAATTATTCCATAGCCCTGCAAGTTGTCAAAACATTCATTAACTAACATCCACTCAATATCTTGTAAAATACATCCTTTGTTTCTCTTAAAACCCACAAAAATCATAAAAAAATCATAAAAGACTTAAAAATTCATAAAAAGAAGCAAAGAAGGACAAAAGGGGGAAGTGCTGCACTAGTGCTTCATAGCCCACATGCAACTAAGGTCCGGGAAGTCCATAGCTTCCGGGTCCTCCAAAATCTCTAAGGTTTCTACCCAAGGGAGTGGTGTGAGGACCCAACAACCGCTTGGAGCTATCCTTGAAGAGTTAAATTTAAGTTCAACTCATACTAATTCCTCATCGGATAGCGAGGCATCCGACAACATGGATGACTCTTTCTCCACGGGAGGTAACACGAACCCTTTTGATCAAGCTAAAAGTATGAACAGCCCAATCAATGGGTTGAACATAAAACTTGTGCACATTAGGGAGAACGCATATGGAGCTCAGCTCTACATGGATCCTCAAAGTAGGATTACAGTCAAAATGGAGGACATCCAGTCACCCTTAGAGGCCGAGGTGTGGGTCAATTTCCAAGGTGACCGCTACATGAGCCTCGGGGGAATAGAATATATTCTAACACCTGATTTTGAGAACATGAATAGGTTGGGCCAGATCCTCCCACAAGGCAATGAGCGAGGAGCGCAAACGGAGCCGTACCCCGGATTCCAAGGAAGAGCCGGCATTCAAGAACCAGCTCCATCGGCACCACCTATCTACACAGCTGGAGATGCAACCCAAGGTGAGGTAAACTCTACAAAAAGAGAAGAGGTACTCTACTCATTCAAAGTGACTCGCATTTACATTGATAATCAATTTGTCGCTTTGTATGTGGACACGGCTGGAATTGTATATAAAACAGTAATGTACCATGGGAAAACATACCCTCATGAGACAAGAGTGCACGCTTGGGGTATCAAGGGAAAAACAGGACTCACGTTGTTGGATGACTGGGGTAAATCTTACCACCGGTTGAGTGAGGAGAGTCTAGGGCAGTACACTTACCAGGGACAGCCTGTATTTTATACGGGAGGTTTTCCTGCTATGCCATGGGCACGACCTGCAGACACTGCTAGACCGGAAGAGACTGCTTTTAGAGCACCTACTCCTACCTATGGGTCACCCCCAAGGGATTTTTTTGAAGAGTTGGGCTTAGGTCCACCTCCGATTGAAAGAAGCGCTATGCATCCAAAAGCACCACAAGTAGGACCTAAACTTCCAATTGGAGGGAAAGCGGTCTCATACATGGATGAAAGTGGAGCACATAGGGAAGGAGCACCTTCAGTTCCATTTGACATAAAAGGGGGATTTAAACCTGACAAAATGAGAGGGAAAAAGGACACTCAGTGGGGAAAACAAATAAGACCCACAAGTCTGCAAAAGTTTTGCAAGAGGTTTAGTGGGAGCGGAGATCCTTATGACCACGTGGCACAATACCGACAATTGCTATTCGCAGAGGGTGTCACAGACGTACACACTATGGTACAAGGGTTTGGATTGACTATGGAAGGAAGAGCATTGTCTTGGTTTCAAACACTGAAGCCATGTGTGCTCTATGACTTTGAAACACTTGTGAAAAGGTTTATAGAAGCCTATTCCAAGATTGGGATTAAACACAATACAGTCACGCAAATCCTTAGCTTTAAGCAAAAGGATAACGAAACCGTTAGGGAATGTGTTGACTGATTGAGGCAGTACATAGTACGGTGCCCTGATTCAGAAACACCCAGTCAAGAGCGCCTAATTTCATGCTTTCTTGAGGGACTAAGGGACAGGCAACTGTATACACATTTGTTTGCCAAGGGGCATGTGGACTTTGACGAGTGTTTCTTTGATGCGCAAAAGTTTGATGACAATTGTGAGTTTGCAACTCAAAACTCAAGTCAAAGGTCTGATTCGGGAGATACGAGCAGGAGTGCAAACCCTCAGGCAATCGCCAATCTTATCCTACGAGGGTTAAGGCAAGACACAAGGCAAAGTCAGTCTTATAGACCGTACCAGCAAATGGCTCCTTTAAGGATGCATACATGTGGGACATGTGGGGGAGACCATCCTACGGACAAGTGTAGAATCACCAACCCACTGAAATGGTGCGAGTATTGCCGAAAAATGACGAATCACGAGTCAAATGAGTGCTATTATCGTCCGGGTTACAACAGAGGGGTAAGCAATACTCAACCACAACTCACAAATCAAGCTCCTCAAACCAACACAACCACGGCTGAGAGGGCAAGGCCTGTTTTAGGTACACAACCCACTCCTCCAGGAACAACAGCCTTTAGATATATTGAGGATCAAGGACCTTCCCTTGAGATGGTCCCTGTGACTCCTTATTATGTAGAGGAACCTTCACCATCCCCATCTTACACAGACCAGCCAATTGACTATGGTTATGAAGGCAATGATCACATGGTAAGCATGAATGCACATACGTTGATGTTGATGGCGAATGGGGCCTTTAGACAACAAGGCAATTACAACAACAACAAAAGGGGACCCCCAAACCAAAACCAAGCACCAGTAGCTGGGCCATGTTTCAAATGCCAACAAGATCATTGGATTAAGGATTGTCCCATTGACAAGGAGGAAAAAGCGCAGGCAAGAGCGGCAACTATGAATTGGCCAAGAGTACCTAGGTACTGTGCTGAGTGTGGAGTAAATCACCTTTCTAAAGACTATCTAGTAAAAGCGGCTGAGAAGCCATCTACACCTACGTCTTTGGGAATGATTGGGGTGATTCCTTCACCTACCTCCTCTGAAAATGAAGGCAAAACTAAACCAATTTATATAGTGACACATGCCCAAGCACAAAGAGCCAAAGAGACCTTAGATCAATTGATACTAGAGTGCCAAAAGGAACCGGTGCTCAGAGAAATGTCAAAAGAGGAGCAACAAAAACAAAAGCGAAGACGGAAACAAACAAGAAAAGGCAACAAAAACAAAACCGGGGTAAACAACGGTACGGAAACATCCGAAAAACGGGATCATGGGAGTCCATCATCCTTGAAACACCTGAAGGGGTACGAAAAGAGTATGTAGTTAAATCCCCAACTGCTGAAACAGAGCAAACAAATGGAAACCAACCAGCACCAGTGTTAGTTGTAACATGGGCAAGGGCAAGAATGGAATTAGAACAAAAAGGGAATCAATCTACAAAAGAAAGTTCCAGTTCACACAAAACCAAACGAAAAATGAGACACTTGAGATCGAAAAGGGCAAAAGAGAGTTCACCAGAGTCTGACTCGGATCAGGGCATAAGAGAAGTCATAGAGTCCAGACAGAACATCACTCAACAAAACCAGGGTCCAAAAAGAACTAACAAGGGACAAGAAGCAGATGAGCCTGCTTCAGAGACACGAAGCAATGAGGGAGGATCGGTCATTGTTGATAAGAAGAATGAAACACTCGAAGCCCTTCTCAAAGCTTGGGACAGCCGTGTAACATCTGAGACACCCATCCCTCCTAAGTTGCTAGAATACCCAGACCCCCTCCAGGAGAAAATTGATTTGGTGAGGCATCAACAATTAATTCGAGACACGCAAACTACTTTAGAGGGTCCTCAGCCATATCAACCTAGGAAAATGAGTGCAATGAAACCAGTTTTGGAGACCATTGAGGAAGAGCCAGAAACTGAGCTTGAAACAAACACGCTGGGTAATGCACCGATTCTACCAAAAGAAACACTATTGAGGGAAGAACATGTAGTAATGGATCCACCTGAGCTACAACCTGCCAAGCATGTACCAGAAGAGGTGGAGTTGGAGGAGATTTTTGACATCACCTCTACTGTTCCCTCTCTTGAAGGAGAAATGGCAGAGGAATTATGGCGAGAAGTCAGAGAGCTTAAACAAAAAGACGAGCTTTCCAACGAGACAGCACCACTTTCGATAGTGGGCATGATTGAATACCTTGGAATTGCTAGGAGTTTGTCTGACCAAGAGTTAGTTGATGATGAAGACCAAGACGTCGAGGCCAAGACGCTAGCTACATTACCATCCTTTTTGGGTGAATATGAAGCAAAAACAGACATTGTACAAGTGCCTCAGTCTAGGCATATAACTCCAGATCGCAAGGAAACAGCTCATTTGCAAGCCATTCTATCGGCTCCTGTGACTGCGACATTACCATTAGCGGATTTCTTAAAGGTGAAACCCAAACTATGGCAATATGTGGCAGAATTGATGGGTAGCAAAGGACTTGCATTAACACGGGAGCTAGTCGAAAAACAACACCACAAAGATGAGGTGATTTCTGTAAGGCAAGTACCCTTTAACAAGGTAAGTGCCTACCAGGAACGCAATAAGGACAAGGGCAATGCAACGCTTCCAGTTGAATACAATGGAATAAAAACCATGGCTATATTGGATACGGGAGCTGGCATTGGGATAGCAACCAAAGCTATGTGGGAGAAATGGGGTAAATTAGCTTTACGAAAAACCCGCATGGACCTGCAATTGGCAGACGGAAACTTGGAAAGACCTTTGGGATTATTAGAAAATGTCATAATTAAGACCTGCGAAATAGACTTTGAGCATACATTTGCTATTGTTGACTTTGGGCAGGATCCTAATTACGAAGTGATCCTAGGACGACCGTTTATGCGGCAGTTAATGGTCTTAGAAGATTGGGGATATGATTACCTATACCTCAGGCATGAGGATGTGACGACTAGAGTCAATCTCAGGGATCATACATTCCGAGATGTGACTAGAACCCCAGTAGATGAATTTGAGTCTGCTAGTTCAAATCTTACGCCACGCACAAGCACAACTACAACCAGTGCAAAAGACACATGGATATGCGAGGTGCCAAGCCAAGATTTGCTTGAAGAGGACAAGAGGAGAACTGATCAATTGATCACTATCAAAGATTATATTCCTGTTCCTTTTCCAGGCGATGACATAGACCCCTATGAGTGGATACATACTCTAGCCACGTTGGATGTGTGTGCTTTGGCACCACAGACACAATTCTGCGACGAAGAGGGCTATGAGATTATACCAGTAAGGGTTGTCACAATTGTACAAGACAATGGGGGCACTGACTTTAGTGCACCGGAATCGTCTACACTTCGGAAGTTGGATAAAACGGATATATCAATAGTAGACTTGTCTACGGATGACTCAGATTATCCATACCTCGATTGTGACACCGACGATTACAGGAATGAAAGCGATTTGGACTCATATGGAGATGACATTGTATCAGAAGAGGAGCTTGCAAAAGTGCATCTTTTGTTGCAAGGTCGAGAGGCTATCTTGTTAGATGAACAACCATTGAGCCTAAAAATGAAACGAAAACAACAAAGGGAGAAACGTAAACAGAGACAAGCAAACTCAAAGGGTAGGAAACGACAGCCCAAGCTTGATGGCAAAAACGAGTACCTACACTTTATAGGAGCTCGTGATGCAATTAAGTCTTACAACAAATGGAAAACTACATTGGGTTTGGTGAGAAAAACTGACAATGTGAAAGAAAACACCAAAAAGAGGGGTAAAAAGAAAACAGCCAAGTCCATTGTCAGCTCAATGGGAGAAAAACAAAGCGCAGCATCAGGCAAAGAAAATAAACCTGAGAAACCAAAGATGACCAAACTTGAGAGAAAGGTTTATTACGGGGATTGCAAAAGAATGTTACGAAAATCTTGGGAGTCTGAAGATGATGAGAGTGATGAAGCTGAAGATGAAATGGACATCCCATCCAATTTAAAAAGCTACACTATTCAGGATCGGAGGATAATGCTTCAAAAGCCCAAACGGAAGAAATCGAAAACAATGGGAGAGTCGTACGATGGGCCGGAAGATGCAAAAAAGGTTGATCTTGCCAATCCGGGTGAAGAGCCAAGGCCGGTCTACATAGCTACGGATTTGACAGCTGAAGAAGAAGAGTTACTAATCTCTACCCTGAAAGAGTATAGAGATGTGTTTGCCTAGAGTTACAAGGACTTAAAGGGAGTAGATCCGGCAATCTGCCAACATACTATTCCCATGAAAGACGACGCTAAACCCAGGAAACAGAGACCATACATCTATAATGACAACTTTGGTAGAAGAATCAAGGAGGAAATTGACAAACTACTGGAGGCAGAGTTCATTTATGAGATTGAACACACGGAATGGGTCTCACCGATTGTGATTGTACCCAAGAAAAACGGAAAGTTACGAGTCTGTGTTAATCTTAAGCAAGTGAATGCTGCCACAGTAAGGGACAACTATCCACTGCCTATCACAGACCATGTGTTAGAACGGGTAGCGGGAAAGAGAGCTTATAGCTTCCTTGATGGCTTTTCCGGTTACAATCAAGTGTCAATTGCACTCTATGACCAACATAAGACAGCTTTTGCTACGGAATGGGGCATTTATGCATATCGTGTTATGCCATTTGGGTTGACCAATGCACCCGCCACTTTCCAAAGGCTCATGGCTCATGCTTTCAGGGAATACCTCAGGGATTTCCTAGAGATATTTATGGATGACTTGTGTGTACATTCCAATGAGAGGGCGGAGGATGTAGAACATCTACGCAAAGTCTTCGAGAAGTGCAGAGTCTACCAAATTTGCTTGAACCCTGAGAAGTGTAAGTTCATGGTGCGACAAGGTAAAATTCTAGGACATATAGTGTCCAAGAATGGAATTTCAACGGATCTTGACAAAATCAGTGTGATCCACGACCCAAGAATGCTAAGGGAGTACAAATTTTTATGGGCCACTGTGGTTATTACCGCCGTTTCATCTATATGTACGCTGAGATTGCCAGACCCATGTATGCACTTCTAGTTGTGTTTGTGTGGACACCGGAATGTGAAATTTCATTTGAGAAGCTTAAACAAGCTTTGGTGAGTGCACCGATCCTTAAAGCACCCGACTGGAACAAGGTTTTCCATGTTCATATTGATGCATCAGCATTTGCAATTGGTTGCATCTTAGCTCAACCTGGTGAAAGAAATATGGATTTCCCTATCTCTTATGCCAGTAGACAGCTAAATGTAGCTGAGAAAAACTATACAACCACAGAACGCGAGGGGCTTTCTATGATATATGTTGTAAAGAAATTTCGGCATTATCTTTTAGCTACCCAATTTGTGTTTTTTGTTGATCATCAAGCACTTTTGTATCTAGTCAACAAACCTTGTGCTACGGGAAGAATAGTGCGATGGTTTGTCATTCTCCTTGAGTTTGATTTTACCGTTGCTGTGAAGAAAGGTTCAACTCATCAAAGAGCGGATCATTTGTCAAGAATCACATCGGGAGAAGAGCCTACGGGAGTACAAGATGACCTTCCAGACGCTTCACTATTTAGAGTAGAGTTAGTGCCAAAATGGAGTGAACGCATTGTTCATTTCCTTACCACTGGATCTCTAAAAGAGGTGGAGGAGAGTTTGGAGGAGAAGACGGAATTTATTGAGGGATGCCAACGGTTTCAACTACTTTCGGGTAGATTGTATTACCTTGGTGATGATAAAGTGCTTAGATTAGTGGTATGCCCGGAGGATTACAAAGATGTCATTGGCCACGCTCATGTCAGCATATGTGGTTTCCATCTTTCTAAACAAAACACAGTACGAAGAATTTCTTGGGAAGGATGGTGGTGGCCTACTCTTCATGAGGATGTTGCTCAATACATCCATACTTGTAAACAATGCTGTGACGGAATGCCAAGTCCGCATGTAACTCTTTTCCATATCAATCCTTTGCCAAAATGGAGTGACAGTATTGTGAACTACCTCAAAACCGGCAAATTGGACGATACAATCCCCAAACATAGAAAAAGATCGATCGAAATAGATGCAGCCACTTATACTTTTTTAGGTGAGCAGCTCTACAAGAGGGGAAAAGATGGGAATTTGCGCTTATGTATATGTGAGCATGAATATATACCTATCTTACAGCAGGCACATGAAGGCATAGGTAGTGGACATTTCTCAGGGGAAACCACTGCCAGAAATATCCTCTGGTCGGGCCTTTGGTGGCTGACTCTTTATCATGATGCTGTGGAGTTCGTGAAACGGTGCGATCAATGCCAGAGATCGAAAACCCCAACCATGTTCGATAATATGCCTCTAAGGCCTATGATGAGCACAAGGGCTTTTGCCAAGTGGGGAATAGATTTCGTAGGATCGATCAAACCACCAGCACGTGGCTCACATGCCGAGTATATAATTGTGGCCACAGATTATTTGACAAAGTGGGTTGAAGCTAAAGCCACTGTGAAAAACGATGCAAGAACCACCGCTAGATTTTTGTATGAGTATGTATTTACTCGTTTACGGTCTACCGATTGAAATTGTAAGTGATCAAGGCAAACACTTCATCAATGAGGTGATTGAATACTTGCTTGCTCAATTCATGGTTATTCACAGGCGGTCAGCTCCTTACCATCCACAAGCAAATGGACAGGCCGAGAGCACTAATAAGATCCTTTGTACAGCATTGACAAAAGTCGTTGAGGGATCTCGTAGTGACTGGGAAAAGAAGTTGCATAGTGTACTATGGGCGTATAGGACAGCATATAAGATGTCGATTGGCACTACGCCTTTCAATTTGGTCTATGGACTGGATGCTATCTTGCCTATAGAATTCTTGGTGCCTACGTTACGAGTCGCTACATCTTTGGAATGGACCAAACATGAACTATCAAGTAGGATTGAACACTTGGAGAAATTAGATGAAACAAGGCTGCAAGCCGTTGCAGGCATGTATGCCGAAAAAAGACGACAAAAACGCTGGCATGATAAAAACGTTCGTTCAAAAGAGTTCCAGCCAGGTGATTTAGTGTTGATTTATACACTAAAGAAACAGAAACGGAAGCTCAAGATGAGAGGACTGGGTCCTTTTGTCATTAATGAGATAACCAATGGAGGAGCCGTTCGGCTAGAAACACTTGAGGGGGAACCGATGGATTCTTTCATCAATGGTAGTCGATTGAAAAGATTTCATGAGCCCTTAACACAAGATATGCTTGAGCGTATGCATGCAGCCAAGACAAGGAAGCTAGCTCTTCAACAACTCAAAGACCATGCTCAAGCTGAAGCCAAAGAAAGAGCTGCAAAGGCTAAAGCCAAGAGAAAACAAATCTCCATGGTACAGCTCACGACTGCAGATGAAGAAGAAGACTACATTGAACCATTGTTAGTCACCGTTGGACTAACTACCGCAAACACCCCGTGTACAACAATTTTGGATTCTGCAGCGGATGTCAATGTACTATCTCAAGAAATGTACCAACAAATCAAAAGCGGCAAGTTACTACCAACTACCGCAATATTTGGCAGCTTCACAGGTTCTGAATCTGAAAGCCAAGGAATTCTTGCAACAACCTTGACCATTGATGGAAGTACCGAGGATTGCACCTTCTATGTCGCTGCAAATGAAAATTGTGCTCATCCGGTTATCCTTGGAAGAAGTTGGATGGCCAAGCATAAATGTTCAATCGATTGGGATAACCACACAATCACTATCACAATCAAAGGAAAAAGGATAGCTGTTCAAAAGGGTGACCAAAAGATGGAGCCGACTAAAAGAGTGCAAGCATCTACTTCTAGTGCACCAGTGAACACCAAGGAACAATACCAGGTGTCGCACACCCACAAATTAGAGATCAAAAGACCGCAAAATCGGAAGAACAGAAGAAGTACAACCAAAACAACAACCAGGTGGATACCCAAAAAGTGGCTAGTAGCTCAAGGCTACTATCAAGGCAACAGCCTATTGTGGCTTCCTAAAATAAGCCAGTCTCCAAAGATTGTAACAGGTATGCGGGGGACTAAGATTCAAAAGCCACAAGACAGCAGCCCTCGAGTTGCTATCTCCAAAATCAACAACCCTGTAAAGCTACCAGTCAATAAGAAGTATGTTTGGCAGCAAAAAGCTTCAAGTGAAACCAAACCAACACCTTTTGCGGTTACGGAGACCTACAAACATCATCCCACTGTGCCAAGCACCGCCACAACTTTGGAAGAAACACCGACACCGCAAAGAAAAGGCAAGGAGAAGATGGTAGAAGATGATATTACTACAGCTTGTCTGAAAAACAAGCCATTGCTCCGTTCACAAGCCACCAAGCATCCAAGGCGGCAGGAGCTACAATCATTAATCCCACAAATACTCAGGCCAAGCCCAGAAGCAGCAACCATGAAGTCAAAACCGGTTAGTGTCCAAACAACTCTACATGCTTGGGACACTTTCAGGACCTGGTCGGCAAACAGTCAAGTCACCGATTACATCGTTAATTAGCAAAAGAAAATTGAATCGGGCATTTCCAGCCACAGTGTGCTCGGATTTTAGTCCTATTCTATCTTCATTATTATCTGTGACTAGACTGTGTGTAAATACGTACTTTTCAATTGTTTTTGTTTGTTTTTTGTGTGTACCACGCCCCGCACTAGTACGCTAACACATATTATCCTCTGCAGCAAATGCCACTTGACTGCATTTGGACACCCAGCTACCGTCTCGTATGGTGGCTATGTACGACAATGCCTCAAGAACCATAATAACCCTATGAGCACATGGCACTGCACAAGGTTAACTACTATGCCGGGCAAATAAAGATGAGGGCACTTTTTCCCAAGCGGTTTTTCCCTTCATCCCTACACTTCACTGTATAAACCGTAATAAGACACTGCACTTCGGATATACCACCGCATCGCAATACACATATCTCTTTCCACTCTTCGGTAACTTTGCTTCAGGAGCAGCAAACCACTAGAAAGGGGGGAACAAAGGGTTGGGGGCAACATGAGCGGTATCCTCGTCAGCAAAAGCCACTTAACTGGCAGCTCTACGGCTTGCCTCTTAAGTACCCAAGGAATTTTTTGCACAGCATTGGTTTGGTTTCGGGTATGCATTTTCTGTGTGTCATATAGGGCTCAATTTGAGCAATGCATTAGACACAGTTTAGAGTGAGCCCAAGCACAAGTGCACAAGCAGGTTTGCAGCAGGAACTACCAAGCGGACCAACACTCCTAAGTTTTTCACGGTAGACTCAAACTAGAAAGGGGGGAGTGCTTCAGCACATCCCAATTAGAGTAAGTGACAAGACAGAAGCAATAACCAACAATTGCCAGATGAGGAGAGCAGCCGGGACAAGTCCAAAAGACCAATTTCAGAGCCGGGCGGGCTCCGGAGTCAGTTTTCGGGCAAAACAAAAGTCAGTAATTTTTCAAAATATGCTAGAAAGCAAGCAAGAGAGCTGGGAAGACATGTACAGGGTCAGAAAGTCAGAAAAAACATGTTTCGGGGCCAGATACACAAAATGGCGCCTTTGCTGTTCTGGACTGCTGGAAGCTCAGATTGCAAAAATTCAACCAGATTCTGAAGCAGGACATCAAGGGCTATCAAATGGGCAGGGGTGAAAAATGGCGCCTCTGTGATTCTGGCCAGCTGAAAAGTCACCTACACATTCTGAGCATACCAGTATGATCCCTACATCAAGGCCTATCCAATGACTCCCAAAAAAATCCTGATTTGGACAAAACCACAAAATGGCACCTCTGTGAATGGCGCCTCTGCGAAATCTGCATAACATCAACAGTTACCTACTGTTTTGACCTAAAGCAAAGTGAGAGGGTCAGAGGGAGCTTAGATCTATTGATTGAGAGCACTCCGCGTCCTTCCCGCACTCCGTACGAGCTCGTCGGTGAGGTAGGTACTCTTCCGACCACACCCAGTTGATCCTTGTGTTGCCGGCTACGCGCCGAGGCCCGTGGGGCTAGGGTTTTCTTGCAGGTACCAGATCCGGCACATAGAGCCTAGAGGGCTTGAGGGGCATAGAAATTTTTACCTTTTCTTGCCATAGCGGCGAAGCCCTGGCAAAATTTTCCCAGGCACACACACATAGAAAAAAACATATAGAGTGGGGCACGGGGTGATTTCTTTGCGCACGCACATTCCGTTCTTGCACCATGGCAGAGGAGGGTGATCCAGCACCTCCTAACCCACCTCCAGACGATCCGGTAGAGTTCGGGCCAGCACCATTGGCTCCGTACGAATTCTTTGACATTGAATGGATCCAGAAGTGCTGGATTGATGAGAGAGTGATGCAGGCACAAAATGTACATGTCATCCGAGGAAGGTTTGTGGAACACACGCAGAGGGAGGTGATGACATATGTGCTACCCCGCCGATTCTTCACATTCCAGATTAGTGATCCCCACGCAGTCATCCTCTTCCAACGGGTGAATTTAGACGGTTATTTTGTATTACCACCATGGGGAGCTGATTTGCAGCGGGCATGGGAGCTTCTAGACACATTCGACGAGGCATACAACTGCCTCATCACAGGTTTTGATGGGATGCCGGTGCAAATAAGCATTACTCTGCAGATTGTAAGGCAGGCATTGCATTTGGGGCCAAGTGACCTGCCCATAAACATCACTGCTTTATCTGCAGCAGAAAGAAGGCAGTTGGCTAACACCGATGCGCCAACCTTTGATCAATTAAGAAGTCAAGCAATTCGATTAGCAGTGCAGTTAGCACATATGCATCTATGCATTACTTATGCCGCCAGGTACACCGTGCCAAGAATTGTGATTGCCAATGTATTTGCTAAGGCAAAGGCAGACCCTCAGATGCTTAAGCCTGATTGGGCTTATTTCATTTTACATGCCATCAAGTTGGCACACAACAGCAAGAGAAGAGAAAAGAAGAACGTGGCTAAAAGAGATAGACCAGTGTCTATGGGAGGCGCTCAGCTCCTGACCAGATTGATTTACTTTGCATTGGGAGCCATAGACAAGCTTCCAGCAGTCACTGAGGACTTGGAGAATATCCCCACTCGCCCACATGCTTACTCCAAGAAGAAAGAGAGTATACAAAAGGAGCTGATGTGGAAGAAAAGACGGAAGATCCTCAAGGAGGAGGAAGAGGAAGTGATCCCAAAAAAGAAAACAAGAAGCTCAACCAAGAAAGAAGCGTCTGCAATCGAATCAGTAAGAACTGAAGAGCAGATAAAGATAGATCTTAAAGGAAAGAAGCCTGTGCAAGAGCAAGGCAATGGTCAGGTAGCTAATGGGCAACAAAATGGCCATGCAAAGGCTAAGGATAAAGAGGAAGAAGACTCAGAGGGAAAGGATCAAAGTGACCATGACGGAGATGACATCTTCACGATTGCAACCTACAAACAGGAAAGGAAAAGGGTTATGAGCAATCAGGGGATACATTGATCATTCACTTTGATCGATGGAGTGAAATACAAAGGAAGGAGGAAGAGGATATAGAAGCGGCTAAGATTGAAAGCCTCAAATTAGAAAAGGGAAGAAAAGAAGAAAAGCGGAGCAAAGGACCAAGCAAGGCCATGAAGGTCAAAGTAGCTCGGCTTTGACGGCATCAAACACCCCTCCCGGAAGTTCTAGCCATAGTTCCTCTTCAAACGCCACTCCTTGAGGTGGCAATGCAGCCGGAAGAAAAGGAGCACAGAGAGGGCAAAGGCCCTGTAAGAGGAGAGCTACCCATTAGGCCAAGGGTTTTCTATCTCACCCAAGGACCGCAACAAGAACACCCAGTTGAGGTGCCAACAGAAGAACAAGCAAGGATGAGCCCGCCAAGGGAGCAACACACGCAACAAGAGCAGCAAGAAGGTGCTCAACCGCAACAAACCCAAGAGCAAATGCACAAAATGCTCAAGGAGATGTCTCGAGAGGATAGAAGAACTTTTCTGGCGGATCGGAAGATGGGGATCACCAATACAAAGATAGAGGCGGCGGCCATCTATGAATTAGACATGAGGAAATTGGGGCCACGGATTGCTGACCAGTATGAAGATCTATTCAGAGCTCACATGCAGCGGAATTTTCAGAATTTCCTCTATCCAAATGCCTTAACAAGCGCTGTAAATGATATCATGCAAACGGTCACAAACCTGTCTACTTTGGCCATGATCAGAGACAGAGGTGCACAAGAGGCTGAACAACATGCAGCTAACACGGTTCTCAAGCAGAAAATGAAAATCTTTGACCTCGAGAGCAATATAGAGGAAATGAATGATATGCTTGAAAAAGCAATTGATATCAAAGAGTCACTGGAAGAGGCTCTCAAGGAGATGGAAAGTAAGCTTAATGAACATGCTGCCATCTATAGGGACAACAGAGAAGAAAGACGAAGGATGAATGAAGAGCTTAAGGTGACCAAAGAAATGAAGGAACAATTGCAGCAAGCATTGGAAAAATCTCAACAAACTGAGCAAGAAACAAGAGCATCGATGGCCCTGCTCCAAAGAGAGTTGACAGTGGCCCAGGAAGATCTATGGAATTCCGAAATGATGCTCCAGAATACACGGAGTCAATTGGAGGCAAGTGAAAGCAATCTGCAGATTGCTATGCAAAGATCCACTGACAGGACAAGAGCGCAAAGTGCAGTCTCTACCTCTGTCCCAGTACCTGCAAGTGCAGTAAATACACAGGAATTGGAAAGAGTTAAAGCTCTTTTAGATGCCAGCCGCATGGAAAATGTAGCTCTAGTCACTGAGCTCATGGCACTACGTGAAGAAAGAGACAGAGCAGTACAGCAGCTGCAAGCTACTCAGCAGGCCAGCACGCAAAGTGAAGACATGCCAAGGCCCACAGTGGTTCTGGCTACCACCCAAAGACCCATAGAATTTCAGCCTATTGAAGATCCGGCACAAACAAGGCCGTCTTCTCCAATAATGGAAAGCGGGTGGGAATCAATGCAAACTGCTCCGTCCACTGCAGAGTGGTACCATGAAGATATAGAGCACATGCGGGCAGAAAGAAACAGGCTGTTCTTTGAAAGAGAACAAGAGATTTACAATTTGACAAGGATCTTATACCGTGAGGCAGATTTTGTACCGCCAACTGAACTACCATGGCATATGATACGAATGGAAGCCAGGCAAAAAGTGGCAGCTTTCTTAAAAAAGAACCCCGATTTGACACAAGGGAGGCTACAAGCCTGTGGATGTTGAGCGGTGGCAGGTCAAAGATGTCTTGCAAAATCAGCCCGACTGGAGGAAACAGTGGTTTGCCAAGCACAAATATATTAAAGAATATGCAGAGGCACCACGAAGCATGAGGGTTGACCCAACTTTTTGCCCAACACCAAGAAGATATACATGGGAAGAATTTATAAAGCTGCAAGAGAAGAACAAAAATTTGGTGAACTTCCCCATGTTACCCTCTCCACCCATGGATCTCCCTCACACAGAGGAGACTTTTATATTGGCCCTTGATGCTCTCTTGGAAAAGTATGAAGAGGTGCCTGATCCTACTTGCATGCTCATGTGTAAATTCTTGAGACTTCTCAAGACATGCATAGAGGGTTTCAAGGACATCCAGCATCAGAAGACGCAGCTCAGCAGATTCAATGACAAGGACTATGGACTTGCATTTGATCTCCAGTTGGGCCCCCTAGCAGATCAATTCTGGGGTTACTATGCAAGGCTGCAACATATGGAAAGTCACTACATGAACAGCTGGGAAGAAATGTGCCACACGGAATTTTTCTATCCTCACTCGGCTTTCCAGCAGCGACCAGGGCCACCAATGACTCGATACATCGCACAACGAAAGATGAATGCTACGTGTGATTACAAAAAATTTGAATTGACCGAAGCAGAACAAAGAAGACAGCACGAATTGCAGTCGTACATTGAACGACCGTACAATGCCGACATTGAGCGAAGCAATCGGCAAAGCAAGAAAGACAAGGGTAAGGAGAAAGACACCAGCTGGGACACCGATGAGCCATCCCGCGGACGGGATTGAGGCGAGAAAGGGGGGATTGTTCCCGCAAATTTGGAACGGAACCCAAGTGCTTCAAGACGAACAGGTACGGTAAAGGTAAACAGGTGCAGGTACAGGTAAAGAGAAGCCACTGATTCGAAGAGGAGTAAAGAGCTCAAGGAGTAAGCCTGCGGGACGGGATATTTTAGTTGAATCATTTTCTATTTTAGAGAAACCCGCCAAAGTGCAATGTACATACACATTTTTGTAAATGAATAGACTCATTGAGTTCCAAGTTGTATTTCCCGCAGCCTAAGCATTAGTTTTTAGCCCATCATTTTAGTGATGTCCGCCCAAGTGTGGGTTGTCCTATTTTAGAGAACCCTAAGTATATAGGTGAGTTTCACTAAAGTTTTGGGGCTTTTTGGTCATTTTCTTGAAAGTGAACTCTAAGTCTATCTCCTCTCTAACCTAAGCTTGGCTTCAAGCTTCCATAGCTCAAGCCTTCACTTTGTAAGTCTCTACATGGTTAATCAAAGTGAATCAAGCTTCTCTTTTATCATTGTTAGCTTCTCTCATTGGCATGCAAGCTTATGTTTAATGCTTGATTAAGTAGGGAATGTTTAAGCTTGTTTGCTAATCTTTTATGTGTGTATGCAATGCCTATTGATTAGTGAAGGTGTTAAGAGTAGAAAATGCTTAGCAATGTGTATTTCATTCTCTTCCCCTCTTCATTAATGTGTGTTTGAGCTCTATGTTAGAGTAGTATTTGCAAGTGCATTAGCTTATCATTAGCATGTGGGTTTGCCATAGACTAATGAATGATTGTATGAGCTTGCTTGAATGCTAAATGCGGTTGTGGGTTATGCTCTTTGCACATTTAATTGATAGAACATTGAGTAGGAGGCTAAGTTTGGTGATTAAGGGTGAGTGGGTTAATGCTTTCATTAATCTACTTAGTTAGTGTGTGTGTGTGCATAGGCTAGGAACCATTAAGCTATCCATAGATTAAGTTATTCATTCTCTTGCATTGACATTGCAAGATTCCTCCATGAGCTAGCCGGGTTAAGCTCCCCCCATTGACCACTCTTCTCCCTCAATGAGATTAGTGTATGTGTGGAAGCCACTATTCCATAGTGACCCCAACAGGAGTAATTGTAGCACATAAAGCACTTGCAAGCACTCTAATAGCTTTCAACACTCCTAAAAGGGTTTTTGTTTGTGAGGGTTACTCTCTTTGTACCTGCAAAATGTGTTTGGGTAATTCCCAGATGTGTGTGTAGCCTTTAATTCACTTGCATTGCTATGTTAAACTTGAGTGTCACTCGCACCAAACTGTGCTCAAACTGCAAGTCCAATGGCAATATCAAAGCATCAAAACAAGCTGGCTGTATACACTGCCAAAACCTCTGTGAGCAACGAATGCTCGAGAATACCACAATCTCCCACTCGAGAGCAAGCGTAGCGAAATACATGCTACCAATCAATGGCACAAAGAGGCATCACATAGCTGCAAATTTTGACAAAATTTTGGCAGCATAACGGCAGTAAATGGCCAAAAAACCAAAATAACCAGCCAAGGCAAAAATAGCCCAAAACTAAAGGTGTAAAGCTCTCAAAAGAGCACAACCAAGTCTCAACGCAAAGTATCACTGCGGAGAATAACACTGCATTTGACATAGGTGACCAGACACTATGCATGGGTCTTATGGTGCTCGCGGGATCGCTCCAGTACCTGTATCACCGAAAGGATCCCGGACATGGGTATCCCCCAGCTCAATGGAAACCTCACTCGACTCTCAACAATGGCTGCAATCCAATCAGCTGACTAAATAGTACGTGTCCTCAATGACCATACATAGGGCTATCCACAATGCCAAAGAGCTATCACAGCTCACAAATGCGTATGGCAAAGCCCAAAACTGTCAGCACACACAATGCCAAGCACGGCAACAAGCAACCAAAGAGGCAAACACTGCCAACGTCAAGTGTACCAAGGCATGAGCTGTCAAGGCATGTAACTAAGCATATGTCTCACTGAGCATAGAATGCCAAACACGGCAACTCTGACCCAAAGTCTGTCACTGTCAACAATGCATACACTGTGTCTCGTAGCTGAACAGGGCATCCACTGCTCTAAGCCAACACACTGGGCACCAAGAGCATACACGCTACCAAAACTGCAACCTGTGGGGACTGGAGAAAACTCCAACAACGGCACTTGTGCTCGTAGGAGACAACAAAGCTATGGTCATGCACGAGAAAAAGCTCAACTCGCTGTAAGAGGAGCGTGCATAAAGACCACAAATAACTCCACCTGCAAGCCTGCAACACGCTCAAAAGCGAGACCCACAATAGGCAGCAAATCATTGCTCTAAGCATACATATCTTGTGCGAAGAGCATCATCGCTCATGCATGAGCGGATTCCAAAGCTCACCACATTTGACATACATGTCAACTGGATCAAATCAGCCCAAACATGCTATCAAATGCCTGTCAAATCTCTGCAAATCTAGATCTGCAAAGTCGTTTTTGCATGAGCTGTCCTGACAGAAAATCTGAAACAACTCCCAAACGGTGCAAAATTTGACTTAGCTCGTGAGACGCAAAAATGTGCAGAACCACGTTTTCCTATTGGTTCTACGGACAGAATCTCAAAATGAGCTTTTATTTTGCAGAAATCTGATCTGCAAAAAAACGGGCTGAAATTTGTGCTGCAAATCTTCTTGCACACACACTCCCAAATGCTCCTGTACTCACTGTGAGCTGAAAGGAAGCTCACATAATGCTTCTCCTTGCTCCGATCTATGAGCTACAAGCTCCAAGCTACCATAGCCAAGCTTGACATAGCTAAATTTGCAGCTATGTGATGCCTCTTTGTGCCATTGATTGGTAGCGTGTATTTTGCTACGCTTGCTCTCGAGTGGGAGATTGTGGTATTCTCGAGCATTCATTGCTCACAGAGGTTTTGGCAGTGTATACAGCCAGCTTGTTTTGATGCTTTGATATTGCCATTGGACTTGCAGTTTGAGCACAGTTTGGTGCGAGTGACAGTGATTTGTTGCGTATTTGACAGGTCAGTGGTGGCAGGCATCTTGAGTGTTTGGATTGTGTTGAGGGTTCCACATCCATTCACTTCTTTTGCGCATTGATTGCTTATCTTGTTGTCCATTGTTTCCTTGTACACTCATGAGCATGGATTCAGTCCATCATGATGTTGTCCGTGTTCATGGTACAGATGAGCATGCAGATGCACATTCAGTGGGTGAGTCTATGTCTATGACTCATCACAGACAGAGATCACGATCACATTGTCAGAGATGTTGGCATTGTGGTCATACAGGGCACATTAGACGTCGTTGCTTCAGGCGTATGAGGCAACAGGGACGACAGAGTAGAGATGCTCCTTTGGCTTTGACAGTTGACAATGAGGATGACTCAATGGGTGAGTATGCCTGTGACGGACAGGTCACCTTCCTCACCAGTGTTCCTTCAGACTACTTTCAGCCTATAGATTGCACTTTGTCTTCACGTTGGTTACTAGATACGGATGCTACATTTCATGTCACTCCTCAACGTGACTGGTTCAGTAGCTTTTCTAGTGGGAGACTTGGTTGTGTGCAGATGGCTGATGGTTCAGTGTATGACATTGAGGGTGTTGGAGATGTATGCATGTCTTTGCCTAGTGGTGCATCATATATGCTACGACATGTTTGTTATGTGCCAGGACTCAGTCAGAGTCTCATCTCAATTTCACAGTTGCGTGATGATGGATGCAGGGTTATACTTGATGAGCATTGCTTTCAGATGCAGTGTGGTTCGCTAGTTATAGCGAGAGGTGCACGGAGTTGCCTAGTATACCCTATGCATGTCACACAAATACGACTTGGTTTGGTCTCAGTGACATTGCAGCCATGTAGGTAGCAAGAGACGAGATGTGTCTCCTTTGCCGATGAGCTGCAGGATGCTCAGAGATTGGTCGAGCAGGATGCTCAACAGTTGGTCGAGCAGTTTGAGCCAGTTGTGCAGATAGTCTGTGGTGGTAGTCACACAGATAGTGATTTCTCTAGCGATGCACAGCTTGGTTAGTCATTCGATGACATGACAATTGTTGAGCTAGAGGACAGTGTCCTTCAGCCAGCTGTGTATGATATGCCTGCAGTTGAGTTAGCGATTGCAGATGTAGAGCCGCTATGCTCTATGCAGACACAGCAGTGGGAGAGTGATTGCAGTGGTGCTGATTCTTTGTTTTGCAGTCATTCTTGTTTTATATGCCTTTGCGAGAGATGTTGACATTTTGCCAGGACGTTCAGAGGACACGCAGGCTATTCCGGTGTTGAGTGGTCCTGAGGATGCAGAATATGCATATGGTGCTGAGTTCGCCGACAGAGTGAGGTTGGCAGAGATGGCACATGTTTTGTCAGCATTCGAGTCTCTCATGTCTGACCTTTTGGTCTCGAGACCTGATCTTGCTTATGCGGTTGGTGCATTTGCAGTGGGAGTTGTTAGCCGTTCGGTGGCTAACACTCGCATTGTGCATTGTGGAGCTTTGCAGGTCCTTACTAGATACCTACATGAGGTGCATGTACACTTTAGCAATGTTGCGCACTCTGAGTGGTCGCTAGAGTGCATACAGGTGCATGCACGTACTTGGAGTGAGCCACTGGGCGTAGGTTGAGAGCCGTCTTCTCTCACCTCTTGTATATACTAGTTGTAGGCTAGTTTTTCTCTCCACTTATCGACACACAACTTTTAGTGGGAGAATGTTGGGTAAAGGCAGTGTGCCTGCACCCAGTGTCCCGGCCGCCCACATGTGTACACACATCTCCTTATTCTTTTAGTTAGTGAATAAGGGGCTCACTCTCTCTTTTGGTTGAGATAGTGGATAGCTCCACCCCCCATCTCTTGTGTCTGCTCTCCTCCTTCTCCCTCTCTTTCTCTCGTGTGTGCTTGCTCCGCTCCCGCATCGATCCCTACAGTTTTTTGGAGAGATTTTGAATTTTGAGGGAGAGATGGGAGAGGGAAACACTTTGGGGGGGAAAATTTTGTGATCACTTTTCAAGATTAAAATATTTGGGTCAAGAAAGAGTCTCTATCTACTTGTCTTTTTAGATGGGGTCATATTTTTTAATAGTTTTGGAAAGATTTTGTGTGATTCTAGAGAGGTGTAGAAAAAGATTCATGTTACATGAAACTAGAATCCCAACAATCTCATTGGCCAGCCCATTCTTTTTTTTTATCAATTCTAATAGGGCCTAAAAAGAGTCCAAAGTTATCCTAATGTACGATTCTGTGAAGACAGATCTTGAATTGGAGGTCATTGTCGGTATCCCTAACAAAGTTCTTAAATCGGAGGTCGTTGCCAGTAGCCCTAACAAAGCTCTTGAACCTCATGTTGCACCTATGAAGAAGGGGGAAGAGATGGTGATGCTTTTTCCCTTGTACTGCTTCCTATGGCTCCATGGTTTCCTCTCTAGTCTCTTAGCCTGCACTAGGATGTGATACCAGAGTGGGTGAAGAAGGAAATCTATAATACTTGCAGGCGCGCACGCACACACACACACACAATAGAGAAGATACACAAGATATATACACACTTAAGTGGGCTATAAAAATGTTGCCCTACACCTCCCTAGTGCCTATGATTATGTGAAGACAGATCTTGAATTGGAGGTCGTTGCTGGTAGCCCTAACAAACCTCTTGAATCGGAGGTCGTTGCCAGTAGCCCAAACAAAGCTCTCAAACCTCATGTTACACCTGTGAAGAAGGTGGAAGAGATGGTGATGCTCTTGCCCTTGTACCGCTTCCTATGGCTCCATGGTTTTGTCTCTAGTCTCTTAGCCTACACTAGGATCCGATACCATGAAAAGAGTGGGTGAAAGCTATACACAATGATGAAATTGTTTTTAGCGGCTAATGGAGAAGCTTTTTGGCATTTTTCAGCTGCCCACATGGTTCTTTTTAACTATTTTTTCCCACGTTTTCTTATCCCGGGCGGCCCGTGCAGCACCATGTGAAACAACCCTTATGATTTTTTCCTGTTTTGGTCAATTCTACTTTCTTGGTGCTAGTTCTACTCTATAATGACTGATTATACGTCCATGTAGACCGACTCGTGCATCACACTATTATGTTCTCACCATGTGACACTGCCTATTATGTTCTCACCATGTGCCACTGCCTATTTTCCCTGCCAACAAATGAGCTCTGAACGGGATAAGGTTTGATCTCAACATTTTCAAATGCTTCTAAAAGAGGTCTATAAGGTCATATTCTATCTTGGGATTTTTCATAATTTATCCCATTATCCCAAAGGTAGGCAGTTGTCATGTTGTTACAGTCTTGGATGACCCTACTGAAAGCTGTTACGAACCCGGATGAGATGAAAACCGATTGAAAATTTGATTCATACAGATGTGATTAAACTCCCAAAGAGGTCTTCTATCACTTTTGATGGTAAGTTAGTTCAATATCCCGTTTAGTGCACTGAATATGGTCTTGAAATGCCCTTTTTTTTGTTCTCTGTAGCATTTTTAGGCTTAATTGAATGGCGAGCGGGGCAAACAGAGTCCGATTGACAAATTTGATATGTGTGAACTTTAGGGGGTCAACAATTCATGGTTAAATCAGCTCCAAAAAATCATGTCCTTTGATCAAATACTGACTCCTCTTCATCCCGGCCAAAACCTTTGCATAGAAAAGCCCATTTTTTTCCTCGCTAAAGCTTCTTTTGCCAAAACTTCCCCCTTGTCTAGAATTTGTTGTGCCTTGATAGATAGCTTCTCCATTTTATTTTATTTTAAGGAAAAAAAAATGGATCAAGGAAAAAAACTCGTTAAGTACAAAAAGCCTTGGAAATTCACAATGAGTAAAGGGGAGACTGAGAAGAGTAAGGGGAGAAGAGAGCTAGAACCCTTGCAAGCACACACACACACACAACAATGGAGGAGACACACAGAGATGGAAGATTGAGTATCTTCTTCTGCTTCTTCACCAAAGCCGTCTACTAAAAGATAAGAGAACTACAACATAAGTAGTGCAATAGTATGTACATGCAGTCCATAATGTCAACATGCTAGAAAGTGCGCCCGCATGATAAGTATGCCATGACTCGGTGGTGGACTCCATGACTCGGTGGTGGACTAGGTGTATAGTCCAACTATAGATAACCACTAGCAAAGATCCGTCGTGTCGATCATCAAACGTGCCAGTGAGTGAATGCTATAACGGTCACCGAGGCCATGTCATGAGTGTCAGCTCATGTTGAGCTTGACATCTTAACACTACCCCTCAAGCTCAACTCCATCTCACGAACTCCAAGCATCGTCTGGAATCTACGAAGCTTCTCAACTCCTAAGATCTTAGTGGAGATATCTGCAACCTGGTCCTCTGTGTGCTGACATAAACCAAGTCGATGTCGTCTCTCCCTGATGAAGTGATAACGGACCTCTATGGTCCTCGCATGATACACTGGGTTCCTAGCCAACTACGTTTGTGGGTGTGTGCATGCGTACGTGTGTATGTGTCTTCTTGTATATGTGTGTGTATGCCTACCTGTGTGTGTGTGCGCGCCTGCCTATGTATGTGTGTGTTTGTGGGTGTGTGCTGCCTGGTGTGACCAACTGCGCGCTGAATTGGTCAACCATGAGCTACCTGAGCTACACCGCGCAGGTAAATTCTACAAACCTTACAGGCACAAGTGCGCAAGCACTCCCATCTTTTCAAAAGATGGAGAAAAACCCTCAGCAACTGCAACCAACCCCAGAAAAAGAGATGACATGGATTGCCGACAATGCATCCTCAGATTTTGGCTGGCACGTACCAACTAGCCTTATCTACAACCAAAGCTACGGAAGGGGGGAGTCTGCAACCACAGCACTATGGCTACCCAAGGCATCCCGCAAGGTCTTGCCCCAAGCCTACAAGCAACCGCTTCCTTTCCGGCCGAGAACAAACCGCCAGAAAAAAGCACCAAGGAAGAAGAGTGCAACCCAACGCTGGATGTCGAAAAAACTTCTGCAAGCCCAAGGCTACTACCAAAGCTACGGAAGGGGGGAGTGAGCCAACTATACACTTTGGTTACCCAAAGCACCTCGCAAGGCATTCCCACCATCCAAGCAGCAACAGCCTCCCCAAGCAAAACAATCTCGACAATCAAGCCCACTTAAGGCAGCTGTAGCCAAGCGCTGGATTCCCAAAAAGATTTTGCAAGCCCAAGGCTACTACCACGGAACCACCACCATTTGGCTTCCGGAAAAGACTGAAAGCGCTAAATCCGTTTCACCTCCAAGTATCCAAACTTCTCGACCAAGAGTTGACCACCAGTCAACCTACCTACCAATGCCTGAAGCACTCAGGAAGCCACCACCAACTCTTCCACCACCTCAAGCCAATAAGCTGACAAGAGCAAAAAAGGGCAAGTGGATCCTCACAACCGCACGTGAACAGGAGCCAGCACTTACAACGCTACCAATTTGGATTGCTCAAGCAACCAGTACACGGCTTGTGGACTACGACAAGCCAAGCACTGTCTCGCAAAGGCCGTATAAAACTTCTACATGCCTTGACACGCACAGCTTGTCCATCAAGGAAAAAGCACTTTTGTTGCAAGCACAGCTATTCGGCAAATCGTCCATTACACGCCCTCATCTCCGCACTACAGTCAAGTCGCCAATACTCATAGGGTTGGCATAAGAGTCAAGAGTCGGGCAACGGAGCCAGCAAATGAGCGACATGTCAGTCCCAGCTTCAAGTCCTACTAATATGCTGTGTACGAGTCGTAGCTACTAGGTTTACTATGCTATACGTACTCATTTACGACCCATCCCCTACGTACACACATACCATGCACTTAAATACTATGCACCTACGTATGTGCTAAAGGCCTATGTACGCCTATGTCATCATGTACCAGCAACACAAACGCGCCAGATGCTAACCTCACCATCGAACGCCACTCAACTGCGTATGGTTTCCATGCCGCTTGAGTACCCATAGGCCTCTCGCACAGCATTTTGACTTCAAACATGCATTGACTGTGTCGCATATAGCGCTCGCACTTGAGCCCTGCATTAGGCACTTGTTCACTAGCGACCCAAGCACGAATTTTTGCACTTCTCAAACGGACCTTAACTGAGCTACATCTACATGTATGAAGCCTCAGGAGCGGCTTCACTGCAGGAAGGGGGGAGGGTACACATGGAGCATGACTGCAAGGCATCTCGCAAGCAAAAGACACCATTCCAGCATCGGAAAGCACTTGCAGCAGCGGAAAACAGAGCAAAAAAGAGCTAATTTGCCAAATTCCTGGCATTGGGCAAGCAAATTCCAAGTTTCAAAGCTGCAGAGCAGACATAGGAAACCCAAAGGTCAAAATACAAAGTAAAGCGGATCAAAAAATCCAAAATATGCTAGGAAAAGCGCGAAACACAGCAAGTAAATCACAGTTTCGGCTAAACCTTGGAGCAAACAACATGCAAACTTCAAGCTCAGGCTACACATCATCTACAAAGGACATATTCAACATGCCTATATGATCCAAATTGCTAAAACCCTCTTGCACAGCTCTCGGGTTACCCCATCGACAGGTAACGTGTCGATGGGGTGAATTTCCTCAGCATACAAAAGGCATTTTTTTGCTGTGATGTCAGGGGCATAATCTATGCATTAAGAGCTTCTGGCCATAACAATATGGAGCTATTTTGCACTGTCGATGGGCAGTGTCGATGGGGTAACGTGGGAAAATAACAGTGAGTTATAAGCAAATTTGACCAAATGTAAAGCTTATTGCTAAAGTGAGAGTGTGAGAGAAGGAGATTTAGGGTTTGGCAAGTTTGCTATGTGCGCGCATCGATGTCTCGCACACACATACGGTCACACACATACGGTCACACACATACGGTGAGTCTATCCGCATTTACAGCTTTCACAGGTGGTTGCTGGGCGTTGCCCCGCGAGTTTGATAGCACTTTTGCCGCGAGCGACGCTCGCCGAGGCCTTGCTCCTATTTCGGGTCTCGAGGGCGGGTGGCATCCCCCACATTCCCGACGATCACCACAGCGGCGAAGCCCTGCCAAAATTTTTCAAAATTCGGGCACTTGGCAAAAAGCGCTAAAAACAAGGTATGGCAAACGACAAAGAGCCACCACGGAAAAGAGCTCCGCGAACCCCACTCCCGCAACCTACTGAGGAACCAGCAAGGGAAGAAGAGCATGAAGAGGAGCATTCAGAGGCTAGGGCACCACCCCCCAATGCATACACTTTCCGCCTTGATGCGTACACGGCCGACTGTTATGTCGACGCGCACATCCTTTTGGAAAGGGGTATCAGCATGGCCAGAGGTTACTTCTACGATGCCAGAGGGTTGGATGTCAGAGTAGATGTGCCTACCGCCAGATTCTTTGATTTGCACACTCTTGACCCGCATGCGCCATTTTTGTGGGAAAGCCTCTGCCTAGAGGGATACTTTCAGTTGCCACCATGGGGTCCCGATCTTCAGAGAGCATGGGAAGTGCTATCTACCCTAGATGTCCAGGGGTATTTCACAGTCACTGATTTTGCGGGAGAGCCAGTCAAAGCATTACTTCACAGGAGTCTGGTGCGCAAGGCGCTGAACCTACTTGAAGATGAATTGGCTTTCAATGAGAAGGCATTCACAGGCGACGAGCGAGATAATTGCTCAGACAAGGAAGAGCCAAGATGGGATGAATTGAAGCATCAGGCTATCCGGCTGGCACTCCAGTTATATATGCAGCACTTTCATTTCCCCTATCCTCATAGATGGAGTGTGCCTGAGAAACTGGCAGCTACGCAGTTCACGAAGAAGGAAACCACCATGCCAAGTGTCAAGAAAGATTATGCAGCAAATATAGTGCTAAAGATTAAAAGAGCTACCAAGAGTGTAATTGCGCAAGGAAAGAGCAAGGCTAAGCGAGTGTCCAAGCCATACTTGGGCGGGGTGCTACTTTTGACTCGCATTGCTTATAAAGCGCTGGATGAGGATGAGCTACCTCCTCCGTGGCACAAGCCGGATGAGAAAAGGGTGGAAAGCAAAAGTGTGCCTGGCACCAGATCCCACAAAAGCGCTACTGGGCCTCAAGGCCGCAAACCAAAGACAAGAATTGACACGCACAAGGCACAATCAAGGCCTATTGAAGAAGAAATGCCTAAAGATGTGTACCCCAACGAGCTTCAAGCTGCGATTAAGCTCAGCAAATCAGAGGGGGATACCAGCGTCAAGAGTGTGAAGGATAAAATGGGCAAGGGGCAATCCTCCTCGCAGGCGAAGTTCACTCTTGAACAGCAAGAGGATGCAGATATCCGAGAGGCAATATGCCGAAGTCTGCGGGATTTGAGCGTCCGCCCAATGAAGGGAGGGAGATTACTATTATGCAGGCATCATGTTTTCCCCTGAGGACATGAGCCGAGTACGCCAAGTGCTCGTGCAATTTAGCCAGGACCCGGAGGCAGTGCTGGCCTTGCACAAAGGTTTGGAGATGCTGCGTGAAGAAAGAGTGAAATTAGAGAAATCCGCAGAAGAAAGAAAAAGAGAACAAGAACAGGAGAAGAAGCGCCAAGCGCGTGAGGAAGCAAAGAGTAAGGGCAAGGAAAAGATGGGAGAATCTTCCGGAGTTGACAAAGATAGATCACCATCTCCCATCTGCGATCACGGAGGATTCCCCAGCCCAGTGAGAGAGCCTGAAAGCGCAGGCCTGCCAAGCACTTGGAAAAAGATTGCAGAGTGGCAAGTCCAGCAAAAGGCTACATTTATGGACTGCCAAAAAGTGCATGTATACTGCAATAACAAGGAAAAGAGTACTCGTTTCCTGGAAGAGTCACTCGTGAGACCGGGTTAGTTGGTTGGGATCAATCTGTGGGTTTTGAAAGCGATCGATGCTCCCTCTCCTGTGGAAAGGATAAAGGAAAAGAAGATACTGAGGTTGGAGATCTGGTATTGGGCTTTTGGAATGTGGAAATTCATGTTGTTCATGGACCCTAGATGAAGAAGGATGAATTGGGCTGTTGGATGCTAGCTGAAGGCTTCACCTTGGTTGTTGGGATCCAAGTGTTTGGATGTGACAGGCTCTGGGACTGTTGCTTGTTGAAATGAGAATTTTGATGATTGTCTCTTCACTGATGACGGATGGGAAGACTGGAGAGTTTTGTGTATGTTTTGGTAGTGGTTCCAATAAAGAAGGAATTTGGAATGGGTTTTTGACTAAGGTTAAGAATATTCCTAGGGAAGGGTTGATTTGCTTAGTATGTCTTGGACGATTTGGTTGAGTTTTTACTGTATATTTTGCATAGGGAAGTTACGGTTTTGTCTGGGTCGTACTTAACAGTGTAGGATTGTTTGTCTAGAAGATTCGATAGAGTTACGAGAGCTAGAATTTTAAGAAGTTTAGATAAAGTCCCCTATCTGGTCCTTGGCTTAGGGACGGATTTACGCAAGGATGCTTAATCCCTCTTTAGCGAGGCCTGGTAGACGTAACGATTTTGGAGAATGTCGTAAGAAGTCTAGTGCGAGCAAGTTTGCGAACTGCTTACGGATATGGAAGACTGTGGGAAATGAGAAGACCTGGGAATTTCATGGGTTAGTCAGACGAAAAAGAAAGCC
Source organism: Cibotium barometz (assembly GCF_041138505.1). Taxonomy (NCBI): domain Eukaryota; kingdom Viridiplantae; phylum Streptophyta; class Polypodiopsida; order Cyatheales; family Cibotiaceae; genus Cibotium; species Cibotium barometz. Next base: position 15,273,491 of record NC_141073.1, read on the forward strand.
GAACGGATTCAATTTTAGGAACCACCTGTTTAACAAGGATTTTCTAGGCACTCTTGCAGTTGAGCCTTGGATTTACGAAAGTGAGGTTGTATTGCCGATTAATTCTGAGTAACGATCCAATAAAAATATGACGACGAAAGGTTGGTTTACGTTGCAGCTCCTTTCTGAGATTCCTTTGGAGTGTTTCCCTAGAATGGACTTGTACGATAAGGTTGGCAGAAGCCCGATTGAGTGCCAGGGTAACTCTTTTTCGCTCCTTGTTGATTCTGGTAGCACTCATTCTTTCATTTCTCCAAGTGTAGTGGCTAAGTTAGGAGTCAAAGCGATACCCACGGGTAAGAAATTAAGAGCCTACCTCGCGAATGGTTCAGAAGTAGTAATCGAAGAGAAAGTGATAGACTTGGAAATTCAGTCTTCAAGGTCACTCTAGTTCCCAACAGTTTCGGGTAATGAAGATGGGAAAATTTCAGGGGATTTTAGGCTTGGATTGACTGAAGAGGAACGATGCCGACATTCATTGCAAAAGTGGGACAATCTCTCTCCAAACTAAAGAAGGAGAGACAGTTCAAATTCAAGGAACAACGGGTAAGGCCCCCCTGCGGCGGGTAGTAAAGGCATCCAAATTAGTTAAAGGGTTGAGGAAGGGTCTACCCATTTTTGTCATCAAGTTGAACGACCCCGCAAATACTTCTGAAGGTTAAGAACCAGAATGGTTAAGCGAATACCAAGATGCCTTCCTGAAGAGCTAACAGATCTCCCACCTTCAAGAAGTCTAGAACATGAAAGAGATTTAGAACCAGACCGGTAGCAAGAGCTGCCTACAAGATGTCCTTACCAGAAGCAGTTGAACTTAAGGAGCAGTTGACGCAATTAATTGATCAGGGGTTCATCAGGCCAAGTGTCTCTTCCTGGGGTGCTCCAATTTTGTTTCAGAAGAAGAAAGATGGCACCTTCCATTTATGCATTGACTTCAGAGGATATAATCAGTGCACGATTAAGAACAAGAATCCCATTCCGAGGATAGATGAATTGCTGGATCAATTGCATGGGACCATGTACTTCTCCAAGATAGATTTAAGGTCAGGATACTACCAAGTGTTAATCAGGCAAGAGGATATCCCTAAGACTGCCTTCAATACTATGCTCGGTCACTTTGAATTCATCGTGATGCCGTTTGGGCTAACTAATGCCCCAGCAACTTTTAACAGGTTAATGACCGACCTAATTTGGACAGAACTGGATGATTATGTGCTGGTCTTCTTTGATGACATTCTTATCTATTCTAAGTCAGAGCAGGACCACGAGAAGCACCTCAGACGAGTCCTCGACATTCTCAGAAGGAAGAATCTTTATGCCAAGAAGAGCAAGTGTTCATTCTTTACAGATAAGTTGGCCTATTTGGGTTACGTCATCTCAAGAGAAGGGCTTTCTCCGTATCCTGAAAAGGTAGAAGCCATCGTTAAGTGGCCCATTCCTAGAAGAGTAACGGAAGTTCACAGTTTTATGGGTCTAGCCGGGTGGTGTCGGATTTTTGTGAAAGAATACGCCAAGATAGCAGGACCTTTGACAGAGCTTACAAGGAATAATCATTAGGACCTCAATGGAAGGCTTCTTGGGCCCTTTTATTTGGCAGTTTAAGGAGTCAAACCTTTTCTCTTAAGAAAAAACGTTTTCTAATTAGAAGCTTCAAAACGGCTACTTTATTCGAATTTGAATTTTGGGGGGAAAATGGAATTTAAAATCTAGCGGACAAAACCATATCATGTAACATATCTATGGAAATCTCTTGATGCGTAGATCACGGATTTATAATCTCCGCTCAAATCGGAGCTTGTAAGTAGAAGTTATGGAGGTCCGAAAATTGTAAAATTGCCTCCCCCCCTTTTGGGGAAAAAAGTGCACCATTTGACCACTCTTACAAACCCAACATTTCAGTCCACATGGCAACCCCCCATTTGGCTATTCCTTAATAATCACCTTGATTAGGCTTGGGCAAATTAAAGGGCCCAAGAAGACCCCATTCACTTCCTAATAGAACCTTTCCTCTGGAATGACCGAAGACAACAGAGTTTCGACAAGATCAAGGTGATTCTTGCTTCCTTCCCTGTTCTTAAGTTACCAAATTTCACGCAACCCTTCGAAGTTGTGGTGGATGCGTGCGGACAAGGGATAGGCGGGATTTTAAAGCAAGAAGGTCACCCGGTAGCATACGAATCACGACAGCTCAGGATTCACAAGAAGAACTACCCGACAAACGATGTAGAATTGCTAGTAGTAGTTTACGCTCTCAAAAGACGGAGGCATTATCTGCTAGGCCGGCTATTTCAACTGGTCACGGATCACTAGAGTCTCAAGTGGATCTTCACACAGCCCGACCTCAACATGAGACAAAGAAGGTAGGTTGAATAGCTGCAAGAATTTGAATTTGAGATCAAGTTTAGACCAGAAAAGGAAAATGCAGCAGAGCAGATGCACTCAGCAAAAGAGTGGTCTCATTGGCTATCTCCATTCTCTAGTCTACTCTACCCAAGAAATCTTGAAGGAGTTAGAAGCAGATGAATTCTTTGGCACACTTCTTAAAGATTTGCATGAAGGAAAGGACAAGAAGCAATTGGATGGCTACTCGATTGAAGAGGGACAGTTATTTTATCTCAAAAGGTTATGTGTACCGGCCGCTTTACGAGCTAAGATTTTTGAGGAAGCGCATGAAGGTCCCTTAGCCTCACACCCGGGATACCACAAGATGTATGAAAGCCTCAAGAAGAGCTTCTACTGGCCCAAAATGAAGAAGGATGCTCTAGAATTTGTCAAGAAATATTTAACCTGTCAGAAAGTTAAGGCGGAAAGAGTCAAGTTGCCAGGGCTGTTGCAACCTTTAGATATTCCGACTATGAAGTGGGAATGCATTAGCATGGACTTTGTAACTGGGTTACCGACTGTATCAGGGGGATATGCTTCTATTTTTGTAGTAGTGGACAAGTTAACCAAGGTGACTCATCTAATCCCAGTTAAAAAGACTTTTTTTAGCTTCAGATGTAGCAAAGGTGTTCGTCAAAGAAATAGTCAAATTGCATGGATTCCCCGGCAGAATCATAAGTGACCGTGACCTCCAGTTGTAGACCAATATCATGAGATGTTAAGTCAGAGTGGGGTGGGTTTCCGCTTGGTAGTAGTTTGCTGCCAATGTAAGAGAACCTGAGTGATAGAGAAAGAGATTGATCAGTGACAAGCTTATGGAAAAATGGAGAAGGCGGTTGCAATTTCATAATTGAAGTATCTGTGATTGAATTGAGAGTTTCAAGGGAGAGGTAGCCAAATTCACGAGATGCGATAAGAGTGTTGAAGAAAAATCTTGTTTTGATTAGCTACCTAGTTGCATAACTCAATCGTAAGAGGATTTTAGTACTATTAAATTAGATCATGTTGCAAGAGGGATGCTATCAGGAAGTGAGAAACTTGATTACAAAAAGAGTGTTTAAATCAAAGAACCCAAAAGTTAAGGGGTTGATCCCAACCCAAGTTGATAAAGTTTATCCTTGAGGCTAAGTGGACAACTAAATAGCTAACAGGGATCAATAGGATTAAGTGTCAGCATCTTGATCTAAGTGTTCAAAGAGAACGGGCCCACGTTAAGTAAAGGATCTTACTCAGAGGTCCCGGTACCAAGGGTAAGGACTAGCTGACTCTAGAATACGATTCAGACCAGACTACACAATTGGTTTCCAAGTTTGTCGAGCTGAGGACAGCTCTTTCTTTTTGTTGGGGAGTTTGTAAGGGCCCTCCCCCACCCTTCGAGATAAATAGTTGATGGAACCCTCGCTGATTGTATGAACCATTGTGTGATTCAAACTTATGTCGAATTATACCTCGTCTTATTATCGAGACTATCAATTTCTTTTGGGGTCTACGGTGACGGCTAAATATCTCTCTGGCTCCGAGATCTCTCTGCATCATGTTTTCCCCTGAGGACATGAGCCGAGTACGCCAAGTGCTCGTGCAATTTAGCCAGGACCCGGAGGCAGTGCTGGCCTTGCACAAAGGTTTGGAGATGCTGCGTGAAGAAAGAGTGAAATTAGAGAAATCCGCAGAAGAAAGAAAAAGAGAACAAGAACAGGAGAAGAAGCGCCAAGCGCGTGAGGAAGCAAAGAGTAAGGGCAAGGAAAAGATGGGAGAATCTTCCAGAGTTGACAAAGATAGATCACCATCTCCCATCTGCGATCACGGAGGATTCCCCAGCCCAGTGAGAGAGCCTGAAAGCGCAGGCCTGCCAAGCACTTGGAAAAAGATTGCAGAGTGGCAAGTCCAGCAAAAGGCTACATTTATGGACTTTTTGGCGCCTGAAGCTAAAATAAAGTATTAGAAGCTCCGAGAAGAAGATGCCCTGGCAATGCAAGAGGGGGACGGCCATTTTTTGAGCGAAAAGAAGAAGATGCCCTGGCAATGCAAGAGGGGGACGGCCATTTTCTGAGCGAAAAGTTCCGAGCGTCTGAGCGGAGTGAAAAATATCTTTAAAAATACTCATCAAAGTTGTCATTTCTTTTCATGAAACTTAGCATGGTTTCTTTAAGAAACCATGGATGATATTGTCGAATGTAAAAATAGAAGCTTGTGGTGTTTCTTAAATATTGTTTTTTTCATGCAACTCAGCAAGGTTTCTTCAAGAAACTATGGAAAATGCTTGGTTTATTTTAGGAAAATGCTAGTATGGATTTATTATACAAATGGCTACCTTTCTAGTTTATGGAACCTCCATGGTGGGCACAAGACCCAGCATGGTTTTTTTATGACAATGGGACCTCCATGTTTGGCTTCCCTCCATAGTTCGCTAGAGAACTATGGAAGGGAGAGGCTTCCCACCATAGTTCGCCAGAGAATTATGGAAGGGAGAGGTGTCCCACCATAGTTCGCCAGAGAACTATGGAAGGGAGAGGCTTCCCACCAGAGAACAATGGTTTTTTGATGACAATGGGACCTCTACCATTATTAGACTTCAATGGTGGATCTCTTGCAATAACAAGGAAGAGTTTGCAGGAGCTACAAAGACCTGAAATGAAACACTCGTGACCGGGTTAGTTGGTTGAAGAACATGCAAGGGAAAGATTGATGAACTAACATGTTAGTTTCCTGGTCACTCTTCCAGGAAACGAGTGACCAGGAAAAGCTTTGGAGGAGTTTGCACTTTCAGGTCTTTATAGTTATTATTAACATTAATTGGACATCGATTGGTATCAATTGACATCAATTGATATCCAATTGATGTAATTGATGTCAATTGATACCAATTAATATCAATTGACATTAATTGTTATCAATTGATATCAATTAGATATTAATTGGTATAGATTGACATCAATTGATGTCAAATTGATGCCATTGACATCAATTGATGCTCAATTGGTGTCAATTGATGGTAATTGACATCAATTAGATATCAATTGATGGCCAATTGGTGTTAATTGATGGTAATTGACATCAATTGATGTCAATTGACACCAATTGACTTCAATTCATATCAATTGATACCAATTGATGTCAATTAACATTAATTAACATCGATTGGTGTCAATTTACATCAATTGATGTCCAATTGATGTAATTGACATTAATTGACACCAATTAATGTCAATTGGCATTTATTGTTATGAATTAACATCAATTAGATATTAATTGGTATCAATTGACATCAATCAATTGATGTGAAATTGATGCAATTGACATCAATTAGACATCAATTGATACCCAATTGGTGTCAATTGATGGTAGTTGACATCAATTGGACATGAATTGATGACACCAATTGATGTCAATTAATGGTAATTGATGGCTATTGACTCCAATTGGACATCAATTGACATTAATTGGTGTTAATTGACATCAATTGATGTTCAATTGATGTCAATTGCATTAATTGGACATCAAATGATGTCAATTGACACCAATTGGACATCAATTGGCACCAATTGACTTCAATTCACATCAACTGATACCAATCGATGTCAATTGACATTAATTGACATCAATTTGACATCGATTGGTGTTAATTGACATCAATTGATGTCCAATTGATGTAATTTGTATCAATTGATACCAATTAATGTCAATTATCACGAATTAATATCAATTGACATTAATTGTTATCAATTAACATCAATTAGATATTAATTGGTATCAATTGACATCAATTGATGTCAAATTGATGCATTTGAAATCAATTAGACATCAATTGATGCCCAATTGGTATCAATTGATGGTAATTGACATCAATTGATGTCAATTGACACCAATTTATATCAATTGATGTCAATTCACGTCAATGAATGACAATTCACACCAATTTATGTCAATTGATGTCAATGGATATCAATTCACACCAATTTATGTCAATTGATGTCAATTCACACCAATTGATGGCTATTGACTGCAATTGGACATCAATTGGTATTAATTGATGATAATTGACATCAATTGATGTCAATTGACTTCAATTCACATCAATTGATACCAATTGATGTCAATTGACATTAATTGACATCAATTGGACATTTATTGGTGTCAATTGACATCAATTGATGTCCAATTGATATAATTGACATCAATTGACACCAATTAATGTCAATTGACATTAATTATTATCAATTGATGTCTAATTGATGTAATTGACATCAATTGATACCAATTCATGTCAATTGACATTAATTGTTATCAATTAACATCAATTAGATATTAATTGACATCAATTGACATCAATTGATGTCAAATTGATGCAATTGACATCAATTGACACCAATTTATGCCCAATTGGTGTTGATTGATGGTAATTGACATCAATTGATACCAATTTATGTTAATTGATATCAATTCACACCAATTGATGTCAATTAATGTCAATTGATGGCTATTGACTCCAATTAGACATCAATTGACATCAATAATTGACATCAATTGATATCCAATTGATGTCAATTGCATTAGTTGGATATCAAATGATCTCAATTGACACCAATTGGACATCAATTGACTTCAATTCACATCAATTAATACCAATTGATATCAATTGACATTAATTGACATCAATTAGACATCAATTGGTGTCAATTGACATCAATTGATGTCCAATTGATGTAATTGACATCAATTGATACCAATTAATATCAATTGATATTAATTGTTATCAATTGACATCAATTAGATATTAATTGGTATCAATTGACATCAATTGATATCAAATTACTACAATTGACATCAATTAGACATCAATTGATGTCCAATTGGTGTTAATTGATAGTAATTGACATCAATTAATATCAATTGATACCAATTTATGTCAATTCACACCAATTGATATCAATTGATGTCAATTAATGTCAATTGATGGCTATTGACTCCAATTGGACATCAATTGACATCAATTGGTATTAATTGTTATCAACTGATGTCCAATTGATGTCAATTGCATTAATTGGACACCAATTGATGTCGATTAACACCAATTGGATATCAATTGAAGACATCAATTGACATCAATTGACACCAATTGATGTCTAATTGACACCAATTGATGTCATTTGATACCAATTCACATAAATTGTAGTCAATTGTTATGAATTGACACCAATTGATGTCAATTGCATCAATTGGAAATCAATTGATGTCAATTTATACCAATTAATATTCAATTAATATCAATTGACATCAATTAGTGCCAATTGATATCAATTGACACCATTGACATAAATTAGAGTCAATTACCATCAATTCACACCATTTGGACATCAATTGATGTCTAATTGGATGTCAATTGATACCAATTCATATCAATTGAATGTCAATTGATGTGAATTAATGTCAATTGACACTAACTGATGTCATTTGACATCAATTAATGTCATTTGACATCAATTGATGTGAATTAATGTCAATTGACACTAACTGATGTCAATTGATGTGAATTGACATCAATTAATGTCATTTGACATCAATTCACATCAATTAACACCGAATTACATATATTTATACTCAATTAGTATCAAACTTTTTTTCTTTTGAGAATTTGAAAGTTTTGACATAAGGAATGTGTTCACAAGGCCCCAAAATGGTAAAAATGGCTGCCAACATGACTTTTTTTTTAAAAAAAAATCAATAGCTTATCGATCGATAAGCTATCGATCGAAATATAAGTAAAAAATTGAATAACTTAAAATACGTGACGTGTCCACGTATAATTCGACCGTATAATAGTCCCTAACGTAAAAAACGGGGTTTATTCGTGTATAAAACGAATCCCGAATAACGTACAATGCAACTTAGGTGGACATTGCTTGCATAAAAGGGAAAAAAACAAAATCTGTGCAAAAACTGTCAGCTCTGAAATGCTGTTACAGAAATACCTTCCACTGATCAGAAAATTTATGTCTTTACATCAGCACGTAGAGGTTATCGTCCTCTTCGATTGAAGCTGAGGTTTGCCCCAATCGGAGTTCGTATGAAGAAGATATGGCTAAAATGGTGGACTGCTGTCTACTGCGTCAAAAAACATGTGTCATGCTCTATGGAGAGCTGATTAATGACTCTCGATGCTGGAGGACTGTGAATATGAGGGTGGCAACTGAGAGTCCATGGAGTGGTTGGGAGAGGAAGGTATGTAGGGAGTGATCCGGGCTGAAAATGTGAGGGTAGCAAGCTCGAATGTGATCAAAAGCTGAGCACTCAAGTAGGGTATGATGCTCAGACTCTCGAACTTACAAGGTACATAGTGTGTATACATGAAGAGACTCTTCCCTAGTGCCCCAACGCACTGTCTCACATCGAAGGGAGTGGGAGCTAAGCCGAATCGCTGCTATGGTGTGGCTTGAGGATAAGGGAATAGGCTCAAGCATGTATGGGTGTGTACGGTATCCTCTCTTAGAGAAGAACATGGTTTCGTAATTGGGAGCAATGTGTGTAGTGTAATGCATGAAGCGCGGACCTCTTGATTTTTCCCATGCCGTGATACATTGTCATTGTAGGAAAGCCTCATTCACTGTAGGGTCTAGAGAGAGAGAGAGAGAGAGAGAGAGAGAGAGAGAGAGAGAGAGAGAGAGAGAGAGAGAGAGAGAGAGATTTACTCTTTATTTGAGGTGAAAAAGGTAGAGAGAGAGAGAGTTAGAGAGAGAGAGAGAGAGTGAGGTAGAGAGAGATGGAGAGAGATAGAGGGAGAGACATAGAGAGATATATATAGGATTTGAGAGAGAGAGAGAGAGAGAGAGAGAGAGAGAGAGAGAGAGAGAGAGAATATAGCATAATAGAGAGGTAGGGATTTGGAGGGTAGTCAAGGAAGAGGGTTTGAGAGGGAGAGACATCAACATAGTAGATTAGAGGGGTGGGAGAGAGAGAGAGAG